>NC_091110.1:3922500-4247500 GCF_024713975.1 Paralichthys olivaceus
CAAATTGAGCTCCAGAGTTTAGAATAAATGAGGAAACTAACGACAAGACTTTACATGCAGCTCCCTGATCAAACCGGCTCGGCCGTGGAGGAACATAGAGAGACGAACACGTGCAATCTCGCAACATTTTTACGTCATTGTGCCTTTGCTGAGACTAATAACGGCCAACGGAGGTTTGCCAACAAGCTTCTAAAGGGACCGAAGAGGATTTTCCCCCCCTCGTCTTTCCTCCCATTTAAGAGCATTTGTTTGAGTGCTGTCTGTTCCCGACGTGCTCAGTGAAAGTCATTTGTTTAGCCTCTGAGGACCATCAGCAGGCCAGCCAATGCCTCTCCTCTCCAAATGCATTTATTCCCACTCCTGAGATACACCACAGTGAGTCTCCATAGACATCCTGACTGAGCTGCACCGCTGCAGCTAATGAGCCCAGGAATCCCATAAAGACAAATAAAAATCAAATAAAAGTTTTTAAGTGTTTGCTTACATGTTTGCTCTGCTGTAGGTTATTAAAACTTTTTCAAGATGTGAGCTGTGTTGGTGAATATTCAGCATCTTCAATAAAGGAATAGTTCAAGGTGTTTACCACAGAGAAAGGATGGGAACGACACCACTCACAGGGTTGTACAGTAAATATGAAACTGTAGAGGTAGATAGCTTAGCTTAGCATAACAACTGGAAACAGAGTAAAACAGCTATTCGAGGATGACAAAACAAACAAACAATCCACACCTATAAAGCTCAATATTAAAAAAATGTCTAATATTAAACTAAATGTATTTATTGAGTCCATACATAAAACAAAATGTAATAATGATTTAATGTAGATAGGAAAACATATTGATGGTTAATTGTAAATCCACATTTGGAATTACTGGGGAATATGGCAAATCAATTATTATGATTAAGCTACAACCACTAGCCAGATAAATTAGCTTCCAGACTTGAAACAGCTGGTCTCTATCCTTACTATCTCATTGTTCCAGCTTCAATTTTCTTGTCTTGTCTCACCTCAGCAAGAAAGCGGAATTTCCCAAAATGTTCTACTGAAAAGGCGACAACGTGGTGATGAATTGAAAATGATATGTTGCTGAAGTTGGTCTGAATAAGAAAGGAAATAAAGATAAAGTTAAAATCAGTCCTCTTAATTATTTACTTCCTATCTTTGATCACATCAGCTGAAATAATGACCAAAATAACCAGATGTGGGAACAGGCAGCACATCGGTGAAGCCGGCCAACAAAAGGCCGATGGGAGAAGCTCACTGTGGGAACAAATGCGTTGTGTCCGTGAGTGACTGAAGTTGGAACTCGGAGCAACCTGAAGGTTCCTTCATCTCCTGTGGGAGTGTGGCGGTGCAGCTCCAGCTGTTTTCTGCATTTTTTCCCCTTAAATGTCACCATTTCCCTCCACTGGTCCACTTTCTCCAGAGAATACAGCTTGAACTCCTCCACAGTCTCACTGCGGCAATTTAATACACTTAGTCCTACAGATTGAGCTCATATTAACACTGTGTCATCTGCTACTCCAATGGAGGACCTTTGATTTATATGCAGGTGACACTAACATAACCACCATGTGCATTGTCCTGATTAACCAGTTAATAGTTTGGTCAAAGTAAGGACAATAATCTCCTAAAACGCAAATAGATTAATTCAGATCTCTTGGGGGGTGTTATCAGTCTAAAACACAAACATTTCAGCAAAAATAGCAAATGGCTTCCCAGCAGTAACACTATATAAGACCTAACAGATTGGAGTGGATCAGCCTTTGCCAGTAAGTGTATTTCCATGTCATTAGTCACACATTATATTTGCATACACATAAATACAAGAGTCACGCCAGAGATGTGATAAAGAGAGACTCATGAGGACATGGTTCCTAAATGTTTTCAATACTTCTTTCCAGAACGAACAAATATTATTTTCATTCACCTCTTGTGTGACGGAGGAGGATTAATATCTGTACATCTGAGTCTATCCATGATTGTAACTTGTGCGTGTGTGAGGCACTAAGTCATGGCGACGTGATGAACCGCATCACAGCTGAACAGGAAGGCACCCCCAGCTGGTCGATGAGACGCAGAGAGGTAAAGAGGTGGTTGGTTTGGACAGCAACAGACAGATAACAGGAACCAAAGTAACCTTGTGTCCTGACAAAGAACGTACAGAACGATTAAGGAGTAGTATTGTTTATTTTCCAGTCCAGTCCGACCTGCTGTCTAACCAGAGCCATTCCTTCCCCAGAAATGTTGAGCAAGCTGTATTGTCTGTTTAGCCTAAATAGAAAGCAGACTGAGGGTGTGTAGATCTGGTTTGATGCACAGCCACGATAAGGTGCGACCTGCATCCTGTTTGGACAGCGAGGGGCCCCTCCTCCTCGGTGACGCTGTAGGAAAGTATTCTTTCCTCTCTAGGCACGACGCTATGACGAAACACTGACAGTTAAACGGCTACTCTCAGTCACACAGAGACAAAGAAAAGCCCTGTGTATGTTGATAGATCACACACACACATAGGACTTGAAATTTAAAAATATATTATGAGCTTAGACTCATAAAACACAATGGATTGTTAAATATACAACCATTGGCTCCCAGCCTTTTTGGCTTGTGACCCCTTAATGTGTTAGCACTTCCACCAAAGACACTTTTCCCCTCTAAACTTCACAGATGGTTTAAATAACACTTTGAAGTCCAATGTGAATAAATGATCCAATATTTCACAATAAAGAAAAGATGAGAGAAAAGCCTTAAAGTGTTCCTTCCCCATTAATCATCTCACATCCTATCAGATTTCTTGTGGGGCTTGACTCTTAGGTCGGGAAGAATGTTGGGCAAGTAACTAGAATCAATTACTCGTTACTTTCCACCACATTACAGTACTTGTTAAATTAATTTGTTCTCTGCTCCGAAAAAGGTGCAAATCCTCAACATCCACATGTTGAATCTTTTGTTCTTATGTACAAGTAGCGGACTAGTTACTGGGATACTTTACAAATTGTAATCCCTTACATGACTCCATAATGAAAAAAGTAATCAAATTACTGTAACATGTTTCTTAATGCCCATCACTCCCTGGACAACTACAAAATTGTATGCAAAGCACTTTAGGTAAAATTAGCTCCACATCAAGCTGCTAATGCATCAGTATTTAGAATATAACAATATATTCTGCCAAACTAAAACCTTTATTTTCAATGCAGGCCTTAAATTCCCCTCCGTTCTCAGCGTTTTCTACTCCCCCCCTTTCTAAATTCCCCAACATGCACACCTCTGATCATCCTTCCTGCGTTCGCCTCCACTCCCTGCTTTAAAATGCACTACAGCCCAGTCTATACAGTTCTCAGTTACATCGCCTACCGATATTCCTCATGTTCAACAGATGAAAACAATGACTCAACGTGTAGGCGCATGCCAGGCATGTGCAGAAACATCCCTGATGAGTTTGCCGGGCTTGTGAGAGCTTGTGTCAAAGCTGAGGTGTGTGTGTGTGTGTGCTTTGTAGAGCAACTGGTTCTTTGACAGAAACTGATAATTGAGCAGAATAGCACATGGTTATTATCATCTTCATTATCAAATCATCTCCTAGTTATTTTCTTTATTGGTAAGAGACACTCTGCCAATTTTACTCATAAAGAAAATGTCGCTTTACTCGTCATGGAAAGTTTGACTCCACATGTGAAATAGTGGGTGGCTCTGGAGGGAGCCACATAGACAACGTTACACCACTGTACTGTTACACAGTAGAAAGGAAAATATCTGGTTTTCTGATAAAGGTGATAAAGGTCAGGTTTGTTGACATAAGGCCATATAAACTACCACTCTTAATCGAGAGACAGTGTGGAGAAGACTGATTTTAAAAATGAAAAGTGAATGAATTCACCAGGATTTTGGATCAGCCTCAGATGAAGCTAAATCACAACTGCAGAGACAAAGCATATTTTAACTCACTCTGACTCTTGTCATAAGTAACAGCAGCTGAAGCACATGTATTATGCAGTACCTAGAGATGAGGGTCATGACATAAGGCTAAATGATTGTTACATTATCCAGGAGGGTCCTGTGCTGTGTTGTTTATGTTGAGTAGCGATGCAATGACTTGTTCCAGCTTCTAAAAAAGAGAGAATTTGTGTTTTTGCTCTTTTTAGCATCATAAACATTTAAGTGTATTTTGAACTGTTAATTGGGCAAAATTTGAAATGTGATGTGGCCTTTGTAAAATTGTCATATTGATTCATTTCTTATGTGTTACCAATAAATTAAAGCAGATAAATCCATGATGACAATCATGATTAGTTTTAGTCATAGTCTCTACTCTTCCTTCTTTTCATCTACATGAAAGATATTGTGGTGTTGCAGTGTGGGATATCTAGGATTTAGCATGTTTTAGCTTTGACTTGTACTAAAGGTCAGGCTATCTTGGCCTCTGCTGCTTCCAGTCTAACAATGTTTTTTATTGTTTTATTGTCTATTGCAAGTCCCCCGTCTTTATGATGGAGGTCTAAAATAACACGATAAAATCCATCACAATGTACAAAAGCCAAGGTTAAGTTTACCGTCACAGAAGATAAAGAGAAGCAGTAACTCCTCATAAGGGAGACGCTAGAAAGCTGTGATGTTTGTCATTTTTGCTTGAACATAAATAGTGAGGTGGCGAAGAAAATCAAGCACTTATTTGTACAGCTCTATCAACAATCACCAACGAGACCATGAAGTCATGAGGAAATGAAGGAATTTGCATGTGGCGACAGAGTTGTGAAACAGTTTGCCTGGAAGTGTTTAGAAAATGGATCCGTGATCAAACAGTTTCGGGACGTGTCTTGAAACCTGGTTTTACTTGTCTAAACTTTAACATGCTGTGCCCGTTGAAACTTCAAGGCACTCGCCCAAAAGCAGCAACATATCATATGAGTCAGGGAGCTCTGCTGGAGGTTCGGGAAAAGGCCTGGAGCTACAGCTGGACCAGGAGAACAAGATTATGTGCTCGCCGATGCAGAGACAGATGCCACTTCAGAAGGTGAAGCATGCGAAGAAGGAAAATAATACAGCCAAACCAGAGAGGAGATCGCTGAGTAAAGAGCTGAATGAATATTAATAGTTACATGTCCTGTGACAAGGCTGATGAGGAAATCTACATGTGTTCACAGTCAGTGGGTCTGTTTGTGAATTTGGCTAAGTTAACTATCAACAGCTGAACGTCTGTAAATATGTTCTTTGTCTAGTTGAAGGCACCTCTAGGGACAGGCATTGGGCAATAGCAGAAGCAAGAATGATTATGTGGTGATTAAATGACTGAATCTAATTAAATTAGATGACTGAACATATATCATTATTTAGCTTCCTGTGCTGAAAAAGACCAGACATACAGAAACGGTATCTTCCAGAGCAGGTTCACATGCAGGAGGGAAACATACTGTATCTAAAGCCCTCGTTGAATGCTCTGTGCTTCAGGCCTCTGTGGGACAGTTGACTGACATTTGCGCTACAAGCGTTGACACAAGTCAACATGCTGGTTATGTGCTGTTAGCAGCTTAAGACGGTTCTCCAAATACAGTGCATTTCTTTAACCGCTATGATGTATGTGTTTCTGCTGTCTGAGGAGGAGAGAGCAGAGGACCATCAGTCTTCATTAAACATGGTCTGGCAGTGAGCTATAAGGTAACAGCCTCTGATGGATGGCACCTTTAAGTTCCCATTAAAAGGTGAGCATTGCTCATAAGCAGCTTCTGATTAAACACCGTGGCTGGGAGCGGTGAGCCGTCTGCTGCACATAGACAAAAGCTTGTGCTTCTCTCTCAGGCTGCAACACTCAGCACAGGCCCTTCAGCAAACACCTTTATTTTCGTTCCCTCTCTTTCTCTGTGCCCACAGCTTATTTTTCATCAAGAACAGGACATTGGGAGATGATGACCTCAGATAATCGTGAGTAGCCCTAATATGTTACATGATGAAATGCTTATGAAATGCTCGCAGCACTTCACCTGATCACTAAAGTACTCTGTTTGCAGAGGTCCGAGGGCGCTCCTCTTCAGAGACCACCCTATGAGGCCCAGATTTCCCGACAAGGCGAGGACAGGGGCAGGCTTTGACTTGCTGAGACGGTTCAGCTTTTTAAAACTCCAAGAAAAGGGACTGTTCTTACAAACCCTGAGAGGCAAAGGTCTGTCTTGTATTGAGAGAATAAGTGGATTAATCAATCAGTTGTTCATCAGCCAAATAATCAGCGGCTATGTTAAAAATTATTAGTCACGTTTTCATATAGTCCCTCAGCTCCAGCTTCTCAGCTGTGGGAATATGTTGCTTTTCTTTGTCTTATGTGAAGGTGAACATGAATATACCATCAACTCAATATAATTTCCATTATCAGTTAAATTGCCAATTATATTCTACAGTGAACTGATTAGTCTACAAATTTGTTTGTCTACAAAACTTCATAAAGTAGGCGAAAAAATAGTATATAGAGATATTTAGTTTTAAATAAGATAAGACAAAGAAAAGAAGCAACACCTTTCAGCAGGAGGTTAGTCCAGGAAATGTTCTGCATCTACCTTCAAAAAATGACAAACTATCACTTGATTCTCTGAATGTGTCAAGATTATTTGACAAATTATTAATCAAGAAAAATTTGCAGATTAATCATAGATGAAAACAATAGTTGTCCACGCCATCAACAACATTAGATGGACAGGTGGAGGTGTTGGACAAGCTATGTGCCAACGAGAACAAAACAGGATTTATCGAGTCGATTACAGGTAGGCGGAGGTAAACTAGTCCCTCCCCTCCTCCATCCACCTCTCTGCCCCGCCACCTCTCCTCTCCCTCCAGATGAAGGTTAATGATGAAGGACGCAGCAGAGGAATACAGATATGGGAGACGTGGATGGATGTGAAAAGATGGAAACCCTATGGGAGCAGGTGTGGTGGGGGACTAACTACAGTCCGACACACTTGGTCATTGGTGGTTGTTTGTTACCGTCAACAAATCCAACGCTGGATATATCCGACTAACACAGGCTGTGTGTTGCAAAGCCTATAGGTCTTCTTCCTCAGTACCACAGAGCTCCATTGTACAAACAAGTGTAACAGTGGCACTGGGAGACATTTCCCTTCATCAGGGCTGCAACTAACAATTACTTTGATTAGCGATTTTATGTGCTGACTGTTGAAAATGTTGAAAAATAGTTTAAAAACGTCCGATTTAACTTCTAAGGGCCTAAAATAACTCATTCAGATTGAGAGCAAAACACATTTATAAGACAGACAAAAGGTCTTGAAACATTTTGGCATTTTTTCATGAAAAATAAAGGAGGCTATCAATTATCAATCAGTTTGCTTGTTTAAGAACCCAAACACCATTTATTTTCACTCAATGCCACACATGTCGCCACCTCAAATAGAACCAAATGTGGATTAATCTATCACTGAAAATAGTCCCCTAAAAACGTTTCGAAATGCAGAAATGAAAAAGGGAAATCATCCAAATTCATTGTGGTGTCTGTCGTTGACCTGGAAAATACCTGGGAAGAACTCCAAGAGTTCAACCAGCAACAACAACAGGAAAACTGATTCAGCTGAAGGACATATACAACTAGTGCCGCTGTTACCATCTCTTTCTTCACTCTTAATTTGATTCAAGTATGCTCAATGTAGTGTAAAATCGTACTTCAAAGTGGCAGGGTTAGCCAGGGGCGGGCCTCATGCAGGCATTTGCATCAAAGCAATCGCCCGATGTTGCTCCAATAAAAATCGATCTTGCAGAGCAGAAGCATATTGAGGTGCTATGCATACGCCATTAATGCTGATCAACAACCTAAAAGCCTGAGCACAGTGTCTGCAGCATTCCTGCATTCCTCCTGCCAATTCATTGATTCTTCATAAAATTGCAGATGAGAGGGCTAGCCGGCAGTAAAATCAGTGTATACAAGACGCCCGAGGCTGCATGTAAGCGTCAATGTGTGTGTGCGTGTTTGTGAGCACAAACTAGTGCTTTGATATGTTTATAACATCAGAACACGGAGGATCTTAAAGCTTGTTTCTCACAGAATTGTGATGTTGGACTAAGATAATAAAGTTCTATTATAATAAGTATTATTGATCATCTTTATAAATTAATATGAGATAAGTTGTTTCAGCTCTAGAAATAGGGATGCAACTAACTATTTCATTATGAATTAATCTTCCAGGTTTTTTTGGCAATTAATTGATCATCTTTTTATCCACATATTAACACAAAATAGTAAAAAGAAAAACATCAAATTTTCTAGAGCACAGGTTAGTTAAAAACTGTCCAAACTGTTAAATCTAAAGAAAACCAATGACAAGTAGCATGTCCTTATATCTAGAAAGCTGAAACCAGACAGTGTCCTGCATTTAAACTTTAAAAATGACTCCACTGATGAAAAGATTCTCAATATAGTTAACAATTAAATGTTCTGTGAGACGATATCATATAAATAACCTGAGTGATTCTGAACCGAATGACTCCGACCAGCCAAGATAAAACAATCAGCAGTGTATCAAAGAAGAATTTCTTCTGTGGATGAGGTTTTAGTATGAAAAGTGTGACACAGAACAGAAAACTGTACTTTGCAAATCATTTCCCTGACTCAAAACACCACCTGAGTTTGTTTTTTACTGTTATGTCAAGAGCTGAAACTATAGCAACAAATCCACATTTCTATTTTATGCTAGTTAATACTGCTCCTCTTCTACAGTTCAGATGTAAATATATATTATTTACTTCATTTATCTGTCAGCAGGATTTACTTTTCAGATCAGAATTTTACATAATAAACTAAAAAAAGCACAGTCAAATCTTAAACCAGTATTTGCTTAACTTTGTGCCTTGAGGCTCCTTGTTCTGAGTAGTGAGCAGCTTCACCAAAAATATACATTTGTGCATCAGAACCTTGTTT
Organism: Paralichthys olivaceus; assembly: GCF_024713975.1. Taxonomy (NCBI): domain Eukaryota; kingdom Metazoa; phylum Chordata; class Actinopteri; order Pleuronectiformes; family Paralichthyidae; genus Paralichthys; species Paralichthys olivaceus. Next base: position 3,931,413 of record NC_091110.1, read on the forward strand.
TCTCATCCTTACTCTCGTGTTAATCATCTCGTGAGCCCTCAGATTTATCTGGTGACCCTTTGGGAGGACACCACTCCTTGGTTGGGACCCAGTGGACGGAAAGAGTGAACTGTGTATGAAGTAGTTTATACTGCCTTCACCTAGCAGCAGTAAAATTATAGTTACACACTGATACATCAGTATTATCTGTCAACTATAACAACATAGGACCTTTTACTACGAGAGGAGTAGTTTTACTTTTGATACTTTAAGCCCACTTTGCCTCACACTTGTGTACTCCTCACTTAAGATTTTCAAAGGAGGACTCAGAGTTTAGATTACTGCATTAATACTTTAAGGGTTTTGTATTTCTTCCCACTGAAAACCAGGAGGTCGTAATGCTGACTGCAGAGGGAGTTAACTTGTGTTTGGACGCCGCACCTCATTGGATGATCAGTGAGCCAGAACGTCCTTTAACGGAGCAGAACAGGTGAAGTTTTGCCTGGACTCTAGTTGGTCTCATTCCAGCGATGACAGAAGTGCACCAGAGAGACCTGGTGAGATTTCACTGTGTGGTGAAACTATGCAACGCTCCCGGCAAACCCAACCTCACATCTTACCACAGAGACGGAGTGGGGCACTTCTTGAATATCACATGACGGGACGTGGGGAAAACTACAGATACATTAGATCTTGGTGGACGTGCTGCAGACTACCACTCCCTATCAGCCCTCTCTCTGTGAAGCAACAGGCCAGTGACAGACCTGAACACAGGGTCTCAAATTCTGCACTAAAGTGAACAAAAAGATTGTTATATTGATGTTAACTTAGTTAAAATCATTTCAGGGGCAGGGTACACACACACACACACACACATACACATTCAATCTAACCATTTTCCCCATATTTGTTTACATTCAGCAAATTGGAACCTTCTGGCAGGTTTTTCACTGATCTTTGCTGATTTATCAATGTTTCATGGTGGACAGTAGAGATAGTATTGTCTTCTGCAAGTGTAAATCACTGTTAATCTATAAATATGTCTAATATGTCAGATTTCTTAGTTATGACTCTGAGAAAAAAGTATTTTTTGAAGTATTTTGAAGCACAAATTGAGCCTCTTTAAGATGTGCACTTTAGATACAGAAAATAAATTCAGCGCTGGAACTCCTCAGTCAATTTTTTAGCCTATATTGATGATGGCTCAATCATCTCAGTAATTGTTTACATAAAAAATGACCAACTATTCTCCAGTTTCACCTTAGAATTTGCTGCCCTTGTCTTTTTAATGATTGCAAGCAGAAAATATATTTGAGTTCTGGTCTGTTTGTTGGATGAAATAACTAATTATAAGGGCGCAGGTTGTTTATAACATTTTTCACAGATTGAAATTTCAGTGAATAGAGAATAATTACCAGATTCATCTATAATAAAAAAAAAACTCCCATTATGAGCCCCATGCGAAAATTAATGTTCTTAGGTCATTGTAAAAAAAAAGCTGTATTGTGTTTTTTTATTAGAGCTCAGCCTGCAACTATTTTGATAATAAAAAAATTCTTTGCTACAGCCTCCGTTATGGTTCTAAATGTTAATACTGATCGTTCTATTATTATAAACTGAACATCTTGGACTAAATAAAGACGTTTGAAGATAATCTTGACATTTTTCAACCAAACGATTGATCCACTAACAAATGAGTGGAGCAACCATCTTTCATCTCTTGAGGTGCTTTCCCTGCTGTTCATAAAGGGAATGGGGGGAGGGAGGATTCCAGTTTCATTGACAACAAACACTGCATATTAGCAGCATTGATATTCTAGTGACTCTTCACCTGATACAGCAGGTGGAAGAACAGATGAAGCGTCAGATTAAGTGTGAGAAAGCTTCAACTTGACCTCATGGCAGGTAAAATGTGACCTAATAACCGAGTAGCTCGGGTAGCAAACAAATTACAGCATTTGTTTCCCACCGCATATAGAAACCATGTATTTCATCGCTTAGGTAAATGTAATGGTGTACATTACTTTACATATTTCCCCCCCTGTTATGAAGTTGTTTTGTCTGAACGCATGCAGCTTCTCCTACTGAAATAACCATGCTCAGTGCACACATAAACACTGCAGCCTATACTTCAACGAGTCGCCGAAGCCTATACTTCAGCTGAAACCTACACGTCAACATCATCGTGCATAGATGGAGATGGGCTTCCGTCATCGAGGACTGAGAGACAAACTCTTTCTGCGATCTGAAAGTGGTTCTTAACCCTTCTAGTGCCACAGTAAAAACAAATTATCAGAAATATAAATAGTAAGGCCTCTAATGGTGAGCACAACACTAGAATCCTGTCCAGGACAACAGGTCATATTAAACAATGATTCATTTTGAGGATATGCCATTTTTCTTTGATATAAATTATTTTATTAATGATGTGGCAGGTTCTGGACTCATCATTGGGAGAAAGGAATAGTATGTAGCTATTGAAAGCTGTCCTGAGTGACAAACAAATGATAAATTAAATCTTAGAGACAGATCAAATGACAGCGGTCTCTATATTCAACACATCAGTGGAGGAAATTTTGTGATAAAAGTATTTAGAGGAACTTATCCTTGTACCTCAGATATAGTGTTGTGGTGGTTAAAAGCTGCTAAGCTCTGATTATGATATAAAGCCAGTTATAATGTGCTCTGTTTATCTGTTCCCTGACATCAAGGAATCTTAGCACCAGTTTCTGCAAACAGTTTTCTGTTTTATGACCCTCAAGTGCAAACTGAATTAGATGAAAGCTGCTGCTCTGCATGAATCTCACAGCGAAGTGACTGGTCTTCCTCTGAGGTTCTCAAAATGATATGGATGATGTTGAATCAGTTTCAATAAGGTGTCTGAGCTTTGTTTGGTAAAGATCTAGTTTGGTTTGGAGGCTGTAAAACTCTTTTTTCTTACTCACGCATTCTCTTTTTGAACCTGAATTAATTGCACCCTTAAGTTCAAACGTTTTTCTCCACCCTGCCTTTTATGAGCTATGAATATTTGACTGCCACAGCGACAGGATTTGATTGCATATAGAAAATAAAAAACAGAATAATGTAACCTCACTTTATTAATTATTCAGTGAAATTTGATGTGTAAGGTCCTTGACTTAGACTTCTCACTTTCAATTAAAAGTTAAAGCCAATTAAACCATTCATGTCCAGTTGTGAAGGAAAATTGAAGGTTTTGGCAATATTTTTTTTGCTTTTTAACCCAAAATTTTAACTTTAGTATCAAGACAAAGAAAAGAAGCTTATTCTTGCATTTAAAAAGCTGGAAACATTTCATCATTGGACTTTTTGGTGTAAAGGAAATCACCTGAAAGACAAATATTGGACAAATCTCTGCAACAAATAAACACTTTTGTTATAGTTTGGTGTCAGTGGAAAAGCTTTATTAAGCTCATGTCTCAATTACATCACCACGAACTATGACACTGGTTCCAACCAGGGGATTGAAGAAGCCCTCGAGTCTGAACTCAAGAAGCTGCAGTATTTTCTCTTGCAAAGGAAAAAATAGCTTCCTTTATCTTTGCGCTGATTAACAGCGAGGGTTTGCTGTGGACAGTCCACACAGCAAATGTGTGCCAATTCATTTCCTCAAGGTCTGCAGCGAGAAAACCTCCCTGCTCTGGTACAGCCCACACATGGGGAGATTACATCTTTTATTTATCACTTCTTGGCTCTATTTTTCCAGCAAATTCCAGGCTGGAGTGCAATCAGCCAAGAAACCCTCCCTGTGTGTGTGTTTGTGTGTGTGTGTATGTGTGTGTGTGTGTGTACTACTGTTATTCCTCTTTGTAAGCATGCCCACCCCCCTCATTCTGTGGAATAACAACCCAGATTCAGTTTCTTCCCAACAGAAACATTTCCCAATATGTGGGAATATATTAAAGGCCTCTCACTTTGGCAGGACAGAGGTTTGTGTGTGTGTGTGTGTGTGTGTGTGTGTGTGTGTGTGTGTGTGTGTGTGTGTGTGTGTGTGTGTGTGTGTATTCCCTGTGGCCCTTCAGTGAGTACACAAAGCCCACATGAACCTCCTGCATTTAAAAGTGGTTGGAAAGAGGGGCGGGTCATGCAGAAACTCATGTGCTCAGATTGCATTACCATTCAAATTAACCATGCAGAGTAATGGGATTACAGTCCTCTGTGAGAAGGTGTTCCGGGCCCGCTGAACTCACAGGTGACAGACTGCAACACGCTGAAAGACTCCCGGCTGACCACGCACTGATAAAGGCCGCGAACTCAAGCCCGTCTGCATTAAAGTGAGCTATCTCTTCAATTCAACACCACATCTGCTTCCCTCGCTGCCAAGCACACTCTGTCGTCTTTTTCTTTTCAATTATAGATACACACACAAAAACCCTGAACCAACTGGCTGCAGACTGGTGTGAATCGTGGCCCATTTAAAAGAACCGTCGAGCTCAATACGCTTCCTCCTTCCAAATCTCCTCTACTTAACAAGGGAGTGAAAAGATGCTTTTGTTTGCCTTCCTTTTGGAGGCAACAGGAAGCTTGAAAGACACAAATGAACATGAAAATAGGAACAAAGTGCCAAATTCACAATAGGAATGCTGGGTATTTGATATGTGTGCCGAGTGATTAAAATCTCAAAGAGGGCTGTGCTCTGCTAAAGCACAGAAAAATAGGGGATGGAGAAAGGGGGGTGCAACTAAATGACATTGAATCAAATGTCGCTGAGTCACTGATTCATGTTGTTGCTGTAAAAGTTGAACTGTCAACTCAGCACACAAGTGTCTGTTCCTGTTCATCCACGCCTGCTATCAGAGGGGTTGGAACCACGTCAACTCTGATGGTCTGCTCTCGTTTTAGCCTCAGAGTTCATTCAGTCCTGTAACTGTTATTCTGGACTAAAAAAAAAACATTCCACTAATAACATACTGGAGCTGCACTTGGTCTAAATATATTACAACAATAATGTGAGACTGCATATTTGACTTCTCCCCATTTCAGCAGTTCACATTTATTAGCTTCTGGCTGCAGCTCAGACTCCACACAATGTGCCCATACAATTATCATTCAACAGCATCTCGATCGTGCCACACAGAACAACTCATTCAAAACGAATGTGTGTCAGTTGAGACCCAACCCAACGCTGGGCACTTCCCTTATTACTCAATAGCTTTATGTAATCATGTTCACACTGATTTTTCAGAGTTCATACGGTGTGTTATTGTGGATTCTGGATGCAATCGGGTGAGCAGACCAGGGAGGAATTGGGACATTAAATACAAAACCACATCCAAATGCAAATGTTAAGTCTTGAAAGCTCATTTAAATGAATGTAGGGGAGTGCAGACACATTCGTTTTAGGTGCTTTCTAATGCTATAACAGCTTCCTCAAAAAAAACCTTTGGGACTTTTGTGTCACACGCTGACTGTGTTTCACATTGTCGCCTGTAAAGCAGCAGCAGACAGAGATGTGTGTACGTCTCTTCTCTCTCGGACGGTTTCTCAGTGGATTGTGCTGGGTTTGGGGCAGTGGTGGGGATTCCCGTTTTGTTTGAAGCCACAAGCTTCATTTTCCACGCAATTAGTGGAGCTGGAGGCTTTGTAGCCTCCCTGCATTTCACATTCAAACTGCCCCCGAGCAAAACAGGATTTAAATGCCCCAGCCACACATTGCTATTCATGCAGCCAGCAGATTTAAAGCCCCATTGTAGCCTCTGTGTGCCTGTCGCCTGAACGCTTCTCCCTTTGTTGTCACAGCCTGTCACTTCATCCGCCTACGTTCCTCTCGTCCTCCACATAAATGAGATTTAACTCAGCCCGTGCTGTGTGTTTTTCTGGCTGGTTTAAAGCCGTGTACGGTTGTATTTGCACTCGGCGTGCCCGGGTCCCATCGCATCACTCACCGACTTGCAGTACGTTGTCCACGCAGCCGCTCTCCAGCAGACCGATGCCCCGTCGGAACGGCAGCCGCGTGTCGTCTCCGCTCTCCCCGCTACTCGCGATCTCCTCCCCGCCCGTGCCGAACGACGAGTACATACAGATCTCTCGCTCGCTCCTCGGAAAGGACCAGTACACGATCCGCCTCTGGACGGGCTCCGGGATCCTCTCGAAGCGCTCCTCGACCCGCTGGAACGGCCACTTCTCCGCGACTCTCCGCGCCGCGATGTCCAGCAGAGTCTCCGGGCTGTGGGTTTTGCTCGAGTCGCCCTGAGCGGCGGAGGAGCCGCCGCACGGCGCCCACGCGGCCCGCTGGCCTTGCCTACATGTTGCGCCGTATCCCGGTCTACAGCAGAGCCGCTTGGCCGGGGGCTGCTGTGCGCGCTCCGCCATGATAGCTCCGCTTTAACGGCGACGGAGGAAGTCAACGCAGCATATGAACGTGGATGGGGAAGAGAAAGCGGCTGCCCACGGCTCGGTTGTCGGCCGTGTATGGCCAAATCATCCTTTTAAGGGAACATGGAGGCAGGGCTTCTCCGAGCTTGTCAAACCCCTTTGTTGACAAATGAAGGAGAGGCGGGGTCTGGCCGCTGAGCTCCGTGAGGGCGGAATTCCCGCACGGCCGCTAATCCTTTGTGAGCCCCGAATAAAAAGCTTTAAATGGCGGGAGGGGGTCGCTGTAAGAACCAGCGTTCCTTCTCCCAGGCGCTGGGGTTTTTTTTATTTGACCGGCGAGCTTTCACGGATATTACAGCCGGAGAGGGGAGGCTTTGTGCGGCCGTGGAGAGGAGCTGGAGTCGGGCTGAAGTGAGCGCTCGGTGCCCGTAGGGGAGGGGGGGCGGTGATTGGCCTGTCAACACTGGAGCCTCGTGGTTTGGGGGGAGGGGGCAGTGAATGCGTCTCCGCCCCGTGTGACGTTCAGGTTCCGCAGGAATGTGGGGTGCTGTCTGATGAAAGCGCGGCTCATTATCGGGAACACGCACAGAGAGCCGGTGTGTGTGAGAGCCCGATGATGAGCAGGAGAGCTGCAGAGGCAAAGCGGAGAAATGTCCCCGAAGAGCGGCTTTAATAATGTGGTTAAACATGAGGAGATCACACAGTGAACACATGTACATGGCCGGAGAGGCAAGACACTGCTTTATTGGAAACCTGCCCCAATGAAGTCACATCTCAACTCTGAAACCAGTTTAGTTTAACTCCTGATCCATCTTATTTTAGACTGAGCTCATTTATATTCTGTATTCTCTAATGGCCTTCTCCCATTGTATCAACTGATCAACACACAAAAACAATTCAAGCGTGTTCTATCCCACCATAGAAGTACTGCAGTGTTTTAAAGTATTTTATCTCATCTCAGGTTTTCATCTGTAGTACTTTTTATGTTTGTGTTCGTGGTCTAATGTAGCATCATTGTCACTATAAGGCTGCAACCATAGATTATTTCCACTGCCATACATTTGAAAATGATTTCCCCTTAATATTCACTTAATTCTTCCATGTACACAATGTGGCCTAAGATGAGTTTATCAGTTTTATGTTAGTTGATGCTTCTGCTCACTAGTGATGCAAACGTTGTACTTTTTACTCCCCTACATTAGGTTGACAGTGTTATTAGTTTCCCCAGAAACAAAAAGAAGATTACAGCCTTAAATATTTGAACCAATCAAAAATACATTGTTAAAGATTAAAATAAGAAAAGAAATGGCCAAGAACGAGTCCAACACTTCGACAAACTCCTAAAAAATGTCTTCTCTACGCTTTGGTTTTTACCACAGAATGAAATAAATAACTAAATATATATACATGCTTCTATAACAAGTGGAGTTTGTAACCTTAGGCAGAGCTGTGCCCCCATGTCCTGTCTTAGTGCTAAGCTAAGCTATCTGTCTCTTGGCTGTACCCTAATATTTATCATACAGTGCTGTGAGTAGTATTGATATTGACAGTTTGATATCGGACAATAAAATGAGTTGTAACTGATTCTTTGACCCTAATTGCCTGGACATGAAAATGAGTCACCCCAGGACCACTTGACAGAGTTCACTGTGGACAATAGTCATATTGTTTTTCGCCCAGTTGCCCTCGGGGGCCCAACTGCTGGATTTCTCTTTTTCAGTTGTGTTTTCACCTGGAGTCATAAAAAAGTGTAAACCAATCCCCAAATAGATGACAATGATTGAAACAAAAGGTTCATTATGGAAATGTTTTTCTACTTGAACTGCCGTGACCATGTACAAATAACCTCCTGTCTCAGAAAGAGTACACACTATTGTTTGAGGTGTAACATTTTCAGAGAGACACAGAGTCGTCATTGTCACAGATATAAATCATTACTTCAAGTATAATCAACCTGTTTACTTAGCAATTAGCCCCACCTTTACCTGCTACAACATAAAATAATTCTTACTCATTACTGAATGCATGGTTACATTACAGAATTATGCCCTAATATTATTCTGATATTCACCATTCTGCATAACGAGTACTCTTACTTTAGGTATTACATTTTTAAAAAAAATACTTACAAGTATTTTCACTTGAGTAAAGTTTTATATGCAGTTCTTTCACTTTTACAGAGTATTTTTGCACTGTGTCTTTGCTATTTGTACTAACACTGATCAGCCACAACATGAAACGCAAGTCACCAGATTTAATACAAACTACAATACAACCAGTTCTTTGACACTATATTTCAAACAATACAGAGCCAAAGATTGTAATGTTGAAAATAAATAAATAAAAGAACAACAGTCCAAGCAGCCCCATCTGAAAATGATATCTCCTTTTGATCAGCACCAGGGGAACATTTCAGGCGTGATTTTTAACAGTTTTATTTGTGCATAAACACGCTGTTTGTCACTGTAATGAGTTCATCTGTCTCTTTTTCTTCCCATCATTTCCCAGTTACAGTGCCACCTGCTGCTCCTGCAGGACAGCGTTATCAGCAGCCTCATTTCAGCACACTCACTCCATGCTGTGTAAATGATTTAGGCCGCCGGTTAAAAATCTTTACAATTGTCTCATTTTACCCTGCAGACAGCGCAGCAGAAGCAAAGTAATGACTGAGCCTATTCACTCAGCATGGTGGTAACAGTAGGAGGGCTGCGAGAGGAAGACAACAACATAGACACACACCACACAATGGCTTGAATAAGATAGAGCCGTCTTCTACCAGCTGAGTTTGTGTTCATTTTTTCAGCAATTCACTTGCACTGTATTAGATTTAAAATTTCAAACGCCCATTATGATAATAAGGTTCTTATCTTCAGAGTTCATACATTTCATCAGGACGCCTCATTAATGTATCGTGGTGCTGTCTTTATACTGGCTGTATTGGTGCATTCTGATTGAACTCGGACGTCAGAATTAGCTAAAAATTGTGATTTCTTACTTGGAAAAGCTGCTTTCAGACATGAATTGAACTCTGCATAATCTCTGGACATTATCCGGAGGGGCTGTATGGGAGGTTATGGACTTTCTCTGGAGTTCAAGCTATGCTCTTGGTAGAGACGCCAGAGAATGCCAAAATGAGCCAATGTGAAAAAACAGCAGGAGAGCCTCCAAAGAATTCACAGCGAGCGATTGTTGATGACATTTTTAACAGATGCAAAAAAAATAAAGGAAATGAAAATAATACAAATATCGAAGCATGACAAACATGTGATCTCCTCGAAGGCATTACAGTGACATTAGCGTTTAGCTTTAAGTACAGCTGTGGTTATGCTATTCAAATTAGAGCTCATTTACATGCTTTGTTCACAACACTCACACGGTACACAGACTACAAATTGTCCAGCAGGTATTCAGACCAAACCTTGAATTTTAACTCAAGCAGTTTGGATTTTGTTTTCTCATTTTTTATTTTAAATAAAGCCCATAAAAGATTTCTTACGACACAGCATCATATGTTACAGTCCAGGTATTCAGGCATAAAGAATTCTTTAAGACTCCCATTAAAATGATATGGGTGGACTCGCTCTGCTCTGCTAAGATGGCTAGCAAGGGTGATAATGAACCTCAACGCTCACTCCTGGGGATAATCACACACACACACACACACACAGACACACAACACAAACCATAGTATCCTTTTCACGCTGGGCTCATTTGCATTCTCATCAGTATGCATGAAATTTCTCACTGAACTTTAATACCCTAACTGCTGCATAATACACTTTAATGAGCATAAAAGTGAGCATGACAATTAAAAATCGCATTAATCACTAAACGCTGAGGGGTGGGGATGTGGGGGTACGGTGATAGAGGGAGGGTGTGGGAGGATACTGAGGACTGGGGGGGGGGATAAAGATCACTCCAGAGAGGATGGTGGGGGGATGAGAAAAGAAATTGAAGTGAAATTTAAAGAAAGGATGGAGTGAATGATGAAAATTAAGAGAATAAAAATGAAGTCTGAGTGTTGAGGCTGGCAGACAGCAAGTGAATGATTTGTTTTAAATCTGAGAAGTGTAGTCAAACAAATGATTGCTCCTCCTGTCGGTGCCCCTTTTTTCAATTCTGCTTTATTATTCATCCCTTTATTAGCAGTTTTTGCACCTTCACATCCCCCCACCGTGTCCCTTCCCTTCTCTGACACAAATGATCATTGGGAGGTTATGAATATTCAGATGAAAGTAATTCACAGATGCTCCCGTGATCTCACTTGGATCCCTCACATCTCTGATCTTCTCCCCCAAAACAACAATCAATAAGTGGATCTGAATTTTGATTCTCCTCTTTGGTCGAGTTGCACGTGATGTCAGATTGTTGCTGTCAATCGAAGCAGTGCAGTTGGGCATGAAATCTTAACGTCACAGTGATTCATGCAGAATTCTGGTGGTGCAAACACAACTAAGATTATGAAAATGGCCAAACTCACAGATGACTAGTGCTGGAAAATGTTAAAGTACATTTATGTCTCCTCATAAGTGATAGAAAACACAGCTTTATATACTTTATACTTCTACTTCACTGCATTTCAGAAGGAAACACTTATGTGACTATAATCAATTGTTTGTCAAATTAAGATTTAACATTTTAAAAAATACACATGATTAGTCCACAACAGATCGCAGAAGATCAACCTAGTGGCTTCCAATCTTTTTGGTTTGTGACCTTTGGTCAGGCAGACGTCAGACACACTCGTGCTGCATTTCTGCCTCACTGGTTGACATTTAATGTGCAGTTTTTAATAACATAATTAATTCCCCAACCGATCCATCTCCTGGCTCTTATTGGATGATCAGCTGGGTCTCTGGTCAGCTGTAGTTCTCACATAAAAACAGAAGAATACAAACATAAAAATGATGCGTACACACTGACAGGTCATTTTTATCAATCTAGTAATGTCATATAAAATCCTATATAAGCCAAAGGGGGGATTTTACATTTACTTTGATACTTACAGAGAATTTGAGTCTGGATACTTCTTCCACCTTTGCAGAATAAAAACAGGAATACAAACCACAAACTGACAAAAAAGACACAACATTAAATAATCATCACATGCAGGTGACACACTGACATGAGCAGGAATTATTGGCTGCCTGAAATACTGTATAATTTATTGTATCCTTAGACATGTTAATTAGACCAATTAAATGTCAAGCTGTGCTGGAATTATGCAAAGAACCAACACACACATATACAGTAAATGTAGGCTTTGTACACACACACACACACACACACACACGCACACACACACATGTTTCTATCTTAATGAGGACAATCATTGACATCATATACATTCCCTAGCCCCTTACCCTAATCTTAACCATCCAAACCAAATGCCTAACACTAACCTAAACATAACTCAAACCATAACCTGATAACCAAGTCTTACCATCAAACTTTTGAAAAGTGAGGACCTGCCCAAACTGTCCTCGCCCTTCAGGGTCTATGCTTAAAATGGTCCTCACAAAGATATAAGTACAGGAAAATACACACACACACAAACACACACACTCAAACACATATACACAAAGTCCATAATCCAGTCATTATTTTCAGTGCAGAGTTGACAATTTTTTTATAGTGTTTGACCCTATTTGTCCTTTCTTTACCTGAATCCAGGAGTGTGTGTGTGTGTGTGTGTGTGTGTGTGTGTGTGTGTGTGTGTGTGTGTGTGTGTGTGTGTGTGTGTGTGTGTGTGTGTGTGTGTGTGTGTGAGTGTGTGTGTGTGTGTCAGGAGGAAGCATGAGAATCTCCATCTGCATTTCCATAACTCAGAGAGGCAGGTTTATATTCACCCAGTTGAGGGGCCTGAGAGCAAAGCCCCCGGGGCCCATAGGGATTAGAAACCATGTAGTCCCAATGAACATAGGTGTGTGTATGTGTGTATACATGCAGTTATAGTCAATTTTACCCACAACTTGTCACCAATGCGGAAGACACTTCATGTTTAAAACATGTTTTCTTACATTTTGCCCTCAGTCTGTCTCTTCAGCTATTTCTGCTGTTAATGTGCAGATCTCTGCTGCCCTCTTTTTTCTTCACCTCCAGTTGTACGTCACTGTAAAGCGAAAAAAGCTGAGAAAAGTTTTCCAACTTTACCCAGAAAAATGAACACTGCTTTCCACTTGTATCTTTGACTCCAAGAAAACCCCAATGCTATTGTAAAGTCTGACTCCGAGAAAAGCTTTCACCTTTCCCTCCTATTCCCGCTTTAAGCAGTGCAGGTGGTGATCGACTGGATACGTTTTTAAGTGGATTTATTGCTAAAAGCTGACCATACATTATAATAAATATTATATTTCAAGGACAGAAAAATAATTTGTGTCATTTGCAAACAAAAAACATTATATTTTATGCTTCACAAATAGTTGTAGATGTAAAATGAAAGCTCCATATGTAACGCTCACATTCAGATATAACAGCGCTAACTGTATCTTATGTTTTTCAAAAGTAAAGTAGGCTACTTGTGGCATGCTATGAAATGATGCCATATGTAAATTGTTTGCATCAATATTACACTACTCAAAGTTTTTTCACACACACACACACACACACACACACACACACACACACACACACACATTCTTACAGTGTATCTATGTGCATCACTTTATATATGAGTAGGGGCAATTTGGGGTTTTTCCCAGGGACCAAACTGCTGATCTTGTGGTAAGAGGACTTACCCTGAGCCACAGCTGTCCTCTGGTGTGCACACCTTTGTACTATTCAAGTATTAAAGAAATAACTACAACATCCTTTTTATGAAGTTTGACGAGACCTCAAAGCTTCAAAATGTGAAGATCGTCTTTTTTCTCCACAAATCATGAGGTGCATAAATCAGTTGACATCTATGACCAGGGCAACATTTGATTCCTTCTTGTTTAATGAAAATACAACCAGATCTGTAACATATATATCTCATAAAACACAATAGAATCAATTATCATTGCTTTTTTCAGTTCAGTTCATTTAAGCTTCTTAAAACTTTTTCTACATATAGGTTTAAGTTAATTAGTTAACTAAAGGTCTTCTCTGATTGGTTAGATTAACAAAAGGACTGGAATACTTCCTCCACATCTGGGTAAAACAGGGAAAGACGAGGAGACGAAGATGGAGGGGGGGAGAAAAAAAAAAATGACCCAGAACCTCTGGGCATGTCATGGAGCAATTTAAATTAATTTGAGACTCAAACACGTCTCCAAGCCCATCATTTGAACTCACCCCATCATTTATGTTCTTTTCAATTACATTAAGGAGTTTTAAAACTGTCATTAAACTCTTCTCTGAAAAAGTCAATCAGAAAGAATGTTTTTTTTTATTTAATTGTCTCAGCGTGAACGGTGCCCCATGAAGATTTCACCCTACTCCTCAGAGGCCCCCCAACTCTCGCCGAAGACAGCATGGGTGTTAAAATGCCCCATCTGATCTCATCCAGTGGGTTTGCAGTGGTGAAATTGATCCCTGTGGTAGATACACTGACAGGCCAGAGGAGCCAGTGTTCAAACGAATTAGGAAGAGGAGAGGAAGACGGCGAGGGCTTTCTGTTTGTTCTGCCTCTAAATAATACAGCACAATGACAGCCAGCAAACAAAAGCATTTGTGTAGTGAAGAGCGATACCAGGGATAGGATATAACACAAAGGAATGCTTAAATTACAGATGAGGACAGGAGGAGAATTTCCTTTTAAATGTTCTGCTGTAGGTTAGACATTGATAGGAGGCAAACCGGCATGGTCGGAGACAGGAAGGAGCATTTGACGATCCAAAAATGATAATAATAAAGTCAGGACAGTCAGTCACTGGCACTGGAAGCCATGGGAGCAACAAACTGGAGCACTGGATCTGCTCCCAAATGGTCATAACTTATTGTTTTTTAATATTTGCACCATATAACATCATTTTTTGGCACTTAATTGCATTGCTTCAGGGTGAAAAAGTGATAGTATCCATATTCCCTGAATGTGATTAAACATAAATGTGTAAAGGGTCGGTGGGGGGGATTTAGCATTGAATAATTGACAAAGCTGTATTATATTGCTCTGGGAATTATTCTGCCTTAAAACGCTCATTTCACTATGCATGTGTTTTTTAACATTTGTGCATCTGAAAAATAATTGAAGGGCCTGCACGCTGCTGAATATTTCATCCCCCTCAGCCTCTTTCTCTAAATTTTCACCGGCTGAACGATGGCTTTTTCACCCCAAAAGAAAGGATATGAATTTTTTAGGCATTTTAAATAATTAAGTCCAAAGTGTTTGGGGCAGCAAAGCCCTGATAAACTAATCTGAGACGGAGGAGGGAGAGAAAAGGTCTGAGAGGGACATTAGAAATTTATTATTTTATCAGCAGCTATTTATTATTAACATAGAGAGACCCCATTAGCATTCATAGACAAAGGGACTCCGGGGAGGATGCCCTGTGGATTTCAAGGTGATACATTAAAACCGAGAAGTTAAAAGGAGGGGAAAGTATCCACTCCAGACCCCAACCTGCAACGTCTTTTCCTCAGTGCAGTCTGAGGAATACTTTTGAAGTGGATTTGGGGTTTTTTTGTGGACGGCAGATTTAGGACGTGAAAATGAATAATTTCTCTATATGTACAAAAAAAATCTGATAAGAAATGTATTTTCAGGGACATACAGTAACTACAACTGAGGATACTGAGGTCAGTTCGAAAACAACGTGGGAGAAGTTTGCATTGGATGCTGCAATAATAAATTATTTTCATAGTGACACAGAGTTCAGTGTTGGTCAGTCCACAGCTCTGGTCCAGACTAAAATATCTCAACTTTTAGATGGATTAAGAACTTTGTACAGACATTAATGAGGATACACCCGAATGTCTCCTCCCTGATGATTTTTCATTTAGTGCCATAATAAGGTTGAATGACTTAAAATCTCAATGGTGATCCCTTACTTTTATCATCATATCATGCAATGTTTGCATGAAACTTAATGAATATGATCTAAATCTGACAAATGTGATGAAAGTCTCATCATTTCTTTGCATTTCTTTTTTATCATCTTTCAGCTCCTTGTTTTGGTTTTGCAGCCTGCGACTTGTGCTCTCCGTCGCTCTTATTGGTCTCAGCAGCATCTCATCCAGCTGCAGCAGAATAGATCTGATACAGTGTCATGACAAAGCCCCCTATTGGCTGAGGTGAGTACGACAGAACCAGTGGAGAAAGTCACGAGGCGTCAGAATGAAACATTACAGACAGTTGTTCTTTTTTCAGATTACCACTGACAGCCCCCACTGTTTTTCTTTAAAAGTACGGCCACAATCATTTCCAAACCCTAACCATGTTTTCATAACTGTGATGAAGCCCCCTGACCTTCACAAAGTACTTAATTTGACCTAAACCACAATCTTTCCCAAACTCTACAACTCAACCAAACCTTAAGCAGGATGAGGATCCAGACAAATCTACAAGAAATGGAAAATTGGCATGAATGACTGACGGTTATCAGTCTCTTTAATATGCCTGAATCTTAATTTAACTTTATTTTGAGTATCATTTTTTAAAATCAAGATTCATGAACTGTTCTCAAGGAAATTAAAGAGCATTTTGAAAAATGTCTTGCAATATTAAATAAAGTGAAAAAGACATTCTGGAACTGTTCCCTGATCTGGATCCAAACCAAAATTGAATGAGTCATGACCCACCACTCCACAAAATGTCATGTAAATCAATTGAGTCATTTTTGCGTAATCCTAACTAATAAACAAACACAGACGAAAACAAAGCCTTGTTGGTGGATGTGATGAATTCCGATTTTGCTCCATAAACGGGGTGTAAATATGCATGTGTGCAATAAAAATAGCCTTGACCTTGTGGAGTCTGGTCAGATTGGTCTGTGGTGTTATCGGGCGGGAAGTTGTTCTCGTGATCTCAGTAGTTTTAAAGCCCTGGGTACAGCTCTGTGCAGAACATGAAATCACAGGTGAATAGAAGCCTTTGAGGTCCGTCAAAAAGTGTGCGAGAGAAAAAAATCCAATATCTGTCCGTCTGCTTGACGTAAAAGACCACGTACATGCGAGAAGGAGTCAACCCCCCTCCGTTCTCAAATCCTAGAAGAGAACCAAACCCGCCCCCATCCAAAGCCACACGGCCTGTGCGAGAATATCCTAAATTCAGCCGGGATCTGCAAGTTTCATGAGCTGGCCGTCTTCCTCTTCAATTTCTCAGCGTGGTGTCAAAACAATCTTGACAGTGACATGTGACAGAGCGCTGAATCAGAAAATCAGCTCATTTCAGAGCGAAACCCTCTTCTCTCTGTTATTAATCTATTCTTATCTCACACCCTCACAGCCTCTCCCCTCATAGCAGCCTCTCCCTCTCTCTGTGTCCAGCCCCAAAATCTCATTATACTGGAAATTTGAGGGGAAAATGTTTCACCATAGGATTGCCTATTATCATCTGGCACTTGGGGGAGAAATCGCAAGGAGAAGGAAAAGTCAGCTCCGTGAGGCACGGGCAGTGCTAAGTGCACACCGCAGCATGCTATTACGCTCACACTGACCAACTTAATTAGCTCAGACATAGCAAGTTCAGCACTGATGGGGCTGATTTGGAAGTATTGACGTTTTTGAGTTGCTGATGTTGCCGATTGAGACTCATTAAAGTTAGAGAACCATAAACCATCTGGTGGATTTTGAGATGTTTCACAGGATAAGGGAACATTTTGGCCTGCTGGTGGCACTCCACCAAAATCAGAAGGATTCATCCCCTGGGAAGATCTGTACAAAATTTCATGGCAATAAAGTTGCTTTTGGCCCAGTACTGAACTGAACTGAGAATACACTCTCCAGAGGGGCTGTATGTGAGAACACAAATGTTGTCTGAGTTTCCCTGACCAGCCTCCTAGTAAAAACTAGTAAAAACTGCAGTAAAAACTAGAAAAAACTGCAGTATAACCTTGTAAAAACTGCAGAATGTCGAAATTAGCTGATGTTAGAAAACAGCAGGAGATCCTCCACAGGATTCACTGTGGGCACATTGATGAGATTTAAACACACTAAAGCAAAATGTCTTTGTTGCAAATCCCCTCATCTCAATGTATTCAGCCAAAGAATTCAAAAAATAAAAAATTTCAACTAAAAGAAAAATCTGAGGATCACCAAAATTATAATTCATCCCAAAGATGGCCTGAACGTCTCTACTAAATATCAGTAATCCATTCAATAGATGTTGAGAAACCACACAAACTTGGAAACCATATGAAGGTTTCAAAATCTTTTGCACCAACTCATCGAGTGGCTGTTGAGATAAGTCATGTTCCGCATTGACACAGTGTGCTGAATGGGACCTCTCAGGCTGCAGTTCCCACAACGAGCAAGCACAAGCAGTGTGATGAATCAACCAAAGACTGGGAGAACTGAATTTGATAGGCAAATGTTACTGTTACCATGACAACGTATATGCTCCTCACTGGACGGGATATAGACGAGATTGAATGAGGACATTGGATTTCGGGAAAAATCATCATTTGCAATTATAATTTTGAGGAAACACTTTCAAGACACATTCAAGGATTTACTTAAGCTCCTCTCTGCCTGTTCAAAGAATCCATTTTCTTTTCCTTCTCAGAAGGAAATGTGTCGACTCCCTCCTCTGACCTGCGCCAGCCGTGCAGACAGTGCAGAGGATGCTGGGATATATGCCTGGAGTGGTGGAGCTCCTCTGTGACCAAATACTCATCTACTCACTCGCTCCAAAAGAACCCATTAATATTTCAAATTAATGCAAATAACCTTAAATGATGAATAATTGCCCCATATCAAAATTCAATTACTGTTAAACACTGATGAATCACTGATTGAAAATTATGAATAATTTCTTTGACACAATGAGTCTCACAGAAAAACGTGGTTCTCTTAATAAGGACAGAGAGTTAAAATGTGACTACAAAAGAAGGATTTCACAATAAAAGCACACTATTTCACCGCAGACCTGTTCATCTCCCTGAATATCTGTCATCAAGGGGTTTTACTATAGCAATATAAGTTGTAGAACTTTGCCTTAGTTTGTATGTGAACACTCAGTGTGTTGAAAACCCTGATTTCAATGTGTATAAGAATCTGTAAATGTGTAATTGCAGGTGTACAGAGATTTGTGAATGTATAGAATGAAGATTTACATGTACACACATCTGTAAATGCAAATACAATTTGAACGTATTAAAATAATCTGTAAATATTAAGGTATCCACTTTAAAATGGGTAAGAGCTGTAATAATATTGCTTCAATAGTAACCGTATTTAACATGAGGGTATGTGGATATTTGGGGGAGGGGGGTGTTATTCCCTCAACACACCTAGCCTGTGGCAGTGTGAAGGGGGCGTGCTTGTCAGTTTTCTTCTTCATGCAGTTGTGTGCATTGAAAGGAGCATTTCTCTTTTTTTTTTCTTTCAGATGAAAAGAGTAGAAACTGAAATGGAACGCAGTAGAGCACAGACCTCCTCCCAACAGTCCCCTCAAAGTTCAAATTTCACACACGCTTCGATATCAGTTCCCTAAATATGCTTTATTTAAAAAAAATTTAATAAGAGTATTATTCCCTGGGAAATCATTCAAAATGTTGAAAAACGTCCTATCCTGCCAAATGTATTGAGTTCTTCTCTGACCCAAACCAGGTTTCCAGCAATTTCCATGGAAACAATTAAGTTTTTATTATCTGTGCCTGATCACCATGGGTTAAATGTATGTTTCCTGTTTGTTCATTCATGAGAAAATTAATCATTATATAATAAAATAAATTAATACTTACTATACTTTTTTTTGTCTTCTTTTGATTTCAAATATTTGTATGTGGCCCCTGCAAAGGATTTATCAATGTGCTTGATGAAGGCCAATGCTATGATCTAAACTAATCTACATCCAGATAATTGAACAAATGTTTTCAAACTAAGAGAAAAAAAACTACATGAAAAACAAAGTACCTTCCACAATAAGATAGAAAAATAGAGTTCATGTCATTGAACTGAAGTGAGTGACCATGGAAATATGTCGATATGGAACAAAATGTATTGTCATGAATCTGAATTCATGTAAACTATTTACACAGTGAAATTAAGCAAGATATAAACATGCAAGAAATTTCATGATACATTTGAATGATACAACAGAATTATAATAATCTATATCTACCTACCTACCTGCCTTACCTGCATGTTGTGGAACGCACATGTCACGAACTGTTCATCTAATCGGCCTCATACTTGTGTGTTGTGCCCAAAACAGTGCAGGGCTGAATTGGATGCAATCACAATACGTTCAATATTAATTAAAATTGCATTAACTGGGACCAGAGCTCTGAAGCAGTCAGTGGGGCCGGGCAGCGCGCTAACATCATTGTCCTGTCTGGAAATTTGTCCTCAAAGCAAAAGCGCATTTGTTTTGTTGCTGCAATACTTTATATCGAACAGACCTCTAAAATAGCCGACATGCAATGTGCGAAAAAACAACAGCAGTTCAGGAAATCATTCAAACTTATACACAAATCGCACAAATGAACAGTAATAAAGCAAACTCAGTTTCATTTGATGCAAAAAAAGGATTTAGTAAATAAACCAGGTAGGAGGAACACAAAGATTTCTAACTCCACTCTGCACCATGGACTGTTTTTCACTCTGCACACAACATCCAGAACACAAACAATAAAATTAACAGTATATTGTAGAAGTGTTTGAGGAGGACTCACTGATGACAAGGAATAATTCTGACGCTCTGGAGCATTAACACAGGACAAGAGAACCGCCCATCCAAACAAATAGGTTTACAACAGGTACTGCACTATAGAGATTTAAGGTGAAAGTTAAAACATAAGCATTTTCTGTCTTTGCTTTAGATTTTACAATTTCACCATAATAAAGAATCTAAGTGTAAATTAATGTAGGCTAGACCATGCAAAGCTTAGTTCTTCAGAAATATAAGGAACTTCCCTCCTGTTCTTTGCTCCTGTTCTTTTCACAGAGGCCCCATGCTTGATGATTAATGCCGTGCTGCCTGTGGTTTACAGAGGCTCATACAGTGTGTAGATGATTGGCTGATGGGCTTCAACTGAGGAGCAAAGATAAAATCCTGGCTGTATTCACACCTCAGCGCCTCAAGCCAATGGTTGTCCGAAGTGTAATTGTCAGGTTGTGCCCCCTCCATACCAAAACCTTCTCCACTGGAAAACAGAATAAACTAAACTATAAATGCAACGATGACAAAAAAAAAAAAGCATTCTTTAAATTTCCCTCTGTACTTTAGTTTAATGGAGCAAACCCACAATGCATCATGTTAGAAACTGCACAGTCAAATGTCAATATTTCTGAGGGACTTTTGCACTAAATTCGTGGCCAAGGTCACTTAGAGTGGTTCTCTCTTTCCCACATTTCCCACAGATCCCCCCTCCGGAGTGAAACGTGAGAACATCATTGATCCCTCTCCGTGCTGCACTTTGTTGAAAACAGCTGATGTCACTGCTCCGTCAGTAGGTGTTTGCCATGTTTTTGCCCTGACTCTGAAAAAGAATTTCCTCTCAGTTAACTACAGTAACTCTACAAGGCCAGAGCAGCAGTCCATCCCACATGTGTTACAACAGCTCCACCCTCAGGCGGGGCAGCTGCAGAACAGGTTCACGTGCATCAGTGCCTCTCAGTACTCAGTAAATCATGTTGTAATCAAAATGTCTCCCCTTACAATCGTTGTATCTGAAGAACGTGGAATTACATTGACAAATCAGAGAAGAAGCCTGAAAATGATTCACGCTGCATCGTGGATGTTTCTGTTTGATGCAACCTGCATTCAAATGTATTTTATTCAGTTAAGCAATCAGATGAAAAGAGCTGATGAAGGAATTTTCAATAAGGTAATGATTTTCACTACATTTCTATCCCAGCTTCAACACAATATGAAATAAACGGTGGATGTGCAGAAAACACAGAATACAACAAATTGCTATCTATAAGTAAAGTGTTATGAATGAAAGTGTTTAAACATTTTCTATCTACGTGAACAATAAGTGACCTGAGCGCTACATTTCAGCCAGGATCCTGGATTGTGACAGTAAACAACCACATCAGCTGAATCGCTCCATGGATGTTGTTTGTCACTTTGAAACTGAATATATTTCTTCTTTTTGAATTGGTTTTGTGTCTCTCTCTTGGATAATTTGCAAGAGAGAGACTCCTTGTGCCCCTGGCCTGGTAGACTGGTTCAACCCAATCTTTTACTGACATGTTTTATTCATAAATAATTATTCAAAGTCTTATAATAAACATACTAGAAATATTTTTAATTACTATTTAAATTCTGTGATGTCGCCCACTCCAACATTAACGGAGGGTTAATGGAGGTCTGCTCCGGGATGTGATCTAACATGTGACAGATACTTATTGTCTCACCTCCTACAATAAAACTGATATTGACCTTTCATGGGTTGTTGATGACGATTTTAATATCACCTGTAGAATAACTCTTGGCCGCATGGGGGAGCCAAAGTTTACAGCACGTTACAGGCTCAATCAGACATGACCAGTAAGTTGCAGTCAAATTACCACAGATGTACAAAAAGTGCAGTATTTGTATTTGTAGAGCAAAATTGTACAATATTTCCCATTGAAATGCAAAAGCGTAGCTACTTTCCACCACTGGTCTGGAACAGATTCAGATACTGTGTATTTCTGACTGTAGGAAGTAACATAAGTGAATAAACAGTAAATATTCCTTTACTTTAACATGGGTTGCCTGCAAAAATATTTACCAGTCTCAGTGCAGACACACGCCAAGGTAATATTTATACACCAAACTTAAAATGACAGGAAGTTCAAACAAAGGTTCATTAATATCACTGCCATTTATTTCCCCTCTCACTAACTTTAATGAGTCAACTCCCAGAGCAGTCATTTGTTTTAAGAGCTGCTTCCTCCCACCTTCCCTCCCTCCCCTCGCTCCTTCCCTCACAGCCCGTCTTCCTCTCTTTCTTGTTGCTCCTAACAGGGCATCAGATTCCTCGCGTGGGAACGTCATCCTGGCTCTGGTTGATTGTGATATTGGGTTACATTATTTTTTCCTTGTGTTTAATCCCTCATTCAGAGAGACCAGGCAGTCTTTTCTTAAGGGACAGCTTGGATTTCAGAGCAGGATGTAGATGGCCTTAAAAAAAAAAAAAAAAACAGCTAAAATACAGGTCTCAAGCTAATTTTACAAAAGCAAAATAATGGTTTAGCATTGCATTTGGTGATTGCTCAATTAGCATCAACTCCTGATGTGTTTGAGGGAGAAATCTAATGAGCACAACACATGTGGTTGTTTTAGGACTCAAACAAGAGAAAGTAGAGTCAGTGTCTACAGCCCACATGAGTACAACACAAGGAAGGATTATTAGTTATAATTAATTTGGAAAGAAATCTGTAGTGATCAGACGCAGTATATACACAGTCCTTCAAAACAATCAATATCACAAAAGTAATTAAGAGCAGAATGAATGGACTGAAGAGACCTACCTGACAATAGGCCCAGGGGCCCAAGGAGCCAGGGGGCCACAGCTCAAGATGAAAAGAGACACACAAATTATCCCAGAGATGCAACATGACCAATAAGAAGCAAAATGTCCACAAAGAGACACACAACTGGTCACAAAGAAAGACAAAATGACCAGAAAGATACAAAATGTCCACAAAGAGACATGCAATATAAAACAATCTGCCAAAATGAAATTGTACCTGTCCATATAAAGACACGAGACAACACAGAAGAAGAAGAAGATCAATCATTTCTTTTCACTTTCTGTAACAATGTGAGACAGGGGACGTTTTCAACATGTTTGGGAATTTCTCAAGAGTCCTCTCTCTGAAAGGCCTTCTAGTTTTCTAAGATATAATTAAGCACAGGTACCACAGCATAGAGTTGGAACATAAATATACAAGCACATGCACAGGCAGATTAGGACACAAAGGACCCCTGTGATCAAAAATATTAGTGGATCCACTTAAGACAACCACAAACCAAGAAGCCATGTTGGTTGTGGTCTTTTTTGCATCTTTCTTTTAAGTTTTGTGTCTTTGTGGTGGTTTTGCATTGTTTTGTATCACTTTGCAGTTTCACATTTCTGTTTGTAGTTGTTTTTCATGTCCTTGTGGTTCTTTAGCCTAATTCTCCAAGTGTCCCTCCTTTGTTGTCTTGCATTTCCTTCCTGTCTCGCTTTGATCATTTGGTGGCGGTGGCCGATTTTTCAGCATATGAGAAATATATTCAGTGCAAGAAGCTCCACATAACCTGCAAATCTGAAGTACGAGTCAGTCTTCTCCTCTCGGCTGTTCTTAAATACAAATTGAGTGATGTAATGTGATAGCGCGCCCTCATAGAGCAGCGAGCGTGACTGTAGACTCTTGTTGGAGATTCAAAGGCCAGTCAGCTCTTTCTGTCTTTAAGATTTTATTGTGCCCGGAGCAGACAGCGGAGCGAGCGAGGGGAATACGCTGTGTAAGGGCAGACAGAGGAGGGAGGCCGGGGGTGCTTACATAATGTCTTGTGGGAACACATGGTATCTCAGAGGAGCAGGAAGACGGGAACACAAACATTACATGTGACATCATGCCCGCAGATACTCCGTAGATAACAATACCAGCTGGCACTCGGGCTGCTCCGGGTGGAACCGGACACCTTTTCATTTCTGAGGTCTGCAGATGACCCAGTTTGAAAACAATCACACCGTGTCCTCAGACGAACCCCTCCAGAGGTAACGCTTCAGGTGCAGCAAAGGGAATAACACGCAGGACCGACCGAGGGGTAACAATTCTTTAATGGCAAAAATAAATTACATTTGTCCCCAGCGGTTATATTTTGTACACAAAGAATACAGAGTGTAACATTACGGTTAATTATCCAGATACAGAATAATATGGCAATAATAATCTCCTACAAGTAACACAAAATGTATTCATGTGCATATTTACTCTATCAACATGACTTGACAAAACAAACTCACAATTCTTTGTTGATACAGGATTTTTCAGGGGAAAATATACAAAAGCTCTTTACAGTTCAGAGTCACGCTGCCTTATTTCAATGTGTTAACAGTGAGCACTCCAGCTGCCATCGCTCCCATGTCTCCAAGATGAAAATGTCAGATTAAAAAACATAAGTGCCATGAACCCAACATGTAGTATAAAGTCTAACAGGCTCTCTGGGACAACGACTTTGTTCTTTTAGTATTTGCAAATAGTGTAGTAAAAATGAATTCATGTTTTATAAAACATTATAATGCAGATGTTTATTGTAGTGTTTATTCATGTGACACATCTGTAACTGTCGCATTCAAAAGTTTCTGTTAAAATATAGTATAACACGGTGGTAATCATTAAATATGTCCTCATATTCTCTATGAATATGAAATAAGATTTATTCACTGTTTTTTTTATTTATTTAAAAATACTTTTATGTGACAACAGAGCAAACTCAGTCTCCTGTTGAAAGCCTCGAGATCTGAATGAAAGCTCAAGTGGACTTTGAGTTCTGTTTTTGCAATTTGTTTTTACATTTGAAATAATATAATTATAATTTCATCAATAATTAATCAAAATCAAAAATGTTTGAGTGTATTTATGAGTGTATAGTGTATAATCTGGTGTGTACATGCTGCTTATTAAGACTACACTGGAGGTTAAATAAAGTGTTTCATTAAGATAACGCTTTATTTTAACCTCCCCCATATTTTATTTATATAATATATATATGATATAATAAGAAACCTCTAATATTGATCTCAGGAGTGACCTCAAAAATCCAGAATAAGTCGACCTATAAAACACTGTAAAGATTAGCTCATCTGTGGAGGCATATATATCATTTAATATGATTACAGCTCTTCTATCTGTTTAATATTATAATATATATCTACAGGTGTTTAAACATTGGACGATATATTGTTGCTGACAAATGCCTTAGTTCATAAACACTTCTAAATGTCCTTACACCTGCTTACAACTACGTTATAGTGTCATAAACCTGTTATTGCATGTTTACATACATATAATAAATGCTCAGTGGGTGTTCTAAATAGAATCTTAACGATGAAATGATCTTGTGAAATGACTTTTACAGTATTTTCCCACAGCATTGTGTGTGTTTTGTGTCTTACATACTTTGTCACTCTTTTGAAATTGCCAGATAATTGACAAGTCCAAATAAAAGTGTAACTCTCAGGCGGTTACAATTGTTCCCAACAAAGCTGCGTCAGCTTTGGGTAAATTCGTTTTTCTACATTGCACTCTTTCATTTCACAGCTGAGTAAAATCCAAATAATCTCTTTGGAGGGAAAAAACAACACAGAACATAAATACAAAAAACATTTTCTTTGCTTTTAAAGCCACATATGGGGATTAATGGTTTCATTTACGTTGGATTTGACTAATTTGGCCAAAGCCACTAATAACTTGTGGACAACACTAAAGCTTGAGCACAATGTAGAGCTGGAAGTAAATACTAGGCACTGCGTGTGTTCAATGAGCCAAAGTGCAGGAGACGAAGTGCAGCAAAGAACTAGAATTTAAAATCCTATGTTTTATAGAGAGCCAAAGTGCAAGAAGGACTTCAGGTGCTTTGTTTTGATAAGGACCATAGCTTATATAATTCTTTATCTCATATTCATTCTGTTATGGTGGCTGAACGGCTAAATTTAACAACCACTCTGGGGCTACAGGGCCTCACTTTGTGACTAACTCAATAAATGTGTAAAAAGGATTAATTCCTAAATGTAAAGTTTACTATGAGTACTGTCACATCTGTAGTAAGGGAGCTGTATTTTTTCTTTACATGGTCATCTTTGTCTGACTCTGTTAGAACCCTGTCAGTTTCTTATACCAACTGTTGATTTGTGAATTGAGCACAATTCATTTCTTGAACAGGTCGTGTTTTCCTGCCCTCTCAGCCCGTAACGAAACCACTCCTGCACCCTGACCCTGGGGCACCTTGGCTGTGTCCTGGGTTTAATGTCGCCACAGACGATTGTGATTGTTTTAAAGAAATACAAAGAGCAGCACTTTGATGACAGATCTGCTTCTGCTAGACTAACTTGTAAAAAAATCCCATTGGTTCATGCTCTCTGCTGACAGGAAGCTTGGCTACATACTGAATTTATGTAAAACAGCGAATTAATGGATGAGCTTGTCAGGTCAATATTCGATGCATGATAAGAACTGTAGTGCAGCAGAGGTTTCTTAGATTGAAATGAGAAGGTCCATATTTCTTGCTGAGCCACAGCAGACACATCACCTCTTCCTCTCAGTGAAGGAATGATCTCAGGAGTTGTCTCTGAGTCACTGTCGGATTCTCATCTGTCAGTGTGAACGTCTCTACAGCCCGGTGTTTTGGGAAATGTTGATGCTCCCGTCAGGAATGACGGGGAAAGCAAATGGGCTGACAACGCTGTTCAGGGAACCATTGGGAATCTGTGGGAGAAAAGTGTAGACAGGCTGTGATTATCTGAACTCTACCTTGATAACTCCAATTTCCAGCTGGTTCAGGTCCACTAATCACTTAAAGGTTCAGTGTGTAAGATTTAGGTGAAAGGAATTTTTGGCAGAAATTGAATATAAAAGAATCCTTGTGATGTTTTCACTAGTGTGTAATCAACTAAGTTGTATGAATTGTTGTTTCTTTAGCATAGAATGGGCCCTTTATTTCCAAAAACTTGATATTTAGAATATATAGAAAATGGAGGAGTTAAAATACCTAACTATTGGTTGGAGCTAGACTGATGATTTAATTCGGCAAAGTGGATAAAACCTCACAAGCACGTGCTCTGCACAGTCAGAGCTGCAGTGAATTCAAAACACTTCATTATTGAAATTAGCTGCAAACATTCAGCTCCATAGTTTTTGAATTCCTCCAACATCAGAGGGGAAAAGTACACATGACAACTAGAATGGCATTTAGTAGAGCGCACACCTCCACCAAGGCCCAGCAGTCCCCTTATTACCATGTTACCACATTTAAATTCACTAAATCCAGATTTGTACTTGGATTGCACACACGTATCAATATCAGTTTCAGGAATGTGCCTAACTTTCATCAAGAAGAAGAGAAAATAGTGTGAGCTAGTTCAGCCAGCTCGAGCTGCGCTGCTCCAATCATGTAAAACACACCATGTGACATAACTCACTCTCCACAATCATCTATAACACACCCCCACCTTATCAGCCGGTCTATTTAAGCAGAGAATAATTCCCATCACTCCCTTTGCTT
This sequence comes from Paralichthys olivaceus, assembly GCF_024713975.1. Taxonomy (NCBI): domain Eukaryota; kingdom Metazoa; phylum Chordata; class Actinopteri; order Pleuronectiformes; family Paralichthyidae; genus Paralichthys; species Paralichthys olivaceus. The sequence continues at coordinate 3,959,014 of NC_091110.1, forward strand.
GCCCTCGCTGCTGCGTCAGTATTGCTGCAAGTTGCTTCAGCCCCTCCACCACCCCAGCATCCACCAGTCGGCTCCGACGGGGGGTTCACAAGTATTTGCTCATCACTCCCATCATATCTTTGTTCTCATACCGGGGGGAGTGACTAAGTCCGAGCCTAGGCGCCAAACACTGTTGCAATAAACGTTTGAACTTGAGTTGTCTGAGTTCTTCCCTGAAATCCGTCCTGTGGTTTTTATGCAGTTTTGCTCAAATACCAACGAACAGACAGGGGTGAAAACATTAACTCCAAACGGGAGATTTTATCACACATTGATCATAGAATGGTTGTATCTGCATTATGTTGTGTAATCTGTGTCTGTGGCACGGTCCCATCACTGACTTCAGTAAATCAGCACCTGAAGAACTGTGTGGATTCAACTTTTCCTCCAACATAAACCCAGAATCTGATGATGAACTGATTTGAAAGGCTCAGAGATTCCTCAGGTTACATTTAAACCCACTATTTTAAACTTGGTTTCAGAAATTGACCTCTCGGAAAGTTTTTCTCATATGTTTTCTTTTGATTAAAGAAGCAGATATTTCCCAACAGTTGCTCATCATTTGCATCGATGAGGAAACCTGGAGAGTTTTATTCCTACTCAGGCCAAGGAAATGCTTCCACTGTCTGTCCCTTACACAACTCCTCTTACTTGATGGATAGCTGAGGTGGAGGAGAGGCTCATCCAAACTGTTAGGGGCCTTTATAAACTGTTTTCCAAGACAAATCATAACCATCTGGGCAGAAAGCTGAGAAACACTCCACACCAGTAATCCTGAAATCTGACTTAAGGTAAACATTATCAATCGCCATTCTTCCCTTAAGTCAAAATAAATCACTGACAACTCATCTTACCTGAGCTTCACTGTTCCAACAGAAGAATGCCGACTGCAATGATCTGTTTTCAGCGCGATACTCTGGTCGATGCGTCCCTTCGTGCGCGTCTCGCCCACTCAGATGACCCGTGCTGATGTTGCCCACATCTGCGCAGGCAGCCACGTGAGTGCTGGGACTGGACATCATCATCCCCTGGTCGATGCCTAGGTGGGACAGGGCGAAGGTCCCAGCATTTGAGGTGGTCCCTGCAGCATGTGAGGCTCCTCTGTAGCACGTGGGTCCCAGGAGAGGCCGGTTCTGTCTGCTGAGAACAGTCGCAGCGTTCGGTATGTGACCTTCTCTTTTTTCATACATGCAGCTGCCAGATAATCGCTGTGTTCGTGGGTGAGCTGTTGAGTTCACGCTGCCTGGCGTGTGTGAAGAATGTGAAAGTGTGTGATGGGGAAAACTTTGCGACAGCTGCTGTTGTTGTTGCCACTCTGAGGGGCCCTGAGGCTGTAGCCCCACGGAGGTCTGATGTGAACCACAGTGGTTTAGAGAATAGTCCTCACTTTGGTCCATCACCTCCGAGCCAGATTGAAGTCTGCTGTGAATATTGATGGCGTTTTGTGCGGATGGAAGCCACGACAGATGTGTCTGTGTTGACATCATCTCATTGCCACAGTGGTGATTGCTGCTGATCGGAGGCCACGGAGAAGAGGATTGTCCGTGCTGAGTGTTTTGACACAGCGTGCTTGTCGTCCCCTGAAAAACAGCTTGTGAAGCATTTTTCAGTCCGTTCGAACCACCAACACCACCAAGAATATTTCCCAACAGAGCATCTTCTCCAAACCCACTCTGATTAGATTTCACGTCCGTCACTGGCTGCCACTGTGGCTCATTATTTGACAACCCAAGGTGGTCACCTTGAATGGATAAACTGCTGATCATGCCAGAAACATGACACTCAGTCGGATCTGAAGTCTGGACAACAAGTCCACCAGTCTCTCTCCTCAGAGCCTCCTCCACATATGAGAACACATCATTAGCCAGGATGTGATTCAGCTCATTCGATGCATCTTCCCTTTCTTTATTCATCCTGATGAGGGTGTTTTCCCACTCCCTCAGCTCAGTCTCCTCCACCTCAAGGCCCTCTATCCCTCCATCCTTGATATCGCCCCAAATCTGCTCCAAAGATTCAATCATGGCATCTGATGTGCTGGACATCTTCTGCAAAGTCTGGGTCTGTCCCGGCACACTGAGCAGAGCGTGGCTGTCCAGAAAGGCATGCTCCAGGGACGGTTGGGGTTGTTCACAATCAGTGTCCTCTGTTTGAGAGAAGATTGGGAGCTGGGGACTGGGCTTCTCTGGCTGGGTGTAAACAGAGCGGTCCTGCCGGTGAAGGGATCCCAGGAGCGAGGCGGGGTCCAGAGGTTTCTCCGTTGTGGGCTCGGAGGTTCCCGGTGCGCTGGTGCCAGGAGAACCAGGGATGGAGAGGAGGTCCAGAGAAACGTCGTACAGGACACCTTCCCCGGTGGCAAGGTTGAACGGGAGCTGCTGTCTCCTCTGGAGCAACTGTTCCTCTCCTTCTTCATTTCTACAGAAAAACAAGAAGTGACCAGGTGAACGGAGTACGCATAAAACTTTTATAATGTGTTTAAATGCGTGTCTCATAAACTCTGAAGCGAATCAAACAAAACACAAAGTTACAGAACTTACATTTACTTACTTAGGTCCTAATTACTTGTGATTATTATTGATGTTTCTTGCAAAGTGTGTGGAGGGAGCACAACCAGAGAAAAAGTTAATTGATTTAATTGTGGCCCCTTTCTGGCCACTGATTTAGAAAAATCCTAGATCTGCTGTATTTCTGACAAAGCAGTGTTTGCCATTCGTCTATGTTGAAAAAACAAACCCAGGCCTGAAAATCTGAAGATCAGACAGCGGCGCTTACGTGAGGGCCTTCTGCCGAGCGATGATGAAGTCTGGTCTCCCTTTCTTGAAGACTATCCGAGCCTGGGCCTGGACCCACAGCCACTGTCCTGTTTTAGTCAGCAGCCTGAAGATCGTGAAGCCACTGTCTCCAGTTTTAATCACTGAGGACAGAGCAGGAGGATATGAGACGCACATAAGGCCGACAATAAGTTAGGTTAAGAAACGAATGATGCTTAGATGCATAGATGAAGTCAGTAACTCACTCCTGAGGTGGTTGTCAGCACAGTACATCATGTCAGCAGCGTGGATGAACTGATACCCAGAGCGTGGTGTGACCAACTCCACCTCCGTATAACCCAACACCAGCTTCCCCCTGAAAGGAAAACAAACCAGAGTGAACAAAGGACAGACTGTTAGAGGTGGAAAATGTTGGACTGCATTGGAATAATAACATAATATCACAAACAACAAATGAAGAGTAAAAAAACAAAATCTCCAGGATCTACCTTGTGTCTATGCCCACAGGAGCAAAGTCCATTCTGTGTTTGGTCTGGAAGATGAAGGTCTTGGTGCGGATCTCCATGACTGAAGGAGACTGCAGAGGTGTGGCGATGGCGAACAGAGCGAGCTGAGGATGAGCCACAGTCCCATCAGCCCCGACATTTCCTTGTAAGTGCAGGTACTTGAGACGCCCACTGAAGTTTAGAGCCTGGGGCGGAGGAGACACAGCATACGAGTCAATGGGAGTCTTATCCCGACCAGCTACACGTCTCTTCAACCATGTTTTTGAGTTCACCACTTTAACCCTTGTGACTTTGGTGTCTTCATGAGTTTTCCTCAAGCAACTCAATGAGGTTGAAATCTGTGGTTTAGAGCAAAGGTTACTCCCTCTGTTTCACTTTTCTGCCAAAATCCAGATGAGCAGAAATCTGAGCTGTTAAAATCTTAATACATGTATCTGAGTCATTTGCATTTATCACCGTGTGCTCAGAGAAGTTAAACAGCAGCAGCAGCAGCAGCAGCAGCAGCAGCTTGGCGTTGTGTGACTTTTGCCTTCTTTTAAGAGTCTGTCTTACAGTGGTAAAGCACATACATCTGGTACCTCTTCCTCTTTATAAACTTCTATTATCACACAAGTAAAAAGAAACACACAAACTAATAAGAATCACCCCAGACATGTGTGTGTTTAAATATATAATTGCATATTTATTACATTTATTTGTCTTAAATTACCATTGCTAAAACTAATTCAATCAATCAATTTTCACCTCACCATGTCTTCCCACTCCTGAAATCCAACCTATACTCTTAGTTGTTGAAGTATGCTTTTAATTTCGTTTGTCTGCAGGATGACGCAAAAACTACTGGACAGGTCAACATGAAATTGCAGCATTTTCCACAGAATTCATTCAAACTGTAGCAGTACAGTAGTGGGGGTGCATTTGCACAAGCACAACTCTCATGCACGTGAGAGAGAAAAAAGCATTGCATGGTCTGACTGTCTGCGTCTCCTGTTGAACAAATGTTTTGATAATGTTACCAGGAATCCAGAGGTGTTGTCCAGGAGGCAGCGAATGCGGCAGCAGAAGCTTCTCTCCAGGAAAGAGGAGTTCTCCGGAGGGAGGTACTGAGGCAAGAAGTTCTGAGAGCTGGACTGTCCACCTGCAGAGAAATAATATGTAGTTTAGATGTCCCGTATGTCTCTACAGTGTATCCCAGCATACCAGCCTTCTAGGTTCCTCAGCATCTGATATTCAAACACTGTATCTGTCTGAAAGGAATTCTTCTGTAAGATGAAAAAGGAGAAATATCCTCGTCAGAATTTCTTAAATTACGTCATTAAATTCATGCTTGTTTTTTTTAACCAACAGGAAAAGAAACACAGCAAACTCCCAAATGATAAGAGCAGTGATAAGGAGCCAGGGCCCAGATGGTTTTCAAGTTGCCATTATTTCAGTAGAAGTTTGACTTGATGTGCATGTTTAAGTTGTCTGTTGTATTAATTATTAGGAATTTCTTGTGGCCTTTTAAGACGATTCAGGTAAAACAAAGAAAAGAAAATCCCAACTCAAGTGCAACTGTACATGAGCGGCTGCAATTAGAGATGGACTTGTTTTCAGATGCGCTTTTAGGATTTAAATGTCCGATGATTAAAAACGCACCGTCTGCTCTCATGTCTGCGTCGGCTTTGCTGGGGTTGAGGGCGAAGTGGAGCTGACACTTGAACATCTCCCTGTCATCCACGTGAACGAGGTCATACACACTCTGATGGAAGACGTCCGACTGATGACACAGAAGGAGTTTGTTTAACTTCTTGGGGGGTTTTAACAGAAAAATATTTACACTGCATTGAGTAAGACTTTTCCAAGTTCGGTACACAGAAATATATTAACACTGTATTGAGTGTAAAAGGTTTTACCTGATGGAAGCCCAAGAAGTCCCGGATGGTCGGGGACGAGTAGAAGATTGTGCCGTCAGATGTCACAACCAGCACGAAACCGTTCAGAGCCTGCAGAAATAATGGAAATGCATGCACATTACACATTCTGAACAAACACTGGTGCACACATATGACCTGACACTGTGTTTTGTTACTGCACCTGAAGCAGGAGTTCTCCTTCTGAGAAACTGACTCCGTCCAGGGACACACGCTGGCCATTTCTGCCGTTTGTAGACACGAGAGGAGCTGACCTCGCATTTTTCAGGAGCACCGCTGCAGCAGACAAAAATAAGACCACGTCAGCCTCTTGTGCACACAATATTTAAGCTTCTTCAGATGCAAACACAGAAACATCTTCCAGCTCTGAGCTTTAGGAGATAGAAGATAATAAAGGGTCGTACGCCCAAATGAAAAACAAGATATTTTTCTTTGGCACTGAAAAAACGAGTCAATAAATCAATTAGTCCGTGGAGAGAACATTCATTTCAATATCAAAACTCCCAGGAGTGCTATTAGTATGTTAGTATTTATTCTTGTAGTTTGTATTAAATAGAAACACATTGGAAAGAACAGTTTCACTACATTTTGATGCTGTAGGCCTCACAAACTAAATTCAGTAGTGAGGTGGCAGCAGAAATCAAAGCAAATCTAACTGAAGCCTTTCTTAACTATTTGTGTGAACCGTGAACCAAACCTTTAATTTGCAGCTGTGGGACACATTTTACAGTGAAGTTGGGAGATTAGCTTCTAGGCCATGTGGATGTCAGAAGTTTTTATATGGTTTGTTTCCACGATATACTGGAAAAATTGTTATGTTCTCGGATCAAATGACTGCATGTGATGTGAAAGATGACAAACGTTGGGATGAACCTGCTAAGAATGATCACCTGACAGCAGATGTGCTCATCCCTTTGAGGCACTATCAGCTCACTGATTTGGTTTTACAGCAACTTCCCTGTTTTGCATGGCTATAGCATTTTTTTTTTGAGACGGAGCAGGCAGCTGTCCACTATACACAGCAAGACGTTAGAGTTTCACACTCAGTTTGAGACATTCAGCTGCTAAGAGTCAGATATTTTCCTCTGGGATTGGAGGAGATAAAAAAAGAGCTAAAGATGTGGGGGGGGGGGGGGGTGATGAGTATAATTATAGTCAATTCAGAGGCTGTTGTCAGACATGAGCCCCGGAGGATGTCCGCAGCTTTGGGTCTGGACCTTCTCCAACGATTGTTTCACAAATGAACAATACATTTGCTCAGACGCATTCACAGCGACACATCTCCAGAGCGTTCAGGTGAGGGGCGGCGCAGCAGACAGAAAGTAACGTATTATCTCTACTGCACACATCACATATTTTTGTTCACAGCTCATCAACACTGGCATCAGCCCTCATCACCAAAACCCCTCTTGGCATCTTCATCTGTGTCTCCTCTCTTTTCTCACACTGATATTTGTTTTCTATTTCATTTCATTCGCGCGAACATATTCACACGTACAGCCCCTCCACTGAATTTCAGGAGGTTCTCCGTAGTTCAGTGCATGAAAGCAGCTAGAGTGAAGAAAAGCAAAACACTGTTGGGTATCCAATACTTGTTACATCCCTGCTGGTTTATTTGTGAAACAGACAAAGTGTCAGTGACGCTTGTGCTTTTTTCATGGATAAACATCTGCACAGCATCAATGTAGCTGTGAAGGGATAAAAACATTTCACAATCCGCTCACCAGTAAAACCACGAACCTGCAGCAGTCTACAGAAATAACAATAAACACCAGTCGGTTTTATTTCGATCAAACTGGACAGAAGAGCGTTTTTCCTTTGTGTTAAAAACAAGTGTTTTTTAAGCTTTAGCAAACTCCTGTATAATCTAATCTGTGATCACTGGCATTCAGTCAGCTAAGCAAATCCTCCTTTCCTTTCCTTACAGTAATGACTCTGTGGCACGCTAACAAACTCTCATCGCCTCCCACCTCCTCCCCTCTCCTCCCCTCTCCCCTCCCCTCTCCCCTCCCCTTTTTAAAACAAACCCACTGGATCTGCGTCTCGTCTCAACTCAACAAACCCAGGAATTTGGCCTGACATCTCGGTCAAGAGCAGCTTTCTACAAACCCAGACGACTGACTGAAGAATTCCTGGGTTTGTAATTATTGCGTGAACTGTGACCAACTCAGGGGATCCGCTCAAATTGGTGTAATACATCAAAATGTCTCCGAGCATTAAGATCAGAGTGACACCGAGGACTACACACAATATGCAACACGTGAATTAGATGTGAAAGACTAAACAGATCAGACTGAAAGGCCATTAAATGGTTTAAACTGAGTCTGTCCTCAGTGACAACTCCTGAACATTAAAACATCTGCATCTCTTCTCTGCCGCTAGACTATTGAAATGAAATAGTGATTTTATCTTTGCTCAAATGCTAAATGTGCTTTTAAAGCTTAAAGCTTCCGCTGCAGCGATAAAGTCCTTAATCATTTAATTCATTCATTTCATCACTGTGATTCCGGCCGATACAATGATCCTAAATCCACATTGATGACACCTTATGTCGCTGTAAAACCTAATGTTTCCCCTGCACACACTGAAACACCCAGCCAACATTTTCTCACAATGACAATGTTAACATGCTAATCATTCAACTTCTGCCACATTTACTAGTATTTGAATTAGTCAATTAATCAATCAGTTTATAACATGTTGGAAAAGTCTAAGGGGACATTTTCAAATGTTTTCTTCTTGTCCGACCAACAGTCAGGTTTAAAATGTTTATTTTTTGACCATTAGACCATTAAAAACTGGGTCAGTCAAATAAAACCTTTTCTTTGTCTATCTCCAGGATCTTGACACTAATCTCTGGAGAAGTCCAGAGATGAGGCTGTTTTTTCTTGTGTGACACTACTGCAGTCTAGAAAATGGATGTTCAGTCAGTGTAACAGTGAACACGAACATCAGTCATTTGCATTGAGCTCTGAGGTGTGTGGTCTCTGTGAGGGTCCCCAAGGAAAGTTTGGGCAGCAGAGTGAGTGCATGTACATGTGTAAACACATATACATATTCCACTCTGCTTAAACTGTATATACTGCCGGGTATTTTAATCTATGACAAAAGACTGCTGTATTCAGGAGGAGGAGACACAGATTTATCTTTCAGGAAAAATCAGACGGAGGTTGAGTTAATGGCGGCACTGACCTCTCCACAACCTCTCTCACCCCTCGTTATCAACAAACACAGGAAGCAGACCTGAATACTCAGCTCGAAAGCCACACAAGGCAAACCTGCTGGTGTCAGACATCCTGAGCTGTTTAGACTGCGCTGCTATGGTGACAAAACATCACTATGGTAACCACCAAACCTTTCGGTGCAGCCGCAGCATCTCCTGGGACTGATAGAGAGCAGGAAACAAGGCGTGTGATGAGGAGTTTGTTGACACTGCTTCAGTTTGTGTGTACACATGAAGTCAGTGGTGCAGATCTAGTGCGCATATTATGTTTTTGTTCCATTTCCTAACACAACACAATTCAGTTATCAATTCAAAAGAAGACATGGATGATTGTGTGAGTACTGTATGAAAGTGTTTGTTGTGTTCAGCATCAGGCATAAAAGGCTTTAAGCATCATTCAGCCCTGAACAAACACCCTCCGCCATCAGAGGAAACTGCTGTGGGAGATTAGCCGGAGAAGCAGCAGAAATCCAGGCGGCCACAGAGAGGTCTTCTCTCTAAAGACAATGAAAAGTGCAAGGCTTTCATCCTGAAGAACACGTAATCGACATTCCACAATCGACGTTTTAAGCAACACTGGTGATAGTGGTTGGTCGTTGGCCCAACATTGGTTTAATCTACCAACTGACAGACACAGACGGACCGTCCTGTGACGGTTGCTGCTGATCTCCGTCATGGCACCAACATTCATAAAATCACTTCTTGACTTCAAAGTAAAAGCACAACTTTTTTGCTGCAAAGCTTCATATCGAGCTGAATTTTATTTTGAAAAAGTTGTTAACTTTGGTCTAAAAATTGTGTCGGTTGCTAAACACATCATTCAGTCCTCTCGTCAAACCTACATATAAACCACACACATGAACTTTTTTTTTCGTTATTTATAGAAAATTATAATATCTTCATTGCAGATAATCCAGGTAGGATGAACACAACGTTTTCTAACTTCACTCTGCACCAAAGAGCAGAAGTTGTCAATTCAAAGCCCTTTAAACCCATCACACAACCCACGTTTGTTTCACAGGAGGGGTTAAGTCAGGTCACATTACATAAGGCAACAGGGATGCTTGACAACAGCTAGTGTGTAATGTTGGTCTGACGGACATCAAAGTCAAGAGATAAAGCGTTCACAGAACGATGTAGGACAGCAGAATGTGCTGGTGTAGACACAGTCTTCATCTGATAGGCGCTCAAGCAGCCTCACTTCGTCAATTTCACAACTACATCTCTTCTTCTTCTTAACATCCACTCACTTTTTCCATTTCTGGTCACACCTTATACAAGCGTCGGTCGGTTTGTGACACATTCAAAATACTGCGATGCAGCGGTGCTGAGTGTGTAGGTTGTACAGATGTCTCCATTCACCAACATTCCCATCTGCACAGCCTTGTCAGGAGCCCTCATGTCGTGCCACTGTGCTTCAGAGCTTCGCTCCCTCCTCCCTCTGCAGCCCCCTTCTTCTCCATCAACAGCAGTGATCAAGTGGTTGATAGCAGAACCACAGAGGCACAAAGACACAGGGAAGGCTTCCAGGCGTCTGCCGTCAAATATGGAGCCACACCACCATTGCCTTAGTTTCTTTTAATTTTTTGTTGAGAGAGTTGATGCATTTTCAAATTAAAGTTAAGTGGATGTAGTGTTAAATCTGTTGCTACTGGGATTATGTGTATTTCTTTTGACTTGAAAAATCAACTAACCATGCAGCTTTCACAAGGCTTGCCCAGACTTTTAATAGACTGTACCTGCATGTAGATGTATACTCTGGGCACTGACAACACAGGCAACCAAATGCCACCTTTGAGTGGGTGTGTATTTATTCTGCGTCAGAATAAGGACCTACTGTTCCACCCGGCCTGTCTCATGTTCCATCTGCCCTGCCGCACACTCTCCTGTTTCCCTCCCAGCAGGGATACCACTCATTATTCACAGTGTCGAGTTCCTGCTCTGACGCCCCAACACTCAGAGCTCAGCCACAGAAATGTCTGGAGCCCCATGTTTAGACACTTCCCACACACACACACACACACATTCAAGTTTCATTTGACCTTTTCTGTGTTTATGTTACTCTTAGTTACTACAGCTATGTGGGTGTGCGTTCAAAACAAAGACGTTCATGTCTCTGACCGTGGAAGTATCTCTGAACCTTGAGGTATCCCACACTGAGCCGGAGCACCGACAGTTTGTCCAGGCAACCTCTGACCTCCTCGGTGAAAGGCAGCAGGCCGGTCAGTCGGTCCAGCTCGATATTCAGACGGTCCCTGTGGCGTTTGGACGGATTGGTCTTCACCGGTGGAGTTTTCACACTGCAACAAGACAGAAGTTAATGTTGAGTGGCATTGCCTGTTAAGACATGTCTGCTATGCTAGACAATAACAATACAAAACACAGGGAATTGTGCGTGTTTTGGGTTCAAGGTACATTTTTCATCACCTGTAACAAGTTCAATTCGAACCCCTGAACTTCTGCATGAGTGGATGTGGGAGACTTGTCATACTGACTGTTCCCGTTCATGAAGAGAAAAAATTGAAGTGTTGTATTTCCGAGACACAATGTCTCAATTAAACCACATCAAACAAAGCTTCAACATTCTGCTTTGGAGAGCCAGTACAGGCTGGAAGCACTTTTTATTATTACAAGACCAGGGACCACACACGCACGCACGCACGCACGCACACACGCACACACTGACCACACCACTATAACCCCTCCAGCTTTAGACTGAGTTAAACCTGCCTACCTAATTAACATATGGACACAGAAATACATATATAAATAAATGCAGAATTAAATGAATTAATGTAGAAATGAATAAACATATAAATGTAAAAGTACTGAAATAAATTAATGTAGAAATAACTGAAAATATGTGGAAATCAAAAAAGTACTACATGTAATAGACATAAATAAATACATAAATGTAGAAATAAATAAATGTAGGAATTAGTAAATTAATAAATAAATGTAGAAAATAATGAATTAATGTAGAAATAAACTAATAAATAAATAAATCTAGAAATACAGAAAAAGCCATTATCATTGCAAACTGTATTTATTTATTGATTTATACTTTCATAGCTAACTGTATACAGTAGTAGTAGTTAAAATAACAGAAAAGCAGTACATGTACAACAGTAAAATATTGCTCAAGATCTGACTGCATCAGTGTTAATTATCTAATAATGTCATACAAATAATGTAAGTTGCAGGGGATATTGTTTCTGCAGAATTTATGTTTAAGGACAATTTGCTGATAATTTATTATTAAATGTTACTTGGGTGGGGTGTGATGAGGTCAGGGGCTCTCAGGGAACACTGTAATACTGAGGGGGGGGGGGCATGAATGTGTGCCTCAAATGTCAAGGCAATTCAGCCAATCATTGCTGTGACATTTCAGTCAAAACCCCAAATGTCAGAGTTAATGGAGGAGTCAGGGGGATAGGATTCATCCTCTGGGGGACAGGAACGTCTGTGTGTATATTGTTGTTGAGATATATCTGTCTATACATAAATAAATAAATACAAGACACACCCTGACTATATTTATTTCAAAAGTCTGATGATCTTGGCCACATTTTACCACAGATCATCACACAGCTATTCCTCCGCAACATGTCAGCACATGCCGTCCTGTGTGCCATCCCTCCCTGACAATACACAATGATCTGACAAAGGAGACAGAGGGGAGAGGCGAGGACAAAGGAGCAGGGAATGAAGAGATGAAACGTTCAAAATCCCAGTGTGATCGCAGCAATTGCATTGGATTCATTTTTTTGAAACTTAAAAGCAATTTCTGAATGAAACAGATTATTTGGGAACTAGACACTGACAGATGACTGACTTATGAATTGATCTGAGAGAAGATTTATACGCAATTATTCTAAAAACTGATTAATTACTGATTCTCTGATTCTCGCCAAAAGTACCAGTTTATTGCAATGTGAAGTTTTTCTGGTTTTCCTTGACTATGATGGAAGTTAATTCCAACAATTATCATATTAATCAATGAGGACATCCACAAATTGATAATAAAATCAATTTGTCTTCTTGAATAAAAATGTCAAATATTTGCTGCTTACGACCACAAGTGGACAGCTCTAAGTACAGGTGTGAACGCACTCGGGTGTGAACGCACTCAGATCGGCTAGCGATCTGATCACACCACATTCGGAGTGTACACTCCGAATGTGGTGTGATCAGATCGCTAGCAGTGTGAACGTGAATCCGTCCAGGGCCACATATGAAGGACCTCCTACTGATCCGCTGCAGATTTTCTCTCTTCTTTCGTGGATTTGTTTGTGACAACTGAGACAATATCAACCCTGATCACCACATAATGATCGTATTTTCCTTGAATTGATCAAATCTTTCTTCACAAATGCACGAGACTCTTTCAGCCTCTCCTGACTTGCCCTCTACTTTTCTTCGCACGCTCGTGCCGACAAACTCACACATGCAGTGACTGTGACGCACTTGTGTCCTCAGACTGGGAAAAAACATGAACAGAAATGATGTACATGTTTGTTTGTATAGAGCGGGGAGGTGAGATCCGATCACGAAACGCACGTGGGGTCACATTTTAATGCCAGGTGTGAACGCACACACTCAAGAGCTGTCCAGTTGTGATCGGATCACAAAAGCCACATGTTAATACCCGGTGTGTACGGGGCCTACATGACTCGATGCTTTTCTTGGTCATACGTGATAGTAAACTGAATCTCTTTGGGTTGTTCACACATCTGAAGACATGTTTGGAAGTCATCTAAAAAACCTTAATGAAATAATTGAGATGTTGTTCAAAATTGTATAATTTGCCTGAAAAGGGGAATAGGGAGTCTAACATCTGAAAAGCTTAGACCATCAAATGTTCAGCAGAGTTTGGCATTTTTGATTGATAATCAACTTGCATTAGTAATCAATATGCAAATCTTGGATTTGGTTTTTTTTGGGTGAATTTAATCTCAAATCTTTAATCAAGCCTTCGGCCAGAGATCATTGTGATCACTGCCCTGACGCGTGAAGTGAGTCAGGTTACGTTTGCAGATTGCCGCTAGTGTGGGATTGATGCTTGATAGAGAAATAAATGCTGCAAATAGATGCACGGTATGAAAGTGTGTGAATGGTGGAAAGGCAAAACTGAACTACACAGCGTTTTAAGTAGAAAGGCGCTATTCAAATACAGACCAGTTACCATTACAGAGCAGCAACAGAGACTTGTAAACAGTCAAAGCAGAGGGATATATGGAAATATGTCCATCCATCCATTGCTGTTACTCATTTCATTTCCCGGAGCAGCACTTGGATTGTTCTTTTCATGACACAATAACCATGTTAATCCGGTAGTGGAAGTGGTAACTTTTGATATTTTGGGTTTCGTGAGAGAAGAATTGTGACGTCAGGTAACTGTGAAAGCACCAAATGATCTGCTCTTTCAAGTTTTGTGTGCATCTACTGACTAATCAATTAATTAATTAGTTGAGGAAAGGTTTAGAAAAATGTGAAAAAGTCCATCATAAGATCCACGATGATGTTTAGTTTTGTATAATAGTCCAGATCTAATTAATACTATTAGAATGATATAAACATTATAATAGGAGCAAATCTTCTTACTCTCCTTTGATAGGTTGAGAAAATAAAGTAGAAACTGCCTCTTCCACCACTCGCTGTTCTGATGTCTGTGACCCTACAGAGAATAATGACCTCCACAGGCACCATCAGTAGCAACAGTAAGACCACCTTGTAGAAATGCTCTGTTGTAAGTGAACGTTCTCCATCTTTAAAACTTTATTTCAGTAAAAGTAGCCTAGAAAAATAGGAAGAAATACATTTTTATATTTTGGAAAAATGTATAAAAAACTTGAAATGCTGCAGAGTACCTTCATCTAAAGTTCATTGGTCAGTTATATTTTGTACGAATCAATAATCTGATTCTGCCGAGCAACTGAAGCTGTTCCCTCCAAAACTAGCTAAAGGTTACATAAAATGGAAAAACTCGTTGCACAGCTATGATAACGACCTCCATCATCACCTCAGCACACGCACTTCTAAAAAAGTAAAGATAAACACAAACCTAACAACTACAATGCAAGTGACGCACGTGTTGGTGCAAACACGGGGTGTCCGTCAAAGTATTGGTGGAATCACGAGTAATAGTTGTGATTACACATTGATCATTATCACTATGGTAATTGATTGATTGTGTTGAGGACTGATCCAGCCAAGGCAGTTCAAGATTGTTGGGAAACCATTATATTATATGAGTTACCTGTTAATTCCACAAATATCAGTCTGCCCGTAAATGGAACGCATGTATATCTCAAAAACTATTCATGTTATTAGCTTCACACTTGGCAGAGGTGCTGTTAATCGCACAAAGAAGCTGAATATGATGCAGTTCGAACATGTTATACATTCAATGTGAATAAAAACATAATAAACAGGCGACCAGGGCTCTGCAGCAGCCAGTGGGGGTGGGGAAGTATGCCTTCAGATTATGGAGATTATTCAACGTCCTCAGATAAACTACAAATTAGGTTAAGATTAAGTTTAATAAACTGAGATTGTATTTTTGTGAACTTGGGAGTGAATATTGTGTTGCTGGCTTAAAAGCAGAAATAGCCGACAAGCAATTTATGAAAAAAAAATAATACTACGAGTTCAGTTAATAATTCAAACTTATATTTAAATCACACACGTGGAGAATAATGAAAGAAATTCAGTTTCATCATATCATAAACAATGGCTATAAAGTGTTCACTGCAGACAAACCAGGTGGGATGAACACAAAGTTCCCTCTGCACCATAGGCTGTTTATGAGAAGCTCAGCACACAAACAATAAAAAAGTGACAGTGTATCATAAACGAGAAAAGGTTTTTAAAGAGTTGAGAGTTACTTTTTCTGGACGGGCTTCCTCCTCCTCTTCACTGCGTACACTCCTCCATTCCCCTGCATGGTGCTGCCAACTTTCTCTGTGTGTCCTCTCTCCGAACAAACAACTCAATCAGCCTCACACCACCATAAAAGATATGCGTTTGTTTTTATCTCCGCACAAGACACACCCTGACTTCTTCTTCTTCCCCTCCTCTGGCTGCCGGATCCTGCAGCAGATCCCAGATCGCTTCGTTAGACAGTAGCTTCCAGCCCGACGCGGTGAGGAGGAAATCCCAGCATGAGAGGTGAGGCTGCGTGTTCCCAGGTCTGTGGGTCAAAGGCTCCGAGTTTCATTAAAGAAGTGGTTGAAACTTTCCCGAGGGAGGCTGCAGCTCCCACACCGTCTGGTTCCTCTCCGCCGCCTCAGCCAATCAGCAGCCCTGTCACATGCGGGCCCCCTCTGTCTCTCCGTGTGTGATTGGTCCAAACCTTTGCCCTTTGTTTACCTTCCTCGTCCTCAGCTGGAAAATGCAGAGTGTGCACATGGAGGTGATCCGCAGACTCAACCTTCTCCTGCTGCTTCTCTCTGCAGCTGCTCGGATACACACGCAGAGACAGAGCTCGACCTTCATTCATCTTTTTGAAATCTTTTTCCTGCCTCTTACAAACTGTTGCGTACCCTTGACCTCTAACGCCACCTAGCGGCAGCGATACATTGATGCAGGTTAGGACCTACAAAAAAGAAAATAATGCACAGTGGTGGAGGAAGCATTCATTCCCTATATTCAACTAACAGTAGTAATGCAATACTGTAACATACATATACATATACATATATATATATGTTTCAAATGCATATTTTACACATCCAATATTATTTGAAATATCATTTGTTGAATGTTACAACTGTAATATTTTACATTCACATCAAAATGACTCATTATAGTCTCATGACAAGTGTTCAGTTATAGTGTTGCTACTTGTGCTTCAGTAAATGATGTGGATACTGTCAGTTTTATTAGCACAGTTGACAGACTGCTGGTGGGTGGTGTGACTTATTTATTTTTCTGCAGCATCACAGCTTTATACGCGAGCAAGGACATTTTTTAAAAGGTGACGCTGATGCTCAAGGATTTTTAAAACCGAAGGCTGAAGCTGTAAGCTCAGCTCATCTGTTGTCACCACGGTATCCTCTTTTAATGCTCTATTAAAAAAACATTCTCATAAAATGGGGTTTTAATTTTTGCTTGTTTTATTGCATTATTTTATCCATTGTCTCCTGCATTAACTCTTTTTATTGCTCTGCATGTATTTTCATTTTTTATATCTGTGTTTTTTTTTACAAGTGCCTTATAAGTAAAGTTTGTTATTGTTTTTATCGCTTGCTTTAAAAGAACACAGATTAAACTCTAAGACCGCGGCTGGCCACAAACTGCTGAGGTAACAAACTGCCAACACAGAATCAGGAAATGAGGCAACTTGGCTCCTTCACTTTACTGCTTCGTAGATAGCCCTCAGTTGAAAACACAGAGCCCTTTGCTCAGACATATCAGTTGAACGCTGGCCTGCATCCACTGCTCTGACCGCTCATGGTATGTAAATCACTCAAAACAGGGAAGTTTTAACTTGGAGTGTGTCGAGTGCAGGTGATATTTCTGTTCCTGTTGGATGTATATGTAAAATAGATGGCGAAAAGCAGGAAATGAGCGTAGTGCATGTTCCTGATCTGACCGTCTCTGGCTGAGCCAATGAGACTTTGATTGAGGCAACAGGTAGTTAATGTGTAACAGGGCAGAGGTGCAACCTTCAGCAGACATTTGTTTAGCTCTTATGACTCGGTCACAAGAAGCACAGGAAGCAGAGGAGAACAGGGCTTCGTGGACAGTGTGGTTTCAGTGTGTGAAGCTGAATTGTTTTGTTTGTTGGGACTAAGACACAAAGCTGCGATGGTGAGTGTTGAAATCATTTTTTTTGCTTTCCATGTTACATATTGTTCTCAAACAGATTCAGTCTTGATATCATGTGAAATAATTCTGTAGAGGTGTATATGACATTATTATAAACTTGGTTTACTGTGTTAGAACAGTACTGAAGGTTCTCATGTGACGCAGGCCTCGTTAAACTGACTGCGCTGTTTCCTGTTAACACAAATATAGGAAGTGAGGTTTGGTCATGAAGAATTGTGATAACAGTTTACATTTGGCTGGCAGACTGCGACTGGAGTTTGCCTGGTTGTAAATGTTTTGGAGATAGTGACTCATGGAACTGAAACGGACCCTTACTCCACTTTTTCACAGGCTGACACGGACTCTCAGTCAGCGGCCACTGGCTCGACTGCCAAGCTCGACCAAGTGCAAGGTCAGGTGAACGAGGTTAAAGTTATCCTGAAAGACAACATCAACAAAGTGCTGGAGAGGGGGGACAGATTAGATGATCTGATCGGGAAGACCGACGGCCTGCAGGCGTCTGTAAGTATTCCATCATGCATGATGAGCTCGCTGTGCTTCTGTCTGTGGAGGTGGGGTGACTCCTTTAAAAGAGCTGACAGGTCTAATGAGAAGTCACTTTTTGGATTAAGATTCTATATTTACATGTGATAAACCTCTAAAATACCAAACGTTGTTTGAGATTGAATCAGTGGTTTTCAACCTTGTCTAGTTGGGGTCCCTTATGCTCCTGATGTCCGAGTTAATGAAAGAGAGAGAGGTTTTCATTTCATGAAGAGGTTAAGATGAAAAGATGAGTTAGAGTCTAAAATAGGAAGACAAACGTGAAGCAGAACTTCAGAACAAAACCTCGAGCTGGGAACCAGACACACAAACTACCAAAGTAAAGTAGTTCAAACCGGCTCCACCTCAAGCAGCTACAACTGTACAACGTTGATCTAAAGCATTCATCTGTTACTGCAATAGAAGAGTATTTTATGCATGTATATATTTGTGCACTAAATATTAGATACTAATTCACACACAAGTATATATGTATGAGTACTTTTACCTTTGATTCTTCAAGTAGGTTTTATTGCAAAAACATCTGTAATTGGACTGAAATCATATTTTATATGTTTTATTATGGTACAGTGTATTTTTGCATTGTAAATTTGTACTTTCTCCACTTCTCTATTTTTATTATTCTCTATATGTTCTCCACTACTGTCAAACAAAGTGTACAGCTGAGACTGATAAGTAAAACAAATCTTGCTTACAAACCAACAAACTAATGAGCACGAGGGTGAAACCTCCTTGGTGGAGGTTATAAAGTTTATCCACGCTCTATTATATGTTTTGGGGAATCAAGGAAACCATGACTTTGCAGTTCTAATTCGTCTTTTACGAACAAGCATTCCCGTTCATAAAAAACGAATTAGAACTCTGGTCCTGTAAATTTGTTGGACGCATAACAAACAGCTAAAAACCAAAAAGCCCAAAATGTATTCTGCAGATGCATCATCTTTTCCCATCATCATTATACTACTTATCTTTTGTAGTAGTACACTAGTAAACAGACTCATTGGTGAAATCGTATTAGTTCTTGTTTTCGTGAAGACTTGAGAACTTTCGCAACCACAAGTATTTTACTACATTTGTTTTTTTCTCTTTCCAGGCCGACTCATTCCAGAGAACATCCACACGTGTGGCCAGGAAATACTGGTGGAAAAACATTAAACTGATGATTATAATCGGCGTCATTGTGCTGATCATAATTATCCTCATCATCCTCTTTGCCACTAAGGTTATATAAATCTTTACAGGCTCAGGACTGAAAACAATGACGTTAGTGGCTAAAGTTCACTTATACAGCCGACATTTATTGAGTAATTTTGAATTTGTTTTCTCAATAGTGATCGTCTCAGCTCAAACAAGGACGCGTTTTATATTTCATGATCAAAGTGTATCTCTGCAAAATCTTCAGATGTAAAGATTAAATTCAGACTAACAGAGTTCAAATTGTAATGAAGTTTGCTGAAATATTTCCTTTAACACTCCAAGTCCTTAACATATGAGCCATATTAGTAATTCACACAGGACCATAAATCCAAATAAGTGTTTATTATTTTTATTTTTCACATTTCTTTTTGTCCAAGACACTGTGTATATATATATACTGTATGTTTATGACTGTCAAACTGTAATAAATGTATTATATAACTGATGCCTATGATAAACATAACATAATAGCATAACAATGCATCTCTGCTGCCACTGTATGTGAATATATGTGTGATCTGCTCCGACCAATCTAAAGTTTCAGTTATGGGATAAATCAAGCAATTCACAAATAGCAATTGACAACATTAAATACAAAAGCAAAAAGGAACGAGGAACTGCTCAAACTTTGCAGCAAACTAAATGAATGCAAAACATGAAAATCCAAAACTTTTAAGATACAACAAATACTCTGGTAAATATATAGAGGAAATGTAATGTAGGTCATAGTGTTCTTCATTTACTTTCTTACAATCAGCTAAGTGACCTTTGCTGGATACCATCATCTCTTTGGCCAATGCTCCGCCAGTGCACTGCAGACTTTCATCACTCTGAGACCTATGGAAAACAAACAGAAACAAATTAGCCATAGACAAACAAGAGACAGGTAAAATTACAATAAAGTAGGAATCCCCCTTGTTTATAAAGTCCAGTGTAAAAAAAAACAATAAGAAAAAACAAACTGAGAACAATTATTTTAACATTTTACAGTTTAAAAAAAAGTTAGTCCATAAGCTAGAAATCCTGAAGTGCAATAAATTGAAGAAGTCAAAGCCAAAAGTACTAAATGGAAGAAACCTTCGACTGGTCAAAAATACACATTAAAGACAGCATTACATGCAAATTACTGGAGATGTAGTGACACTTAGTGCTTCTTCTCATTTTACAAAAGCTTATAAGAGGAAAATTTGTTACAGGAAAATTGAGAAAAGAGGAGTCTTTTCCATCGCTGTCAGTAAAAAAAAAAAACAGAACAATACATGTACACAAAGTAAAGCACTTTATCCCCCAACACAGAAGAGTCCAAATACGAACCAGGATTTAGCTCATGGACTACAGGCTACAAGAGCTAAATAAAGAAACAAGCATTTTAGATAAAGATTAGAAATGCATATATTAACAATAGGAACTGGAAAGTCCAGAGAATGCTGTACGTATCCTTTGAAAAGCAAATAGTTATTTTTTTCATATTTATAAATCATTACTTGTGGGGGAGTAAGGGCCTGTAAAAAATGACAATTACATGTGTATATTTTTACTTTTACATTACATACAGTTGCAAAGAAATTAAAAATGGAAAGAAAGATGACAAAGCTGGACGTGTCCCATATTGTTTAGTTTAGAAATGCTGATACAGGATGTTGTAAGACCATACCAAATGGCAGCAATCGAGAGCGTATGCTTCTCGTACCCAGTCCGCATTGAGCGGGCCCTGAGAGTATCTGGGAGTCAGCTCATGGCCTGCAAGGAAGCTCCGCTGGCAGGTACAAACAAGGTATGTCAGAGTTAGGAGACAACATTCTTCCTTTTGTTTCCTTGCACATCCTTAACTTTGGCATCCATTTACTGTAGTAGCAGTACTTTACCTGTTAACTTTACAGTTTAAAAAAAAAGAACGAAGGTGCAAAAGAGGCAGCAGAAGGCCGGCTGATAAAATAATCGCCACAGAGTGTAGCCTCTATGTTACCACTACTGTAAAGCACTTGAGGGTGCTGAGAAAAAGAAATTTATAAGAGCAAATTATTCATAATGTTACCAAACAGCAAAGTAAATATAACTACTTTAAAATTAAATGAAATGGTATATCTTTGTTGTTGCATACCTACTTGACGATGAGGGGTTTCCCCACTAATATGGCTTGTAACTGTTGGTGTGACCGACGCGCCGTGGCGACTTGCCATATCCACCAGATTGATCTGCAGAAAAACTGCATTTTAGACATTTCAAAAGTGACAGAAGATAAATGGGAAAGCTGACATGAAAGTGAGGCTGATCAGGTGGCGCCGCAGGCTCGTCTACTCACTGTCGTAGTCACCATATCCATAGTAGTTGTTGTAACCAGAGTAATCACATCCACCATATCCTCCATACCCTTGATTACCGTAACCGTAGTTGCCATAATTTCCATAGCCTTGATTCCAGTAGTTGCCATAACCCTGGTTCCAGTTTTGATTGGGACCTGATTAAATAGAATTAAATAGAATTAATGACACATTTCACTGAAGCTTGCATTTACCCCTTGTACAAAAACCTGTGATTAAGTTGCAGTGTTGCTAGGGTTGGTTCCATTTTATCAATTCTGAATCCTTCTTGATTCGCATTAAGCTGAGCTGTGATCATTAGGAAATAACTCATTTATTACATTAATTCTCAGTAAAGCAGGCATTGTACCAGACTCCTGTGATCTTACATTTTACATTTAGGGCATTTAGCAGATGCTTTTGTCCAAAGCGACTTACAAGAAGTACATTTTAGTGTACATCTTATAAGTACATCATACCAATTGTCACGAGATCTCAGATACAAACGCCTGCAATGAGTTTCTTCCCAAGGCTAAAAGGACTCAGAGTAGACTTGATGCTCTTTTGAAAGGAGTCAGTTGAGATGTTTACCGATCTGCTGTTTACTGATCTGCTGAGAACGCCTCCAGGGCTACTTTAAGTGGAGATGTCTCAAGCAACTAACTGGTGGGAAGGACCAGGGTACGCCCAGAGAATGATGGGAGAGATAATATATCTTTTCTGACCTGGGAACACCTTTGGGATGTCTGGACTCCTCTGCTTCACCTGCTAATACGTGACCTGACCCCAGATAAGCGACAGAAGATGGACAGACGGATGGATCATTGTCATTTGCACTAATGAAGCCAGCCTGATTAATTCACAAAACCGATAGTTCCAGCTTGAAAATGTTGTTTGTTTTGGTTAATGATGACACTGATTTTTCCAAAAACTACCCGATCCAAATAAGTGCGCTCCTAATTTAAATATGAGAAGTAAATAAGCTCAAAGTATTTAATTGATGAGTAAGAAGTGGAACTCTCTCTTATTCAACAAGCTGCAGTCAGATGAACTTTCCTCTAGACGAGTCTCCACTCTGCTGAAGCACAAACACAAAGTTCACTGGTCATGGTAACGTCCCCATGAAAGACAATAACGTCTTTTATAGATAAAACAATCCTTTATTCGTCCCGCAAAGGGGAAGTTAGCAGACACCAAGTGTATTTATTATATAGTTTTGTTTGGGAGCATTCACTGTTGGATGTGGTGTACGTTTTGTCCTTACACGTAACACACTGCATGTATTCTCCACTCACCACCACCTCTTCCTCGCGACCTGGAGGAGTATCCACCTCTGCCTCCCCAGTACTGCTGCTGCTGGTACTGCTCTTTAGACATCGCCACCTTTATCTCACACTAGAATAAAAAAACAATTCATTTACATATACATGTGACAAGGGATCAAGGGTTTGGTGTAAAAATCGCAAAATTAATTTAAAAAAATGTTAAACTGAGAGAAATAGGGGCCTGTACCTTACTTAATCCAATGTTGTGGTACTTTTTCTCCATGATCAACTTAACCGGTTCCTCCTCTTTGAACGTGATGAAGCAGAAGCCTCTCCTTTTGTTTGTTTTGTTCTCCATGGGAAGTTCAATTGACTCCACCTTTATATTACCATTAAGTGTATAAAAATAATATTCAGTAGTTTGTGTTTACAAAGGGAGGCAATTAGAAGGTCATTTGCGATTCACTGTGGCTTTGATAAATGTATAAACAAGTCAGGAGTTATGCAGACCCAATAAAAACATATTGAGATAATGGATAAAATAATATAATCCTCATGAGTCACAGCAACAGCAACAGCTATAAACTAAAACTGTAAATGTAAAAAGACAAGCACCTCTCCGAAGGCATCAAAGTACTCTCTGACTTTCTCTTCAGGAGTGTCCGGAGAGAGGCCGCCGACAAAGATCTTCTTCACAGGCTCTTTGCTCTTCATGGCCTTGGCTTTTTTGGGGTCGATGACTTTCCCGTTGAGTTTATGTTCCTTCTGTGAGACGACCTTCACGACAAATGAATCAAATGACACAAAAACTGTTTTTAGGTGTTATTCCTAACTTCTCATACGTGATGGATTATATTAAGGTCATCTGAGCCCAATTGATGAATGATAAATTAAATCTGGCATTCATTTTTTTTTTAATTATTTCTTTAAATTCAATGTTAGAAAATTGTAAAGCAATGGGAATCACAGTCTTTCAGACATGCACTGAACTCTGGACATTCTCCTACGTGAGAACGCAAATGTCGCAAATTCACAATTTGAATTGCTGAACAAATCAGAGATGGCGGCAAAGGTTGTGCCTCATTTTGTGTCTCGTGTCTTACTGTTACGTTCAAATGAGAGCTCAGCATTTGATGGCAGAAAAAAAAAATGTATTACACTCATAGCAGATATTATTATCAGGTTCACTGGTATATCCTGCTGTTTCTTTCCAATGTTTTTTATTTATATCAAAACTACTGTTGATATTTGCTTTAGTTTAGCAAAACCAAAAAGATGCGTGTTACTTAAGGTTACTTGGATGAGGAAACACGGTCACAGCTTGAGACACAGGTTATTAAGGATTCTGGAAATACTTTCAGGACAATAGTTATTGTTTTAAAATGATCTCTGAGGCCTTATGTAAACTGCCTTATGTAAACTGCCTTGCGATAATGTATGTTATGATTTGGCGCTATACAAATAATATTGAATGCTTAGCAGTTCCACTGCAACGGAGTACTGTTTGCGTAGTGATGTAAAGTGCCTTTGTTTACAAATGTATTCTGCTCCAGCATGAGCCATAGTCATAAACCAGACTTGAAGAATGTTGGCACAATTGGGTTCGGACTTCCCCTTTCACATATGAACAATGCACTGAGGTGAGAGGTGGCACCGCAGGCGGAGAACAAGATGTAACATATTTATTCCACCGTGGAT
This sequence comes from Paralichthys olivaceus, assembly GCF_024713975.1. Classification (NCBI taxonomy): domain Eukaryota; kingdom Metazoa; phylum Chordata; class Actinopteri; order Pleuronectiformes; family Paralichthyidae; genus Paralichthys; species Paralichthys olivaceus. The sequence goes on from NC_091110.1 coordinate 3,983,298, forward strand.
TTCACATGTTTTTGTTTACAGCGCAGGTCTTTTGCTGAGCTCATTCAGATATTCTCCAGGGAGCTGGCAGGAGGAACTCTGTTGCCGCTCACTTGGACATTTGCATCTGAAGCTGAAAAGCTGAAAAGAAGAACAGGAAGCAGATGGTGTGGAACCCACAGACCAGCCCTGATCTCAGCATCACTGGAGTCAGTCAGGTACACATCAGGAGACACTGAGCTGGACCAACCCATCAGAACTGTGGCAAGCAGATCAACACTGACAAACTGTGAGATTGTTGTTTTTTGACTGCACTTTGTAATATGTAAACTAACTCATAAAAACACGTGTGTGTCGTATCTTTGAAAGCATCCTCGCTTTTCTCTCAGAGCCTGAATGTAAACACAGGGCTGTACCTTATCAACACTCTCTGGTTCTTTGAACAGCACAAAGCCGAAACCTCTCGAGCGCCCTGTCATGGGGTCCAGCTTCAGGGTGCAGTCCACGACCTCCCCGAACTTTGAGAAGTAATCTTTCAGGTCCTTCTTGGTCGTGTCCCAGCTGAGCCCCCCGACGAACATCTTCCTGTGGGGGGAGGCAGACATGACAGCTCAGATAACGGACCGTGTCTACAGGCGCTGCACCTGTTACTAGTTTATTACACAGCTATGGTGTCTGCGCTGTTCGCAGTAAAGCGTTGGACCGTGGGGCCTGAGGTGGACCCGTGTCACAGTACCCTTCATCCTCCTCGTTCTTGCTGGCGTCGATTCTGGATCCCTCGGCCTCGCCCCCCATCAGGCCGCTGTCCCCGGCCGCGGACATCGGGTCGTCGCTGTTCGCCTCTCCGTCCTCCTCCATTCTCATCAGGGTCGTGTCGTCGCTGAATTCATAGTCATCCGACATGTTTGGGTTCCTGACTAATAAACGACACCGTCGCTACACTGCGTCACTGGGTCTGCGTCGAAATTCCCAACGAAAGCTGAGTTTACGAGCTAACGATAGCGAGAGGCTAAGCTAGCTGGTATGATAAACACGCTAACCAGAGCAAGCTAGCAGGTTTGACTAAGTGAAGCGCTCTGCAGTGCTGCTCTAAATTGAGTCTAGATTCGTGTCATTGAGAAAAGATCAGTTGTCACTCGCTGCAAATTTGAAGATTAATTTTTTTATAGACGAATTTTTTAATCGTTGCCTCGCTCTTCTTCGGCGGCAGTTATTTGCGGCTGATTTGCAGCAGCAAAGGCACATTGCTGCCCCCTACATGTCATGTGTAGAACACCACCAATTTAAACCTAAACCTGGGCTACAATGAAGCTACACACCTAGGATTGGTTTGTCTTAATCTGGTGTAATTGAACCTAACCTTGTTTATCCTGGATAAACATGTGTGATGAAGGTGACCCACTTAAATCTGGGTTAGTCTTTCTACATCAGAAGGATCACCTTCCAGCGCCACCTGCTGTTAGGTAACGGTATGTGTCTAACAGAGCATGGGTCTGGTTTCTCATGTCCAACATTTCTAAAGTCATTTATATGTTTTTGATTCAAGAAATTCAGCTGCTTGATTTTATTGTGCTAGCAAAAAAAACTAACTGCAAAACATCTGAGAAGAGATATGAAACAACAGTTGAGAAAGTGAACTCCGGGAACAGAGAATTAACAATATGGTTACAGCCAACCTATTTAAAATCATAATCCTGTTTGTATGAAAAATGAAATTACACCACCTTATCCAGTTTTATTAATTTGTCTATATAGCTATTTTGCTTTTTGTATTCTGTTGTTAATTGCCTATCTATCTGTATAAATACACTGATTGCAATTTCACCTGAGTTAAACTCCCATGTTGTACACGTACATGTCAAATAATGCTGATTCTGATGAGAACAAACTGCATTACATTATGTTGACAGGTGTTCTTATTGTTTTTGCTCCAGCCCCACTCAAATCAACAGCAGTTCAGATCATACAGTTGAATTTTGAAGTCTTAAACACACTTTCATCACAAAATTAACATAATGTTCACAAAGCGAGAGTCTATAGCGGATAAGACTTATTGCTTTGAGCTAGGTGTTCCCAATATACTGATAACAGAGAGTATATCATCCATCACTTGCCAAATAAGAATAATAGCAGGCTGTATAGTTGTGTATACATGTACTCACCTCCTGTTGGAGGAAAGTAACTCACTGTATTTCAGAATGATTTAATATGTCTGTCCTCCTGTAAAGTACTCCTTCCACTTCCCCTTACCCTGCACCTCTTGTTTTTTTATTTACAACTTTCCACATTGGCTTGTACACAATAATCATAGGTTTATATGTATTTATCTCTCCTGAGCTTGGTTGTTCTTATTGTTGTTCTGATCTGTGTCAATCTCCCGTTGTGGTATAATAAAAGGATATTAATGAAAAATAATATATATTCAGGGAAAACTATATAGAGAAACAAATATGGTCAGAGTTTCTGTGAATGAATGAATTAACAAAATTTTTATAATCAGAACAAGATGTATTGTTGATGTAAGTAATTGTCAATAGTGTGCAACACAAATGTGAACACAACAGGAGCTGTTTTATAACATGTAAATAACCTTATGGAAATCATAGCATGACTGGCTGATACGCAAATACATGTAATGAGACCTCTTCTCTTGAAGAACATAATTTGATTGTCACCAGTGCAAAATTCACACAAACACCAAAAAGGTCAAACAAGCTTTTTTCAGGGAACATATTTATGCCTGAATATAATGTATTCTAGATCCCTTTTCAGTCTGATGTTGTTATTAATCATTATTCCAATCACTCATCTTTCTCTCTTATTACATATTCAATGCAATCCAATACAATTGAAGTAAATGGTGACCACTTCAAATGTAGAAACATGGTGTCACGACATTTCAAGTCGATTTTGAATGTCGGGGCTTAAGGACATTTGGATGACACCACAGGAGCAGTAGTTTATATAGCGGTCCCCAGTTACTTCAGTCGTATTGGACTTGGCTGCAACGATGCTACCCCTGAAACTCCAGAAGTGTTTTCTGGACTCAAACACTTAACCAACCCCTTCATCGGCATAGTGGCGAGTAGATAATGAGTGAATTTCCATTTCTGGTTCAACTATCCCTTCAGTGGCATTTCTCAAACAGGTATCTTGTTGCATTCAAGGCCACTTGACTTTAGAAGCAGAGGTTAATTATATTCAATTATTAAAAACACCCTTTTTGACAGGGAAGCTCCCTTGAATCCTCCAACCCTGTCCTCATCTTCTGTGTGTTACCACTGCATCCATGTGGAACCTCCGAACGACCCTTTACTCCCGAGCACTAGGTGGCGGTAATGTTTCTCCGTGGTTGTCGCTGAAGCGGGCAGTGAGCGCCGCCCCCCTCCGGGCTGGAGGCTGAACCGACACCTGAACATGTGGGCAGCTCTCCGCTCCGACGGCCGCGTCACAGCTCCAGCTGCCAGGTGATGGAAACAACAGCGCCCAGGCACCAACTCAAGTGTCCCGCTTGTCTTCTCTGAGGCCTCCGCCGTCCCCCTCCGGCTCCCCTGCCCGGCTCTGCTGCACAGCCACAGCCGGTCCGACTCCCGCACCGCACCGCTGCTAATTCAGCTAACGTTAGCAAGCGGCTAACCAGCTGCTGCAGGCTGCCCCTAAAAATGGCCACTGTTCAAATTCCTGCTGGGACCAGTGCACTCTTGCTGGATATTGAAGGCACCACCACACCCATCACTTTTGTTAAGGTTCGTTGTGTTCCTCGGAGTTGTTGTTTTCGGGGTGAATCGCATAATCATGTAACAAGCTAATTATGAAGCTAGTACCTAATTAGGTTTCCTCCGCCATGCTAACACCCGGCTGTCTTTTCTGAAATGCTTCTTTAGCAAAAAAAAAAAAAAAAAAGCCTTCTTAAGATAAGCCAAATGTGAAAGGAACACATTAATAAGCAAGTAAAGGAATGAATACGTTCATCAACTGAAATTTTAGAATGGTATAGAAGGTCCTGAATAGTTCTAAAGCATAAATATCTGCATTTTGAAGTTTCTAAAGTTTAATATTATCTCAGGACATGTCATATGTTGGCAAAATGATAAATATCTTGCTTTCAAATGTGACTCTATCAATGATGATCAGTGAATAAGTGAAAGTAAGTCCATATTGTCTTGCAATCTTGCAGAAAAATAATAATGTAGTTGTGGATGGGGGAATCTGATTTGACAGAGAGCGTTTTCACATGCACTGTAAATAGGAACACACTTCAATTTTGAGTTGGGCTGCACCAAACGATTCTTTTCATCATCACTTAATCGTTAAAGTCCACAGCTTTGCAGATCTGAAGATGCCTTAAAAGAATAAATAAATAAAGCCCCGGTGTCTATTGAAAAGCCAAGGTGGTCTAAAACTAGATGTAAAGTACAGAATCCTTAAATACTCATCTATCTATGTGGATGGAACATAATTGCACCTTTCAACTGGTTTTTCAGTTGCTGACTGTTTCTTTCTCAAAACTAAGATTGCAGGCAGTAATGACACATCAGCTCCATGCAACATAATACTGTTTAGGAAACCTGGATTATAATGTAAAGTAATTGTAGCCCTCTTCCATGTAGATGGTTAGAAGAGTCTTAAAGGCTTATGAAAATGGTTTACAGAGCAACCGTTTGTGTTGTTAATCAACCTTCTGGGATATTTCTCCAGGGAAAAGAGAACTAAAAGGGGATTTTCATGAATAAATAAATATGAACCAGTACACTCTGTGAGTACGGAGGCTCTGATAACACACCTAATGAACTGTCTTTGTAATTTTCAGGACATCTTATTTCCATACATCAGGGAGCATCTTGAGGATCACCTGTCGACTCACTGGGAAGAAGACGAGTGCAAACAAGATGTTCATCTCCTAAAAAAACAGGTAACGGCGTGAGGAGTTTCCATGTGGGATTCCCCACTGACAGAATCAAGAGCAAGTTTTACTTTCATCTGAGGTCTTTGAAGGTTGTGACTTATTTCTGCATGTGTACGTATGTCGGCATGTTATGAGTAAAGAATAGAGACTTTGACCCTTCCATTATATGTCAAATACAATTCTTTGAATCTGATGTGCTAAAGCCGAAAATATGGGGATGTGAGGTGCAGGACCCTGCAAATAGTTAAAATTTAAAATGATCAAATTGCTGTAACTACTTCAGGCACTATCGGACCTGTATATTAAAAAATCTGTGGTTTTCTTTGGTGTTATAAATGTTAATACCCCTGATGGGAAGCTCCTGCCTCAGGACACACTACTGAACTACTAATACCTGAAATTACATCCATAAATACCTTAATTGAATGCATGTTTAACAAAAAGCCTGACTGTTGTGGCAGATTGAAGAAGACATGAAACAGAACCGGGCGTGTCCTGTCCACGCCGTGGACCAGACGGTTCACACAGATGAGGAGAAGGCCATTAGAGAAGTGGTGGATAATGTACTGTGGCAGATGGCGGCAGACAGGAAGTCGACAGCACTCAAACAACTACAAGGTCACATGTGGAGGTCGGCGTATGCTTCAGGGAGAATCAAAGGCGAGTAAGTACACTGATCATTTTCCTCACTTCAAAATGTATATAGTTGTACAGGTGATCTGTAATGAGTCGGTGAGGTCAAAGCGAATATTGTATGTACCCAAATATACTTACTCCATCAACCAGGACTATTCTCACAACATCCAGTACCATCGTTATCACATTAAAAACTGAGACGTTGGAAAACATGAAGACACACACGTCATGAGAAGTGATTGTGTCCCATACAGAGAATGTTACATTTTCCATCAAGCTCAAGCTGAGCCTACTTCACTTGTCCCACTAACGGTTGATGAAATTGATCAAATCCTCACAGATGACAAACTTATACAGTTAGCAGAATGAAAAATGATTGAGATGAATCACAATAATATTTTCCTGTACATTATACATGAGACCGTCAGCTTTGTTAAGCTTTTTAAAAGATATAAAAAGCTGTTTTTTCTGACGCTGGGCTTGTTGCCAACAGGATCTATCAGGATGTAATTCCATCCATCAAAAGATGGAAAGGACAGGGCCTTAAAATCTACATATACTCCTCTGGAAGCGTGGAGGCTCAGAAACTTCTGTTCGGATACTCTGTCGAAGGAGATGTTTTAGACGTAAGTACACAACGATGGTTTACATTTTATGTCTCGGAACTTTGTCTTGATTGGTTAGAAGCAGCTGTAAAATGCTGCTAATGTCATATTTATATGTTGTGGCTAATGCGATGTTTGCTTTTGAATGTTTGCAGTTATTTGATGGTCACTTTGACACCAGTATAGGAGCTAAAGTGGAAGTCAAAAGCTACGAGAGAATTGCAGAGAAAATTGGCTGCCAACCGGAGGAAATCACATTCTTGACAGACGTCACTCGAGGTAAGTGTATCACATGTTGTGCTGAGGATAAGTGTCAGAGTTGAGGTTTTCATGTTGCCTGATCATGGTCGAGGAGGAGAAACACCTTCTTTAACCGTTTGAAAGACTTTGCTATAATCAGGTTTTTATCACAGATTTCTCAAACAACAGCTTGCCTCCTCTGCTTGTAAACAAACAGCTGGTGTGTTTGTGTGAGAACAAGGTCAGCAACACCATTGGTAGTCGAAACCAAATGCTGTTTGATTTCTACCAGAAGAGGGCCAAAGTCACAGGTCTGTTTCTCTCCGACCAGACTTAAACACAACCCGGACTTTTCAAAATGAAACAGGACCTGTCCAAAAGTCTCTGTCTTTTGGGCTTGAAAACTGAAGTAGTGTTGTCTCCATGTGTACACGCAGCTAAATTGATTAGTTTTAAATTGTATCTTAGCTTTTGATCAGTGGAGGAGGGTGAAATCTCTGGAAGGACTGTATCACATCACTAAACAAACAAAACAGTGACCCATGTATAAAAAACACTCCCCACAGCACATCGTCCTGCAGTATGGCTTTGTCATTGTGGAATTAAAGTCTGGATCACATTTTGGATTCACCGTAATTAAGTTACTTATGGATTTGTCATTGCAGAGGCCAAAGCAGCTGAAGAAGCTGGGGTGAACGTGTTGGTGGTGCTGAGAGCTGGAAACATAGAGCTGACCGACGACGAGCGGGCCCACTACAATCTCATCACATCCTTTAACCAGCTTGAACTGATGGGTAGAGTTTAACGCAGAGGAAGACGAGGAGAACTCCTCTGACGTCGTGTCATAATGACCTTTTCCTTCTCCTCTTTGCCCCCCACCCCTCCCAACAAACCACCTTTTTTTGCAACCCTGTTGTTTTTTTATGTTTGGTCAATGTAGACCGCTCCAGAGGTGAAGCGGATGCTGCTGGAGTTCCAGTTAGCCATCAGTAGGGCTAATGAAGTCCATCTTCTCAGTTCAGGATGCCTTTCACATCAGTGGAAACATACACAGGGTGTAATAGGAGCTGAATTGGAAAGTCACTCACATTGGACCTTTGCATTGACTGGGAAGTCGACAGAAAGCTGTAGATATGACATGTGAGATTACCCTTCCTTTTTACCTTTTTAGATGAACTGTATTTGATCGCCACTCCTGAACGTCATCAGTGTTGATCGAAACGTCCAAACTGTGCGTGTGCAAGCAAGCATATTGTATTTTGTCACCATTTTGTATACATTGTCCACTTGTTTCCTCCCTCCACATGTACATGAGTTGCACATGTATGATGTTGTATCCAGTAATCAACCTGTAATGTTGTAGAAAGTAGAACAGTATACATGTAGATGCACCCAGCAGAGGTGCTGCCAAGAGAGAATTCTCATTTCAAAAGTGTTGGAATGTCTGAATGTGTCTATTTAAACGTGCCATCGTAGTTCATATATTATGTGGGTTTCTGGAGTTACCTAAAATTGCTAAATCTCTAATTTATGTGTGAAACATCATTGTTATTGTTCAGGAAAATTACTTCCAATAAAAATGCTGTGTCTCACACAGAAGCCAGTCTCCTCACTCAGTTTAAATGTGCAGTTAAGTCTAAAAAATGCTACGGCTGTAATTCACATGGTTGTTTATTAAAATACTTCATGTGAAAGGCTCAAAGGGCACGTTCACAAACTATAAAACAAGTTTCTCACTCTCACTTGTGGTGTTGATCCATGCAGATAATAATGTTGCTTTATGTGCCAGACATTTCAAATTCAATTTTTCAATATTATGGGAGATAGAAAGATATGTGAGGGAAACAAAAAACATCAAAATCAGGTCATTTAAAATAAGTTGTTCAAAATGTCCAATGATATTTGGGTGTATAGAAAGAGACAAATGTTTCTGTATTTTTATTTATTGTATTCTTTACTGTGCATATCAGCAAAACTAAAGCATTTGAAAAGTAAAAAAAGTTTGAAAGGTTCATTTTTGCATTTTTTTCAAAACATGAACATGGGTCGATGGCGACCTTGACTCTGAAAATGGAGCAGGTCGACCATTAACCAGATAGATGGCAGTTTGATTGCCAGCGCCTCCAGTTCGCATGCCAAAGTGTCCTTGGTCAAAATACCAAACCCAAAATTGCCACGAACATCTGTGCAAATGTTTGATTCAAAAAAAGCACAGCATAAAGTATGTGTGAGTGTGGATTGTTGTGCAAAACACTTAAAGTGGTCGATAAGAGGAGAAAAGCTCAAAACAAAGACCCTCACATGTCGCTATTGTTAACAATGGAATGATAAACCCTTAAGATGGTGTAAAGGCATCTCATGCGCCTCATGCAGTTGATCCTGATGACCTTCAGATGTGAGACAGTGTGACGTCCCTAAAGCTGGTGCAACTCGTCACTGTGCACTTCAGAGTGGGTCGCTGAGTTATCTGTGCACACCATCTCAAAGCGGTTGTGACGAAACTCGACGGCAAAAGTGCCGATGAAGATGAGGAAGAACATGACCAGCGCCCACTGGCATCGGGCTGCTTGCATGTGGAGCTTCTCTGACATCAGGACCGGACCTGCACCCGTGAGTTAAGGGGAAAACATGCTTTGATAAAGATATCATAATAATAGCCACATTAATAATAAGTTGATTTACTGAACATTGTCTGATCCTGGATGAGCAGTTTTGAACTGTAAACTCACTGAACTGAACACTCACTTAAATCATTTCTTAAACTCTAATTTATAATAAATGAATTTCAGTTGCAGCCATTTTAACTATTCGAATTCATAAAATACAATATTTCAGCGATTATCATTTGAATGTGTCCATCACTCTCTCGAGCCAGTTTGAGTTAAAGGATACGGACGATCATGCAGACAGTGACGGCTCCAGTCAACAGGAAACGACTGATTCCCGCCTTCCTCCCCTCGTTCCTCAGGTTCACTCTCAGGGTGATGTAGGACTGCACCCAGCAGAAGAGCGTTCCCAGCCCAAACGTCATAAGTGTGCCCGCTTCGTGAATGTTCTGATTGGCGAATACCTAAAAGCAAAACAACAAAGATCAATTCCCGTGAACCGAAGCTGGAGATGAATCCATACTATGAACCAGTGTTACCTCCGCCAAGGAGGTAATGTTTTCATTGGTGTTTGTTGGTTTGTTGGTTTGCAGGATTATGCAAAAAGTACTGGATGGATTGCCACGAAACTTGGTGGGGCGGATTTTAACCATCATGTTAAGCTTGATGAAAGAAATCCGGCATATTCATGGTACTGATAAATATGTGTGTGTGCAATTTGGTACTGATTGATTGAATTTAAGGGGACTGTTGGGCCTTGGCAGAGGTATGTGGTATACTAAGTTACATTCTAGTTAAATACATGTGTATGTATCTGCTGATGTACTACCTGGACGTTTCCTACGAGTGTCATTCCAAAGCAGCCAATGGCAAAACAAACAAGACTACCAAAATTCAGCCATGGTTTGACCGTGGTGTGTTTCAGCTGAAGGTATCTCAGGACGGCAATAATCAACCCTGTAATAAAGAAGGAACCAGTGGAAAATGAATAAAGATAAAGAGCTGGATTTATTCTACTTGTATATCCTGTTTGAGTCATAGTCTGTATATAGAGATGGACATCATGACAGCTCTCAAAAGTCAAACCATCTTGATCGCCTTATTCTGGTTTTTAATGGTCATTACAGGTAGTTCTTATCGCACTGATGTTTGTGATGAGTTTAGTTTTAATTAATTATTTGACACTACAGATGATTGGTCAAGCACACGTAGGCACTGGACCTTGATACTGCAACTCCACATCAGGATCACTTCTGCCAAGATGGCAGCAACTGTATCCAGTATATTTTATCTTCATTTTTATACTAATACAGATGGACACGCTCTCTATCTTTATGTTCAGTCTATGGTTTGATCCTATCCATTCAATTATGTGCCATTCCATTTTATATCATTGAACGCCTGCTTTCCATTGTCAGGGAGAGATGTGTCTGTAACAACATGGAAGAGAGTGAAGAATAGAATAACTTATAATTTGAGTACATTTCAGAGCCTGTACTTTTATACTATTAACTTTAGTAAAGAGGTTGAATCAGTACTTGTACTTTTACTTGAGCATGTTTTAAGAGAAATATCTGTACTTGTACTAGAGTGAAGAGTACTTGTACTTTTGCAACCTCTGGTCATAAGCTTAGGCTGAAGGCCATAGATGGGGTTAGGAAGTGAGAATGTTTTGAGACAGTATTTAACTGTATTATAACTACAGTGTGTTAACTGCAATCACTGCTCTTACCCACAAATGCCGCCAGGTTCATGACCTCGCTGAAGATGCAGCTGGCTGGTGGAAAGTTGCCTGCAACACTGAGAAGAGGAAGCAGGAGCATTTTGTATTTGCTTAACTAAAATAAACACAGTGGCTGTGCTTTTACTGTGAAAAGGAAATGTGAGTATGTACCTAATGAATGGAGGATACCCGGATCCATTTATTCTGCTGAAAATAAATGTAACAAATAATATTATTCCAAAGGAATTGAAAAATGATCATTGGCAATAAATGATATTGATTCGATTCTTACATGTGTTGTGAGCTCAGGGGCACGACCTGCTCATCCCTGACAGCGACGAAGTATCTATTGAAATACATCAAAATACTTTGTTATAATTTTACTGTATCTATAATCTCAGAGTGTCCACAGAAAACATACAACCAATATTGTATTTGTATTCAGTTTGGGTCCCCTTGCTTGTGCCTGTTTGGCCCATTCAGTAACTCATCCATGGAAACAGACGTGGTGGTCACATGCAGTCCTGTAATGAACTGAACTCACACCACCCACAGTCCCACGGCTGTGCACACAGAGTAGGCAGGAGGCAGAAGAACCCACGGACTGCAGCTCCACATCGTTTCACCTGGGACACCACAGAAGAAGAAGTGTTAGTTTGTGTGGAAGATACTGATTGATGATTAGAAACAGTCAACATGTAGGCAGGCAGATACATTTCACATTTCTACCTGTTCTTAGTGAAGTGATGGTAACTCTACCTGTTCTTAGTAAAGTGACGGTAACTCTACCTGTTCTTAGTGAAGTGACGGTAACTCTACCTGTTCTTAGTGAAGTGACGGTAACTCTACCTGTTCTTAGTGAAGTGACGGTAACTCTACCTGTTCTTAGTGAAGTGACGGTAACTCTACCTGTTCTTAGTAAAGCGACGGTAACTCTACCTGTTCTTAGTGAAGTGACGGTAACTCTACCTGTTCTTAGTGAAGTGACGGTAACTCTACCTGTTCTTAGTGAAGTGACGGTAACTCTACCTGTTATCAGTGAAGTGACGGTAACTCTACCTGTTCTTAGTGAAGTGATGGTAACTCTACCTGTTCTTAGTGAAGTGACGGTAACTCTACCTGTTCTTAGTGAAGTGACGGTAACTCTACCTGTTCTTAGTGAAGTGATGGTAACTCTACCTGTTCTTAGTGAAGTGACGGTAACTCTACCTGTTCTTAGTGAAGTGACGGTAACTCTACCTGTTCTTCCGGTGGGTTAATCCGTCACAAACGTTACGTCAGGAACGTCCTGCGCGTGTCAGCTCTCCTCCCGTGCTTTTTATTTACAGTCCTGAAGAAGATCGAGATAAAACCTCCTTGTAGGATAAATGAAACTTACCTCACGTGAACATCTGAGGTGGTATCATTTCAGCATCACACACCAGATGTAAACACGGAGCTGTCAGGTAAACGGGTTTGACCCAGGTACGACTTCCGCTCTGCGTGTCTGTCCTTCAAAATTAAAGCGCGGAATTATAAATACATAAAAATAATAGATGGAAATGAGATGATGGAGATGAAGGAATAGAAATAAAGGGTTGGACATGAAGGCAAACAGCACCTTATATTAACCTCTGACAATAATCTCAAACCTGTGATAAAGGCCTGTCTGACTCTGCACCATTGAATCCGCTGAATCCACAATCCCATCCTTTGTGATATCATACCTAACATACAGAGCAGCAGGCTCAGTGGCAACTTTATACCAAGTAATTACAGTTTAGTTATAAAATTAGATCATATTTTCCCAAACTTTACCTTTTGTTTGGCATTTGTACGACATGTGTATTAGCGTGCCTCTGTTCCTCACACACCTCCATTCTATGTCCCGTAGATGACAGGGAGTCCACTGTCCTTTGAATGATCTAGTATCTCATTAATCGAGTTTGCACTTCCCTTAATGTCTAACAACAGCCTCCCACAATATTATTTCACATCTCCTCCTCTATCTCCCCCACAGATCCTCTTTCCAAGCTGTCGAGACCACTGATTTTCCATGGATGTGACAATTCATCTATTTTAAATGAAACAATGAAATGGTCGAGATGAATAAGATTATATAATAAATATTAACTGGTGCAGCTACCATCAATTAAATCATTAAATTAAGTATTTATATTATCATTTGTATCATATAAAGCAGTCTGAGAGCTTCAATATAACAGTTGCACAACAGTTCCTGGTCTCTCTCTCCTTTCCCCTCTTTGCCCCCCCCCCCAATTTTTCTCGGCTCATCCCAACCGTTCAAGGCCGATGGCCGCTCACACCTGACAGTGCCTTGATATTATGAATGTATGTTCTGAACTGATAGAAAACTGTGTGCAGAGAAACAATCCAAATCAAGTTTAACTGTACAATACAGCAGACACCAAGTCAAATCAAAACAACGCCACATCACAGGTAAATAAATACTATTTATTGAAAATATTGCATGTAGTCCATCTAAAACAACCGAGGTTGACCACTCAGACTGCAGCCCTCATCATCGTTGGAATGAAAATCAAGTCTGTTTCCAGTTTCCTTCTGAGGTCTGGTTAATTAGCAGATAATTACCTTGAATGCCATTACAGACGACTTCTAGCATTGTGATAAAGCATGCATACTTTCAAATTCCATAAAAGCACGGTCTCGTTTAAAAAAAAAAAAAAGTCCATTGCACTCAGCGGAGCCTCGTGATTACATAGAGGAAAAAACAAAAGAAGACAACAAAAATAAGACATCATTAAAATGCCCACAAACACTGGGTTTGCATTGCTCTGCATTGAAATATTTCACACACTGACAACGTCTTGGTCCAAAGTGTTGCATTAGTGACATCAGCGGTGAAAGTAAGCCATTAGAAGCAGGTTTAGAGTATTAGCAAATGTCATATTAAGCACATTAAGAAAATAAAACTGGCATTAATGTTGCTTTAAATGCTGTGGGAGGGACTACTGGTTAAAGCATGGCAGTCAATCAAATGTTCTTATTTTAAATTAATTCGTTTCTTGTCTCCTGCTGTTGAAATGAACATAGAAAACTTCTCCTCTGCTCTCATCCTTCTGTTGCCTCTTTTTCAGCTCTACTGCGAAATGCATGCAGGTATTGTTGTGTTCATATGTGAAACACAATTTTGTACTTTTAAGAGAAAATTATATTAACTGTGATGTATCCGGACACTGTTGTATTGCACTGCAATATTGAAATTTAATATAGATGAAACAAGCTAATATTTCTTACATGACTGTCTTCTGCTATTTATGTCCACACTACTAAAGAAGGGTTCTTGTTTCTTTTAGTTGACCAGATTTATTTGTACTGATCAACATGAGTAGATAGAAATGCCATTACAATTCCTGAATCTGTTGTCGTTTTCCTATTTTTATTTTCATTCCTTTGCATCCAACATAGTCAAACAATTTGCTTCCAAATCTATTTACCTTAATTTCCATATCCAAAATCTTAAAACTGTATTCCTCATAATTTGCTTGTCGGTTTGGAGATTAAATTATGCTTCAGTGGGATTGTTGCACATTTATTTTAAGATTATGCATTAATCCATATGAGTAAAAGTCTAAATTACAAACAAATGTTTAGAGTGACTTTCTGGCAGATTGAGGTGGAACTTTAATCAAACTCTCTCAAGCCCTTTAACTGTGGATATGTTTGCACCGGGCTCAGAATTTAGTTTCCCAACCGAGTGCGACTGATAGTATGGCTTGTGTTTGAACTGTGTCAGAAAACGTGAATGGCACAAAAAAAAGAATTTAACAGTATTTTTCATACATCTCACAATTCTTCATCATTTGCATTTGATTCAAATGGAGTTTCCTGTGAAACAAGCAACCAACAATTTATAACGCCCATCCTCAGCTCGACCCCTGACCGCTCACTCTCCACTGTCCGCCAGTCAAAGACTCGGAGGAGTGCCGAGGTGGTGGGGTTTTTATAATCTGGCCTGATCAGACCCCGAGTTTGTTGGCCTGTGTCAGCACCACCTTGAGTACGGGCATGAATGCTGACGTCTCGCTGAAGTTGCTGTTGCTGACGATGTGGGTGTGGATGTTGAGGCCCTCCATGTAGGATCGGGACTCTATAGTCCGGGCTATGTTATGTAGACCTCCTACGATGGCTGGAGAGAGCTGGAGAGAGGTAAAGCAGAAAGGGTCAGTGAAAAGTCAGCGCTTTTTAATTGTAAATAGTTCAATAATACTCATCGAAGTTGGAGAGATAGCAATGGAAGCCTAGACCACTGAGAGGCACTGCACAGATTTACTGTGAGAGATTATACTTTTGTCTCATGGACAACTGCTCCAGGAGAGAGATGAATCCCTCAGACATTTCAGTGATGCCTTATCAACACTAATTAAAGAGTGTGTGTATGTTTGTATGCGATTGTGTAAATTACATTACATTGATTTTAATGATTGAAATGTGTGTTATTTAATTAAGCTTGTAGCTAAATCTAGTACAGTGCTTCTTTTCTCTTTGTATGAGTTTTTTTCCCCGTACATGGTCCCCGACAAATAAACTGTCTCTGTGATGCTCAGCTCTGAAGAGCTCTCAACAATGATCCACATACTGACGATAATTCCTATAATTCATGTGGGCCACCACATCTCTCTTAGTTTGTCTCTTAACTCAAGTGATGCATGTAAAATAATTAGATTCCGGATTCACAAAGCATATAAGTCTAAAGATGAGAAAGTCAGACTCTCTGTATATAACTTAGTAACTACTTGCGATTTTGATTCTACCTCAATGTGAAATCTACAAGAGAAAACTAATTATTTCCTCTTGCATGAGGTTCATATATGGATTTAATTCAAATTTCTGTTTTTAAAATGTAACTGATTCATGTCAAAGTTTCTTGAATGTAAAGTGACCTTGGTTTCCAGGAAAGGAAAACCCACATTGATTCTGCATGTTTTTCTTATTGGTACTCACCGTCTGCTCTCTGAGTTTGTCATAAAGTGCTTCCAAACGTTTGTTGGCATCATCGAGCTTCCTCTTTGTTTGCTGTGAGAAGATAAAACAGAATAAAGTCAAACACTTAATGATCCACTTTGTTAGGGCAGAGATAAACTGTGTTGTTATCCTCGTCTGACAGACTCACAGGGTCGGTGGCTACAGCCAAGCACTTCTGGATGAGCCCCTCGAATGTGGTCTTCAGGACCATGTGCTCATCGGGGATCGGCTTCTTCATGATCTTTTCAGCAGGGATGGACCGCAGAGGCTGAAAAGGACGAAGAGAGTGTGAATGCTGCAAATCCACAGATAATGACATTTCAGCCGTTAATCAAAAATCTCTGAAGGAACTTTAAAAATGTATTTTATAAAAGATATAAACCAATATTGAATGAAAACAGAATGGATAGAAAAAATATATACATTTACATGTAAACAGTAAATATAAACAATGGTAACTCCGTTAACTCTATGGATTTATAAAATATTTGTTGACGTCTGAACCATTTCTCTTGGCGTCATGAAAACCTGGTGAGTTTGTAAAGGTCTCAACGTTACTATGTAAAGTACCTTGAGATGCTGTTTGTTGTGATTTGGCATTAAAACTGAAATGAATCATTGTGCTATGATAGAATACGAAACTCTATTCAAACTATGCAAGTAGAGACGTCATCAACTTGAGTCATTCATCTTCAGGTTTTAAAAATGTAGAACACAAAAACTTTGGCTGAAGCATTTACCATGGAAACCCCTGAAAGAGAAGATGAGTCGTGTTGCCACAATTGGGAACTTTGTCTTTAATTGAGCAGCAAAAAACTGATTTGAGTGGTTGGGTGTTATAAGCTGTGTTGAAGTTTTCACCTATGAACAGTGTGACTGTAATCCTGAGGTTTTCAAACGTAAAGAGAGGCACAGAGGAACAGGCTACTGCAGACCGTATTAATAAAATGAATGTCAATGATAACAACCAATCAAGTATTGGTTATTCCTATTATATAAAACATTTTCTAAGCTGTAACGTTTGCATTCTGTGTACCTGAATAACATCTCCAGTAGGTGCTCCCGGTGCTCCCTCCATACTTGTCTTGGGCATTGCAGGGTTCATGGTTGTCGGGGGGAGCTGCTGCTGCTGCTGCTGATGATGATGATGCTGCTGCTGCTGCTGGTTCATTCCTGAGTAAGGGATCTGGGCGCCCTGTGGGCCCTGGACCATGGCCTGAGGGGCCCCAGAGGACCCCATCTGCGCCTGAGGATCAGCACCCAGCGGAGCCAGGATGGGAGCAGTGATGGGTGCAGGGGGAGTGTAGTTCTCTGGAACCTGCTGACAGATATAAATTACTGTACATGGAACATATGGCATCCACTATCTGTCTCTTTGTACAGCTTGGACACATACAGAGAAGAATAACAGTTAAAGAAATACACTTCTATGACAGAATGCAGTTATATTTCATTTAGGAGACAAACCTTCTTCTTCTTTGTTGCTCTGCTCAGAGCAGGAGGGTCATTCCAGCCGTTCTGAGGCCCTAAAGAACAGAACCAAACAGAATCCTCATGATTCGCTCTCTCACTCTACCTGGTGCTAACATTAATCTGGTCATGAACATTGAAATTTAACATGACACCAAATCTACTCCACACTTGATTGAAAGTGTGGATAATATTTGATTATGATTAACATCAAACCATTGCTAGATCAATGATTAAAGCAAATTTTGTGATTCACATTAAGCAGTTAAATATTGATTTAAGAGAAGTTGGGACTTTTCACAAATGAATTAATGTTTATGTCTAGCAAGGTTCAGTGTGAAATATAATCATTGCACTGGTGACAACTTCTCTGTTGAGGGTCTACTGAGTCACACATCTCTAAGCTAACCTGAATCAGTCTTTAAGCATTTATTACTAGTCACAAGTTTCATACATATGCCAAATAGCTTCTTCTTATGTTCTGCATCCAGTTTACATAACATAAACCATGATGTTAAAATTCTAATTGTAGTCATTAAGTGTGGTCTATTTTTGCTTAGGTGCAGAACGCTGATGAGCTCTCATTGCAGTTCAGTGATCTCAGTGATGACCATCATCAATATTTATAATTATTTGATTATTTTAGACCTGAATCATCCGGCTGAGGATTGAAGGATTATTAATAGTGTTGATTTTAAATGCTGCAGATAATTTTGAAGCAGCAAAAGTTTTAAAGTTAAAATCTGATTAATTCATTCATTTCTGTTTGCACTCTCTTGTCCTCGTCATTATCTGCCTTCGTCACTGTCTGCAAACTGAATGCTGATGATTTCTAAAGAAACTGAGCAGTAAATTGATTAGAATTGCATTAAGGTGAACTCACAGTCGTCCATCCAACATGCTAAAATATAAGATCTGAAGTCCTACACTTAAAAATAATAATTATATAAAACAAGATGGTAATATTTTTAAATAATTGAATATTAAGTGGTAGTGATATTGCACAGGGATGTGCTCAGTTCTGTTGTTTATTTTAAATTAATAAAAAAAATCGAATTTATCATAACATAATCTGATCAATTTAATTGATTATAATGAAACCCTGTTGAAGTCTATAACTATTTGTACGGCACTGGCACTGACTGGAGGAGAGCGATGACAGTGAGTGCAATCAGAGTCATGCAGACCTGTTCTCTGAGAGGCGGGGGTCCGCTCGGGGTCAGGGTCAAGCTCAAGCTGTGTACCTGAGACTCCGCTTGGTGGAGGAAGAGGCATGTATGACACAGGAGATCCTGGCCCGCCATGCTGGAAAGACGCTCCGGAGGACGGAGGAGCAGAGAAAGAGGAGGAGGAGGAGGAGGAAGAGGCGGCAGGGGGAAAGAAAGGAGGCTGTGAGGGTGGAGAGGAGGACAGGCAGTGGCTGATGGGAGGTTGTCCGGGATAGAACGGTTGTGCTGGCTGAGAGGGGACAGGCTGAGTGTACTGAGAGAGAAAGCCTGGGGGGTGAGGAGGAGGGGAGTAGGGCTCTGCAGGAGGAGGTGGAAGAGAGGCTTGAGAGGAGTTGTACTGTAGAGGCTGATAGACAGGCACCCCACCAGCTCCAGGTGGATACTGGCTGACCTGGGGGTAAGCTGAGGGTCACACAGGAAACAACAGATGCTGTTATAATACTGTATCATGCAACAAGAAACATTCGATTAATACGAGTTACAGTGCATGCTACAAACTCTTTAGCTGGTAGGATACAAAAGACTCAACAGGCAAAGAGATAAACATACTAAAAAAGTGATTTAACCAAGACGCTGTCATGTTCTGTTAGTGACTCACACTGAAACCTACAGCACAGCGAGGATGAGATATTACAAACATTTTCCAAAAGGAAATGTTTGTCAGTGTTTTAAAGAGAGGAAAGTTTGTGTGCTGCTCATGTGCCACGCTCCTATAAATGTGCAGGTGGTTGTGAATTGTACACGATTGTAGATGGTTTAACTCCTCCTCCACTCAACTTGCCAACATAAGATTAGATGCAAAATAAATCCACGAGAGGTCGCTGCGTCGTTCCACTGAGAACAGGTTTGTGTTCTGTCCAAGCTCTCAAGAGGGGAACTCTATCACCGCATATACGCATATACGCAGATACGCACTGACATTTTCTCTCCGGAGGGGCTGCATGTGAAAACACAAATGGCTGAGTGAGACGCTCTGGACTTTATCAGGAGTTTCTCCAACCAGTCCCCTTGTAAAAACTCTGGGGAAAGCCCGAATGAGCCGTTCTAGAACACAGCAGGATATCCTGGATTCAATGCAAGCGAGTGGGTTTGTTGATGACGCAAAAATGAGAAATCAAACAAAAATAATACGAATGCTTTTCACTGTCTAAATGTGTCTGTGTCTCACTAGGTTAAAACTAATTGCTTGTCAATGACCCTGGTGCTATAGAGCGCATTCTTTGTCTTCAGTGGCCTGTAAAACACTTACGCTGGTACTGATGGGAGTACATGAAGGACGAGGCCGCAGGTGCAGCAAAAGCTGTGGAGGAGGCTGGCATCCCGTACATGGACTTTGGAGGCTCCGCCTTCAAAAAAACAAAGAAGAAAGAGATCTAAAAACCATTCTTCGCAATAAAGGAGAGAAAATTGGTCATTGAGCTCCGCAAGAGAGGTTGAAGGATCAGCTAGACAGTTTGCAAACAGGGTAGAACGTGTCTTAAATCTACCTCTTCTGCCTTTTGGTGAGTGAGACTCACTCACCTATAAAGAAGTTCAAACATTTCACGATAGTCATATTTTGTTTGGTAGTGGGGAATGGCATGCATGTCAGGAGTGGTAGGCAGATTCACAGTGTGAAGAGTCATGCAATAAACCACATTAATAATGGAGCAGCAGGAGAAACAAATGAGACTTAATGGAGTGCCTGCATCACAGGAGACAGAGGAAACAGCATCAACAGGAAGTGAGCTGGCAAAAGGGAAAGGCATTACCACAGACAGAGTGGCCACAGAGAAGTTTAGGATATCAGGCATTGGTCCTATTATTGAAAACAGTTTAGTAATTCGCAGTTGTTAAGGTCGTCTGTATTTAAGAGGATCAGCAAAGGTGTCGAGCTGGATGGTCGGTCAGTGTTTGTACCTGTGGCTCTGAGGCGCTGCCTACTTGAAGAGGAGGAGGGACATTGGGGAGGGCTGTGGGACTTTGATTACTCCAGGAGGTGACAGTGGAGGCAGCCCTCATCTGAAGCACACAAGAAAAACACGGCACATACTAATGATGGCCGCGGCGCAAGGGGGGGGGGGGGGGGGGACACCAAACAAAAAAACAAACGCTACAGTGCACGAGCACTGGACTAGAGAGCAGGAGAGAGAAGACATAAGAGGAGCCAGGGTTCAAACGACAGGGATACTAAAAACCAAATTTGCACTTTATCAATTAAGTCTTTTTCACTTTTCACACAATTATCATTAATATTTGTCAATCAGTGTGTAATTTAAACCCTGGCTAGAATGGAATTCCAGTCACTGAAATGACTGCAACACAATGGAAGACTGCAATGAGCACTTCACCAGACAGACAGGTGGTTACTGAGCGTGGAGACGTGAGCACACTGTTGCAGGTTAATGAACACTAAACGTAAATCTGTGTGAGTCCTGATGTCTGATGTTTGAGTCTGATCATACAAACTCCCGGGGGCTGGATGTATAAACCATACGTACACACAAACGCCATGTTTGCCATTTCCTACACATACGCTGGTATTCATAAAAGAGCAATGTGTGCACTTCACGCACACTACAGAGCAACAAACACATTTCTACTACAGATATCTGTAGGTGATATTACTGAGAGGGAGTGAAAGACAGAATCTTATCATGATGCTGATCCTGTTCATTTTTTCCTATATCTTCAGCTTTCTGCAAAATGTCGATGACACATTTATAAACTTACTTGAAATCCTGTGTGCATTCTTAGTACCTTGCAGATGCAACACAACCTGTAAAACTTGTTTTTAATCGACAAGTCTTCAAGTTTGTATGTGTATGGATGTGTAGCTACAGATGTGTTAAACATACAATATGTACATTAAAGAAATCTCCTCCTTTTGTTATAATCATTAGTGATGTCTTATTGTGGAAATGAGGCCTGTGTGTTTGCCCACTTCCACAAAAAACCTTTTGTTTGTGTGGATTTATAAATCACAGGTAAAACAAATTTTTTTTATACATCTGGTCCCTAGTTTCAAAATTAAGTTCATGAATAATAGAATTTCAAAAGGAAACAACTGTGAATAAATAAATAAAAATGTGGATCATTGTGTGAACACTTGTGTGGGACGATGGGAAACCGTTGGAACATACTGGCTGGAAATACTGCGGCTGGGAAGGTGCAGGCGCAGAGGCAGGTGTGAGCATCGGTACTGGAGCTGCACTAGTGGGCTGAGGCACCATGGTGGGCTGGACCGGGGTAAAGGGTTGGCGTGGCAGCGCTGAGTTGTGTTGAGCCTGAGGGGTAGGTCGCTGAGACTGAGCTCTCTGGGTTTGTACAGGAGCTGCAGGAGCCACCGCCTGCTGCCCCAGAGCCCGACTGAGGCGGTCACGGAGCTGCTGTACGGCAACCTGCATGGACCAAACACGAGACAAAAAAAACTGTCTCTCATGATTGTTTTCGGTAAAAATGTGAAATAGCAGCCAGCAGTCAAAACTGTTATGTTAAAACTAGTTATTTTCCCTTTGTGAGTATTGTCACCTAGTACATCATTCAGGTAATAATGGAACTGGTGACAGAAAGAAAAAGAATGATGTGTTCTGTCACATATGAAAAACATCAAGTGGCTTCAGTTGTAATTAGCTGTTTAACCCATAAATATGTTCATAAACAAATCATTATTTTATTTTTTTATTTCATTCATGAATAATAAAAATGTCAACCAAAGTCACAGGAAAATTTGACACCTTACTGTACGATCACATGACATCTGATTCACCATCATCACAGAATCACAGATTTAAGCTTGTGTTTACAGTATCAGTGTGACCTCCTCTCATAACAGGCCGCAGCACTGTTGTTTCATACCTGGTTGGTGTTGTCGGGCAGGTAGGTGATGGCGGTGGTCAGACTGCCCTGTGAGGCCAGCAGGTTGGCGTACTGGCTCATCTTCTCGGCCAATAGGATGCCAACAGCAGCGGGATCAGAGCGCTGGGTCTGTTCTACTGCACGACGCAGCACCACCACTTTCTCCACCAGGTCCTGGGTAATAGAAACAATACATTAGCGTAGCTGAAATAGAACATCCACTTTTTTGTGTCACTTTATTTGTTGCAACAGAAAAGGAACGAAAACACAAAATATGATGTATTATCAACGTATGCTAACAAACCTGGAGAGAGAGGGGACAGTGTCCTTCCTGAGCTTTGGTCCAACAAGACACGAGTTTCTCCACGTTGCCGGCACAGATGTAGCACAGACAGGCCTGGGCTTGGAGTTGAGCGACCTCTGCCTCTTCCAGTCTGTCCCCAAGAAGGTCTGACAAACAGAGAAGCTCAGTTAGAAGGTAAAACATACATGACTGAGAGACAACAAACAATCATCTGCATGAAAACTAACCACAGAGGGAAGAGAACTCCTCAGGCTGAGCGTAGGTCATGACGGCAGCTAGGGCCTCTTTCCAGTTCTGCAGGTCACACGTCTTCAGGATGTCATGCCAGTCTTTCATCACCACTGCACTGATCAGCTGCAGGACAAAAACACAGACACTGAAAATAAACTCTCAACTCATAAAAAATAAATTTCCCCTACTGGTCATTACAAACCTTGGTTATCTTGCTGTGTGCTTTTGTAAAATATTTCTTCTGGGTTTTCTCCAAGAGTTCGGCCCCTCCTGCGATGGCGAGAATGATGCTGTCCGCCATCCGGTTGTCATGGAGACATAGGTCAACAGCTCCCTCAAAGTCTCCGGTCAGCAGAGCCTGCGTGATCAAGCCGTCTACATCTGGAAGGGAAACAAAAAGGTTTTAATATTTAACAGTTACCAAGTAATACAGTCACAGATTTAGTTTAAAAAAGACACACTGGCCTCTTTGAAAGAATAATTGTGGCTATTATATTGTCCACACACTCTAAACACTGAAAATCTTGTTACCTTGACTGATGCTGAGACTGACTCCTTCTGCAGGAGTTGGAGCTGGGACCTCAGTGGCCTCCTGAACTGGAGCCAGAAATGGAGCGGGGACCTCAGCGGCCAACTCAACTGGAGCCAGAAATGGAGCGGGGACCTCAGCGGCCAACTCAACTGGAGCCAGAAATGGAGCTGGGACCTCAGTGGCCAACTCAACTGGAGCCTGAACCGGAGCTGGGGTCTCAGCTGAAATGTGCTCCTCCTCCTCCTTCTCCTCCTCTTCCACTGATGCTGTCGTCTCCTGAAACAACAGAAAAACTTTAATTGATGTTTCATATTTATTTATATGTATTCCTATCCTTTCCCCTTGTGCTACTGTATTGAACATTTTTCAAAGGCTATAGACTCTATGGTCATGCTAGATGCTCTGCCAGGCCTGTAACCTGATTTTTACAATTGTTGCATGTGTTAGCATTGATTGTAATTCATCATTAGGGGGAAATGTCTATATATATCAGATGGCATATATGAAAATGTAAAATGATGACATTATACCTCATCTAAGGGGATCTCCTCTTCATCCATCTCCTCCCCCACCTCCTCCTTCTCTTCCTCAGCATCTCCTTGTGTGAGAACCTTTTCAACATTTTCTTCTGGTTCATCAGTGAGAACATCTTCCTCTAAATCTTCTGCTGCTTCTGGTTTTACACCGTCTGCTTCAGGAGTGGCGTCCAGTTCAAATGTGGCAGCTGGCTGAGGGTTTGCTGCAGCGATCATGTCGAACACAGCCTCTGGAGTGTCTGCAGGCTGCATGAGGCTGAGGTCTGGTAAAGGCTGCAGGCTGACTGGAGCAGGCACCTCCACCTGAAGAGGAGAAGTTTGAGGCTGAGACAAACACAGATATTTCATTAGACGTGTGGGAAGAAGTGCAGGGAGGTGCAGATAAGTTACTTCTGAAATCCCTGGATACCAGCCCGGTTTTTACAAGGATATGTTTGCTACATGAGGCTAAAATGAACATGAAACTCAATTATGAAAAAGAATTTTCAAGTGACGGATTTGTGCAGCAAGGTTAGAACAGGTTGGCACTCAGACAGAGTGGGGTCAGCTGGCTGAGATCTGACTTGGTTTCATTTTGTGGGTAATTACAGCTCAGCGTCAGCTCTCTGGTCCACATTAAGATGATGAGATGGGGCTCTAGGTGGAGGCCATTTTTAGTTGATGAAATAAAATTAAGTTAAGCAACAGGCCCAGGAAACCTCTAACAGAAGAAAGATGGTTGCTAACTCTGGTGTCTGTGCACATTATTCCAGCTTCCTCTGAGCAGTTTCAAAAAGTGAAGTGTTTGTAGAACTGAGACAAGGATTTCAGCTTTATAGATACTTGCGACACTTCCTCATTTAAAAACTGTAAGAAAGATACTTAACAGCAATTCAGTTATAAATGTGCCTCCAATTACTGCTGATCGTACTCAGTCATTATTGTTGTACTGTCATGTGCTGATTTAGAAGCATCTCAATTAACTTGGAAGGGAAACTCTTCAGCTGCTAAATGCTCTGTGCCTGTCTGTGGATTGATGCTGAGCAGGTAGCGATGGCTGCAAGAAATTATGCTACGCCACTGATTCATATTTAGCCGATAGAGATTTGTGGGTCTCTTCTTTTAATCAAACCGTTGGCTATAAAGCAAAAAAAATCTCTTTCCTAAAATGTCAAACTCTTCCTTTGAAATACCATATTGAAGTAACTGAACTAAAACAAAAAACTCACCTCCGGAGGATCAGCAGGTTTTTCCTCTAGTGCTGCTGAAATCTGACAACAAATGGACAGATTTGTCAGGAGACTGAAACACTTGATTAAAGAATGATAATATATATTTTGAACAAATACATATGAATACCATCATATTGGTTGAACAATAGTCAAGAAAACTTCTCACCTTTAGGGCTAACTCCTCTTTGTTGTAACCCAGAAGTTCCAGGAACTTGCTGCGGATATCATTTTCAAAATTAGCCTGAAAAAAGAAACCAGAGTTTCTGTTGAAAACTACACTATACATTTCTTAATGGACTCTGATTTTCTTGGAGAGGATTCTCTCTGATTTTCATACCTTGAGGAAAGACCAAATTGTCTTTTCAAACTCATTTTCAGCTGCATCGATCTTTCCCTGGCAGAAGTCCACGAAGCTGCCTGAGCTCAGAGTGGCCTGCAGCTGATCGGAGCGCTTCAGAAAGGCTCTTTCTGTAACCACCTGGCTGACATGTACAACGTGGGAAGTGGGCTGCTGCAGCTGCTGAGGGTTTGGCTTCGGGTTCTCCAAAGACACCAGCTTTCCACCGAACTGTGAGTAACCAGATAAAACCACAAGTGATTCAAATAGCAAAATACAAACAAAATTCAAAATGCTGATGTAAGGCAGAAGAAACAGGACTCACAGCAAACGAGGCCCCAACAGGTCTGCGGATCCATTTGGGTGGCTTCTTCAGGGGGTTTATTACAGCTGGAGGGGCAGTGGTCTGGGGCAGCTGCAGTGGAGGCAAAGTTTGTCCTGTCCCAAAAGGATCCATGTTCCCGAATGAGGTGCTTATCTGTAACAACATCAAGTTATAGTTTTATTTCTGTTTCTTTTCTAAGGTGAAGAAAGGTCATAGGTCACAATCCTGACCAGATCAAACAGCCTGATATATAGAATTAGCTTAAAGTCCAGATTATTTGGTTGGTCATGAGGTCTGATGGCACCACATCTACTAGATATATGACTAACAAAACAAAGTTATGTTCAGTGATAATGTGTGTTATCTCCTCTGAGAACCTTATAATTTTTAAAATGTTAAAATGGCTCCACTGAAAAGGTTTTATTATACAAATCATCAAACACAAACTTCCTCTTCTTCATCTCAGTTTATAACATAACATTCACTCCTACCTGGTCAGCCTGTCTCTTGCTCTGCGCCTGGCTGCTGCCTCCCATGATGGAGTAGATGTCGATGTGTCCGCCGAAGCTGGCAGCCGACAGCACCGCAGGGTTCCTGGGGCACCACTGGATGTCAAAGCACCACTGGCTGCTTGTGGGCAACTCGTACAGCACCTGCGTATTCAAGCAGGAGGTTTATTAAAGAGGACATCGGCAGAACAATCTTAGTGAAGCTGCATCAGTTACATCAATAACATCCTTTATGTATTAAAGACATTTGCAGTAAACTTTTACCTCTGCTGTGTTTGGATTCCAGCACAGGATCCTGTTGTCCTTCCCACAGCTCAGGAGCAGCTCGGGATCAGCCAAGCTCCAAGCGATGGATAGGACACCCCTGCACAAAAAGAACCAGGACTGTTACAACTATAAAAAAAATCACGATTTAAAGAAAAAGGCTGCTGATATTTGATATATTTTCACTGTGTTAGTTTCTTAATACTTTGATATCTTCAGTCTTTCAGTGGCACAAGTTTATTTGGTTCAACTGGAGACATAAAGTATTTTGAAAAACAAGTCACAAATAAAACACTGGACACGAAGGCTTTTCCTTTTGTGCTCTACTGGGAAAACGGGGGAGCGGGAGGATGTATGTGGGATTAAGTAAAAAATAATCAACAGCATGTATAATGAAGGTCTGGTTTAATGTGGCTCACTCAACAGTTTTGGTCATTATATGGGATTCCTTGACAATAACAAAAATACAAAAAATCCCCAGGGTTATCCTCAAATACTGCAACGGAAAGAGTGTGTGAATCTGTTTACCGCGTGTGATTCTCTAATATCTTCAGAGGAGAGGTAGCAAAACGTAAGTCCCACATCTGGATGACTGGCATCCGATCGTCTTCAGAGGCCAAAATCAGCTGAGTTGCCACTTCTGGGTTCCAGGCCAGTCCAGAGCAGTGCATCTACAAACAAAGACATGCACGTAAACATTTTGAGTATTCAGTGTCTACGGATTGTGAGAAGACAAGGTTTCATCTGACTGGAAAAAGTTCAACGTACTCTGTTGCTGTGGTCGCTAACTTTAATAATGAGGTCGTTCTTGCGAAGGTCCCACACGGAGGCTCGGCCACTCGGGCTGGCAGAGGCCAGGATGTGTTGGACCTGTTTGTTCCATGACACGCAGCTGATGTCCTCCAAAGGCTGTAAGACAAAATCATGAGCTTTTGTACTCAAGATCTTTTTATTTCTGACATGAGAAGGGCTGAAAATGTAATTCGGAAAATGTCGCTGATTTACAAGATCTACCTGTGTTTTAGGTCCTGGTGTCATAGGAGAACCAAAGTTATTCATGTCCCAGATGTAGATCTCAGACTCATTCCCACCTGATGCAACAAGGTTTGTCTATAAGAAACAGAAAACAAAGTGAGTAACAGCAGTTTTAAACACAGTGAATGTGAAATTCAGCGACACGGGATGAAATGCATCATACTTGGAACGGGTTGACGTCGAGAGCTCTCACTGGCCCAGTGTGTCTGTCACTCTCAGCAATGATCACGTCGCTCTCTCCAGCGATGATCTTTGCAGGGTCATAGAGGATGACGTTGCCATTCTCGCCTCCTGCGATAAGGACCCCAGATGGGTGAGCGCCGGAGTCCATCCCATAGGGACCCCACACCAATTTGTGGTATCTGCACAGAGAGGAAAGAAAAGATGAACAGCAGAAATGTATCCACAGACAGAAATTTCATAGAGAAGAGGGGGCGGTAAACATCTGCTGCTTTTCTTTGTCAAATGCAGAAAACGTAACAGATTCACAGATCATAAAAACAGTGAACAGAGTGGGTGAAGTCAGTGGTGTTTAATACCTGTGAGTGGAGGAGAAGCTGCCACATGACTTCATGTCCAGTGACGGATCAGCCAAGTCCAGCTCGAAAAACTCCAAGGAGGCATTGGTGCTGAAGGAGGCATCCAGCTGTTGGGCTGATGTTCCTGCAGAGAGACAGAGCACATTTGATGTAGAGCTGCAGTGGTCACTCAAATAATCCACAGAAAATTGGTTGACTCCTATTACAATAATCAAGTAAGAGATTTTTAAAGCAAACACAAACTTTTGACACTAACAGTTAGTGAAATATTATATTATTGACATCACCACTCGCAGCCTATAATTGTACATTTAATCTTACAAGTCAGTTACAACTTTCCACAAGAT
The DNA here is from genome assembly GCF_024713975.1 of Paralichthys olivaceus. Classification (NCBI taxonomy): domain Eukaryota; kingdom Metazoa; phylum Chordata; class Actinopteri; order Pleuronectiformes; family Paralichthyidae; genus Paralichthys; species Paralichthys olivaceus. The sequence continues at coordinate 4,011,685 of NC_091110.1, forward strand.
TATATTAATTAAATACTTCCCTAACTTTACATCAGGACCACATGGGCAGTCAATCTTAGACTTGAATGATAACACAATTGAAGAAAGTGCTCTGATTATTTGGATTAAGAAATTAAGCAAAAATGCAATATATGAGGACTTTGCTTTTTAATAGGTGTTTATAACCTGAAGGCTTCACTCTGGTCTTTGGGGGAAAATTATTTGAATTATTTTCATGTCATCGATCTGAAATGTACACAAAATATAAATAACAACGTTCTATAGTTAAAATCAATGGGTCATGTGAGAAAATAATCAGCTGATTAATCAATAATGAAAGTACTTGTCAGTTGCAGTCCTTAACTTTATGGTATTATCTTTGACAGCTTTGTAGTTTTGTTGTCTTCCATCTCTTAAGATCAAATAACTTAAATACATTTAAATGGTGTAATGTTGGAAATCCTCAGTTTCTTTGTTGCTGTCATTTGCTATTGAAAAGGCAAACAAGTGATTCTGTATGAACCAGCTGAGTGAAAGCAGCTGCATGAAGGGCTAGAAGAATTACATAATGTCCCGTCAGAACACCCGACAGGAGCAGAAGCGGCAGCAGCAGGCCTGTGCCGGTGTTTACTGCATGCTCCTACCTGTAGCCAGGTAGACAGGGTGGTGCTGAGCAGGGCTCCAGGTCTGGATGGCTGTGCGGTTGATCTCTTTGAGTTTCATCCTGAAGGGGGAAAAAGTGCAGACTGTAAATGACTGTGCAATAATTCCCTGGGGGAATCAAAGTGAATCATGAATGTATTTTTGTGGCTTCTGGGGATATTCTCACAGATGACAGAGCAAACAGTTCTTTCCTGTGTTTTAGCTCCTAGAGTATGGATAAAAAAAGATCCTACACTATTTGTTTTTTTTTAATAAACACTTCTAATTTTTGTATTTTCTTATGATTTCTTATGGTCATTTAAATCTTTGAATTGACTCACTGTTGAAATGTGCTATTCACTGTGTATATGCTGTATATGAATGTTAGTCAATGGGTGAATGTGACTTATACTTGAGTTTGTTAAATCAAGACACTATCTTTACAGTCTTTACTAAAGTCTATAGACTCTTGTCTTGAAACCCCCTCTTTTTGTCACTATCCCTCCATAACAAGACTGTCACTGATTTAATTAATATTTTACACAACAAATGCTAAATATAGTCTGACATAACTTGCATTGGGATCACATTAGAAACAGATCCCTTTGTAACAAGTGCGAACAGCAGCAACAACTAACTCATTCAATGCACTGATCATATCGGTTTTACGTTCATATCTGCTTGAAAATGATGTGAATCTCCACTTTAAAGGTAAGATGAGGCAAATACATACAAGTTAAGTAATAAGGTGATATTAAAGTGATAGTATAACATGTATGGGACATGTCTAATAACAAAAACAATGGTATTGGTATTCTACTGTCATAAATACAATAGTTACTGAGGTACTTTAACAGACACTAATTATCACATGGACACTTCATTGTATTGTTGTATTAGAGGAATGATGTTCAAGACCTATAATTATTTATTGGCTGCTATGTCAGATAAAAAGAGCTCATTGAAGAAAAGGTCAGAGGTCTGCACATTAGCACTGACAACGTAACACTGCCTTTGTTTGCTAAAAACACAAATAAGAACATGTTCCAACATTGCTGCCTTATAAATGAAATCTTTAGTCTTTAAATGAACATAAACTGAACTGAGACCAGTGTTTAAGACCTGTAGGAACCCAGGATGTTATAAATGGATTAAATATCTCTACAGACATTGAGTCCTGAGTGCTGCGTTCAAATACAGTGAGCTAGCATGAAGCTAATATTCACATTGGCAACGGAAACGCACAGAAATGTGTTGTCACTTTTTGTACTGGGTACTGTGTGTACTAGTACAAGCTAGAGGCTGATACATACTATACTAGCCTGTTAGCTGCCTGTGCAAAACACCCCAGTGAGGGCAGATGCACACTCGCACAGATCTCTTGACTTCATTGAAACAGCTTACCTTCACTTTCTGTGCGCCTTCTCACACGAACAGACATAAAACACGCGTACAGACACACACACGGTTCCTCTGTGGAGTGTGCTCAGGGTTTCACGGCAGAGAAAACACAAGGAGAGGAGGCTACCGGGTCCCGGCTGCGGTCTGCAGACGGATTTCCACGTCCCCACTGGTGTCCATCAACGTGGCACTACCCGGTACAACCGCCTCCTGCGCACGCGAAGAAGAACAACAGCTTCCGGGGGACGTCCGAGCCCCACCTCCTCCGAGGTAGCGGCATGCTAACGATGCTAACTCCAGATTGTTTTCAGGATTATAACTTTATAACTCTTACCCTGGTACAAGATATCCCTCAACAGCCACACTGTGAAATCAAATATGTTTTCTCTTATTTAATGATGCTATTTTTTTTATCGGATTATATTTCCACACTTATAATTTGTTTTCCTATGTTGCACATTTGAATTGGCTTTAATGTGCTAAAGTTGACCTTTATAATAAATATATAAACTGCTCAAAGAATAATGCAAGTGAAAACATTTAAAGGTACTAAATATGGAATAATTCAGTTGTGTAGTTTCCTGTTAGTTACATACTTTCATGGTGAAGCATTGTAATTTTATACATTTCTAAATCACTTGAAGTGGAAGAAGTACTCAGATGCTGTACTTAAGTCAAAGTAGTAATACCACAGTGTAGAAATACTTAAATAACACTTTCTAGATGAGCATCAAGAGTTAAAGTATCTGTGCAGAATAGCCCATTTCAGACATGGTAAATAATTAATTAGATTAATGGAAAATACAGTTGAGTACTTAAACTTTGAGTATTTCCACTTTCTGCTACTTATACCGCTACCCACCAACATACTGTAGCTTATGTAGTGTTCAAGGTTCACTGAATTCATTTGCTATATATTATTTTGTCAATTCAGATAATGATCAGAGTAAAATCCAACCTTTTAAAATGTATTGTTTAATGGTAAAGATTAAGAATGTAGTAATCCCTGAGTGAGGAATTTGCACACCAGTATGTAAATTAAAACTAGCTGCATCTTTACCATCTGCGACAATAAAATTAAAAAATCAATACATGAGTGGTTGTCATCCAATAATATACATTATCCTAAAATGGGCCTCTCATTGCAAGCAATTGAAAATAAATTAGTCACAATGTTTGAAATGTGTAAATGGCGTTACATTGAAAACAAATTGAATATTGAGTTTGAGCACAGTACAGGCACTTTAGTTAAATTGAATAATGTGTCACGTTCAACCTGCCATTCAACTCTAGAGATTGAAAGGATTAGATGCAACAATAGGGGGAGTTTTGTTTTAAACCAAATATACCTGTAGAACCTGTAGTGAGCAGGTAAAGTAAGTTGAAGAATGTACAAAGTGTCTAAAAACAGCTTTTGAACACAACTTTCCCACCAACCAAAAACACACACACCAAGTTTATTCCAAAACTTATTTTATTGTAAAAACTTAAAGTGTATGAAAAAACAAACAAAGACAAACCATTTTAGTGCTTGTGGTAGATGCCCCCCAAACACAAGCTCTGCATTCACATCAGCAGCTCGACCCTGAAAGAACAAAGCCAAAGGAAAAGTTACATTCACATCTGTTCTACACTCACCAGCAGCAGTAAACTCCATGAACGCCAAACCCTCATTCAGAGATTCATTGATAATCTTCCCCAGACATGTGAATGGGTCAGATGGGTAGTGATTGAAATAATCATTGGGAAGGCAGTTCACTTTATTAAGGTCAATGACTGCAACACCTACATGCATGTGAGGTCCACAAGCCCAGTTCACTGGAACCCATTTTGTTCAGGTGACCTGTAAAGAGATATATTTAGATTTTCACGATGAAGAGTTGACCTTTTAACATCGAAACAAATACTGTGACCAAACAAAAAGTGACATTTGTGTGTGCAAAAGTTTGTGGAATTACAAAAACAGACTAGAGTACATTTCTACACCGAAATACTGCAAACAAATCTATTTCACGTTATAGAACATACGCCGAATTATAATATATATTGTTTTCAACTAAAGTATATGTAATCCTGTTGCGATCATTGCTTATATTCGTAAATTGTCGAGTATTTAACAATCACGAATATTATAAGCGGAGTTTGGCTTGTGACTATTCCTCGCCACGTGGCCCGACAGCGGTGGGTTTACCACATCAAGCGGATCGATTGTGATGTTTGAGACACATAAACGATAAAAACAACAGTAATCGATCATTAGAATTGAAGACACACTCACCCACAGATTATCGAGCCTCTCCACGTGTTAACAGTTTCGGCTAAAGTAGCTAAACGAAACCTTGCTTAACAAACTGGCTGAGACTAGAAGAGAGACCTAGCTAACTAGCTGTCCACACCACGTAGATTTATTTGATACAAAAACCTGGATACTTCAACGTTTGTGAGTAAAATCTAACAGTTTTCTTCTCCTCGACATTTTCCTGATCCTCAACTACACGCTCCCCTAACGAGTCTTCTTCTTCCTCTTCTTCTTTATTGAGTTGTAACGCTGCACATTACGGCCACCTAGTGTACAGGATGTGCACTACAATACATTACTGTGAAACTGCCCTTTGCCCCTGAATTGTGAACATAAGAGGAACTAACGTCACAACCCTTCTGTGCTACATACGATGAGGGAGGGAGGGGGGGGGCTGAAATATGAAGCCAATGCAGAAGTGCGAGTCAATTCCTGGATGAACCACTCAAGAGTCGACGTTGGTCAGAGTGCAGCAATATTTAAATCACGACAGAAATCTGATCAAACTACAACCACACGCATCTGATGAAGCAGATTAGCTGATGATCCAAGAGGAAAACTTCTAAATAATACACATTTAAGTATGGTGCAACAAAATATTACGTCCAGTGTCAATTCATCTGCTGGGTGCTTTCTCGATTTACCTTTTCATCTGTGCAAAGTGGAGGAACAATAGAGTATTAAGCCCTTTTATAATTGCCCTAGCGCTGAGATGATGCACTCAAATTGTTTGTTTTATTCAATGAGTCCAAATTCCAAACATATTCTGTTTAGACAGAGAAGCCTGAACCCTTTTTATCATTTAAAAAATTACAATTACAATGAATTATTTAACAAAATAGATGCTTTAGTGTCAGAAAAGTAAATATTGCTGCTTTTCCAACTTTGTTCATATTTTTATTTGTCTCGCTTTCTTTTAGTTGTGGATGTTTCAAGTTAGAGAGAAATGCTTAAGACATAAAGCCAAGCATACTTTAGTATTTTTCTGTACCACTAAACATTTATATACCTCGTAAGAACAAGTGAAACTTTTGGATAAACATTTTTAATAAAACCAGACGTATCTATAATTTAACACTTCAAATTTAGCTAATTTGCTTCATAAGGACTGTATGGCGGTTTGATCAGGTTTCATTGTCAGTAACCTGTCAAAATATCCCCAAACTTTCATCAACTTTTGATTGGTGAAAAAAAAAGGACAAACAAAATAGGCAGTTGAAGATACCCATACCTTGGGTATTCATTCCATTTTTTTTTTTTTACATTTTATAGACAAAATTGAGAAAAGAAAAATCAGCAGATTAATTAATAATGAGAATGACCATTAGATGCAGCCTGATTCAACAGTTGTGACAGAGTTTTCAGACACCTAAAGTGAGCCTGCAAATACCACCAGGACTTTGGAAGGGAAAATGGTAAAGGAGAAGCAGCCATGTTTAATGTTCTATTTCATTAGGGTTTTTTTTCCTGCTCTGAAATGTGTTTGTGCCCCATCAGAGCAGCTTTGGACGGATGAGGTAACTTTAGATTTCAGGGACAAAACTTAACAAGTCTGAAATAATTTCCAATTGATGGTGTTTTTAATGTACAGTAAGCACGTGACTAATAAAACAGAAAGCAGCACCAGATAAAAATGTGTACCTCTGCCAGTCTAGCCAACTATTCTGAGCAGTGCTGTATCTGTGTATCTGTGTGTGTGTGTGTGTGTGTGTGTGTGTGTGTGTGAGCACAATGCATTATGTGTGCATTTATATTACAACTGCATTTATGATAAAAACCTCCTCTAATCATTTTCATTAAAACAATTTAGCCTAGCCGCAGTTAATAATTAACAGTTTGCAGCACTATAAGCCACACAATATTAGCGCTCACAAATATTTGTCAAAATAAATATCAAAAGATACATGTTCTGCTTGTCTACTGTAAGCACAAAATGTACGGATTACATAAAAATTACAGGCATTCTTTTCAAAAACTTCAACATGGGAAAGACAGAAAGTAAAAACAGAATAAAATGGAAGAACGAAAGTGTGGAGAACACAGATTTGATAGGGCCCTGTAGGAAAAATAAAGTGAGGAGATGTTTATCATCATGTTCAGGACTTCCTCTCTCAGTCATTTCTATTCATCACAGCCAGGTGAATGAGTGTGATCAACAGTTCTGAAGGCAGATCCACCATATGCGGCGTCCATTTGTTCTTCACTAAGAGGGTGAACAGTGCAAACAACTGTTCCATGTTTATTATTCCAGCTGGCCTTAGCTCGGCCCAGGCAGGGGAATCCTTTTAATTTCAGGCCATTGTTTTGCCTCCTGATGAGGGAGACAACCTGTTTCCCTGCAGGAGAAAACCTCCAGGGGTCCGAGACAGAGTGCAGAGTAATCTGTGCCTCTCAGCTCCTGCAGCCATGGCAGGTTTAGAGGGTGGAGGGCCTTGGGAGGGCTCTGCCTAGCAGTTGATGGAAGCGCAGTCTGCTTTGGCCTTCCCAGCGGAGCTAATTATCCTCATGAGGCAGTGTCCGAACTCCTCCAGGATCACCCTCTCTGCTTCAGCCTGAGGCTGGTGAGTCTGTTCTGCCTTTTTGGCCTGTTCCAGCAGACACTCGCACGTTGCTTCAAGCACCTCCTTTGTTACAAACGTGTATGGCAGCCTAGGGAGAAAAAAAACATGGCCATGAAAAGACAATACATCATCCCTCATGTCATCAGACATTATTATCTTTGAGCAGAGGTGGCGACTCATTTCAGTAAAGCTTCCACTAAACTGAGTCAGTGTGGGCAACTGAGACACACTCTGCTGAGAGAGACACTGAAAGTGAGTTTTGTAGGTAAAACATCAGACGCATAATAACAGAAAAGAAAACATATGAACCATAGGGGAAATTCTACCAATGCCTGAAGTGACAGCTCTTAAAATCCTGACTCAGTTACAGCTTTGCACCTGACTCCCTTTCATAAAATCAAACAGTTTATTGGTTTGGTCAGCATTTTTAGCTGTGAACAGAGCTACTTCCTCAACCACCTCTTTCCTTCCTTCTTATGCACTTGAGGATGGTGAAAGTTCATTATCTGCTTTGCATAGAGCTGCCTCATTGACGCTCAAAGCACACTCACACACGTTGACAGAAGTTTGGCGAATTTACTACTTTTCTGGACCCATGGTCGGTATGAGACCAATAACAAATCAAACAGGCCTGTTTAATACAGCTGCGATGCTCTTGAGAAGCTCACTACTCTTATCCAATAGAAAACTGTTGGATTTCTCACAGTGGCTTTGTTTATATGAACAGGAATATTCCGACATTAACTGGAATGACACAAGATGTTGCCGTGCAAACAGCATTTTCTGATTACCTTCACCTAAACAATGTCTTACTGGGGATAAACAATAATCAAATGAAGACATGGAGTATTCTGACCTAAGTCACATTATGTACACATCTTAAAGGCATTATAATGTCCTGTTGAAGTATTCACAACATACATCATCATGTGCTGAAGTAACTGCTTCAAGTCATAATCAGACTAGGCTCTGTAACATGTAAAATGTAATGTAAATTGTAAAATGTAAATAAGAATATTCTATTAGTAACTCTTGTAAACGTCATAATCAAAATGTCTTATTCAGAATAAGGTCTTTCATCATCAGCATGAACCGCTTTAAACATTTTAACATCAGAATTTATTTTTCTTCGGCGAGCTCCTGTAATTCATTGTTGTTTTAGAAGAAAAGTGTAACAATACCTCCCGCCTCCACTTGAAATAACAGGTGTGGTCCTCATGAGCAGGTCTGAGATCTGTGACGACAGCTTGGTCTTGGCTGCAGTCTGCTGCTGTACTCTCACTTCTGCTGCATCGGCCAAATGCATCAGTGTCTTCCTCTCCGGGCTCTCCTCAAAGTTCTTACAGCCGATGCATTTACAGATGGACGAGCACATGATCTTCGCCTGAAAAGTTGAAACGAAAGAAATACACAAATGTAAATAATGTTAGTCGATAAGAAGAAAAGGGAAATAAAGCGATCAGCTCATTTCAATCAATGCAGTGACAGAGAAAACTCACTTCGTAGCACTCGCAGTAGTTCTTCAGGCAGCCTGATCGCTTGCAGTTGCAGCCTTTGCTGTGCCGACGGTCTGACTCTCCTTCTTTGCCTTTACCAATTTTAGGTTTGAAGGCCTCTGGATTCCGGTCCAGACATGTCTGTGAAAGCAAATATTCACCATCAAATATTGATTCATCTGTCTGACATGGAGAAACTTCAATCAAACAACTAATATGCTGAACTTGGTCCATACCTTTATAGCTTTGAGACGCTCTGTTTCATGCTCCAGGTTGTTGAAGCAGTTGTTGCAGTTACAGTTATTGCAGAACTCTCCGTTTGCAAAGCAGTCGCAGTATCTGGAGAAAGAAAAACAGAGCTCTACTTAATAAAACGAACTGAATACGAATTTGAGTCAACAGCCGACATGACATGTCAAACAAATGCAGACAGGTTGTACTTACAGTTTAAGACACTGTGACTTGGTGCAGTTGCACGGTTTCCTTGGTCTTGAGGTCGCTTCTGCTGTTGACAAGCTGTGGGCCAATGAGAAATATGGCTTGGATTAGAATCAAATCACAACACATTTAACTAGTCAATAAGTTAAGATATCACCTCAGTATTAATTTTTAAATAATATAAAATATTTACTTTGTGCTTGATGTGTTACTTTATGTCAGCGTCTGTGTTTTTTCAAACAATGAAAAGTGTAAAATAGGATTTGGTTCATTATGAGACTGTGGCGGGTCAAATTAGAATATGATGGGCCACCACAGTCTAGATAATTAATGCGATACACATATAGTGCATGCAAGGTATGCATCGCACCTCTGATGCTTTTCATGGCTATTTTAGTTAGTTGCTTAATGAAGATAGTGTCAAACTTAGGTTTTTATATTCTAATCTGGTGAAAATGTTTTTTAAGCGGATGGTAAATGATTACGTTTTTCTTCCACCTAATAAAACAGAAAATTCATGTCCCTTCTTACCCATTAAGTGGCAGTCTGGCCTGAGTCTGGATACCAGTGGATGCAGGGAAACCAGAGCTGCTGGCGAGGGTCACAAAGGGAGACTGCTGGAGCTACAGAAAAACACAACCGAAAAAGCTCAACACATGCATATCTAAGAGAAGTGCTTATTAAACACGACAATACCACGACACACCAATATCCCGACAAACCTGTGTAACGTATTGTGCTGGCACGACCGCATAACCCATGTTCCCGCCCCCGGGGGCTGGTGCCAGGACGGTGCCTGGAGGGAGGTTGGTAAAGTTGGGCTGGATCTGGGGTAGTGGAGTTGCAGGCATGATCAGGCGTTGCTGGCTCTGAGTGGTGGTTACTACTTGTGCTGCTGATGTCAAGGGCTTTGGTGCCACCTAAAGGGAGTAGAGTCCATGAATGAAGGTCAGGGGAGATTAAAGTCTAAGCATAAACATGTTTGTGCAGGAAGCCAAGGGTACCTGTTTAATGGTCTGTGCTGGGACGATAGGGACAGACATCCTTACTGCTCCTGTACTGACCACCATTGGTTTAGCTGTGGGATGTAAAGCATCATGAGTTGCAATCGGGGAGCTTCCCGACGGGTCTTTGCTAAACAACATTAACTGTGACCTGGGTTTCTTAACCGTGAAAAGCTTTGTTCATAAGTCACCTGTCTGTATGGAGCTGGTGCTGGGGCCACTGGGCTGTCCTGTGCTGCTTGCCGTGGTGGCTGTGACGAGGCGGACGTAGTGAAACCTGTTCCCTGGCACCTGGATCTGCTGCACATTCGGCTGGGTGGCCAGAGGGATGATGGTTTTGAACTGGGAGCCACCGACTCCTCCCACAGCCATAGACTGTACTGTTTTAAGATTCTGAAAATATCCACATTAACATAGAGACGTTCAAGTAGAGATAATCAACGTTAACATTTTGACATTTACAATGTAATGTCTTAGCGTTTCTTGTGTGCTATCTCTTTCCACATCAGATGAGAGTGCGGTCTTTAGCAGTACATAGAAATAGAAATGATCAACATGTGTGTCATTGATAGAGTAACTCATCTGGTCCAGAGCCCATGTTCCCTAACTCCTGCACACAATAAATGCTGTTACCTGTACAGTGGCTTGGCTGGTGGCTACCTTGACTGGAGAGTTAGACGTGGACTGTTGGACTGTGAGGATCTGCTGGCCAAGCGCTACGTTGACAGGCAGTGCTACTGACTTCTGAGAGGAGTTGGAGGTTGGTGAAGCCACAGATACAACAGTTACCTGGTGAGAGACAAGAGGAACGTGATCTGTACAACTATTCACCTCATAAAATACTTATTAGACACAAAATATACTCGTTTCTCTCACACAAACATCGTCAACTAACCTTGAATTTGGGTGTTTTAATGCATTATTCTTGAGTTTACTGACAATATAGATCTCAAACAATTGATGATTAATGTGTGTTCCATCTACCTATCCCACAGTGGCTATCTTGTTTTCTGTAAAACGTGCACACAGTAACATAAATAACTGCTGTATTCCATGTAGGTGTGTCAGTTTCATACGGTAGCGCAGGTTTAGGTTATTAATCACACTTGTGCTCTTACTGCTTGAATTAAATCAAAAATCTGTTATCTTAAACTGCAGTGGTGGTAGTTTGAGGAACCTGTAGCTGGAAATTTTCTATAAAACTGCAGCTATTTCACAGATAAAGCGAACCAGTTATTGTGAAAATGAGAACAAGTGTGCAGGATTTACCTTGCTAGGAGTCTTAAGGGGTGAAATAGCAATCTTTTTGCCAGGGATGCTCTGTATACTAGTGTTGTGGGTTTCAGTGAGAGTAATGGTCCTCGAAGGCATCACTGAGGAATTCTGTGTCAGGACCCGCCCTGTGAAAACGTAATTCACGATTTAAGAAAAGGTGTTTCAACAACGTTAGAGAAGCCGACATTTCAGCACTTATTTCTGGGTTTAAAAAGTTAAACCAAGTGGTCTTGATAACAGACTACAGTAACAAAAAGTCACTGCTGGACAGATATTGAACGAAAATGTTTTAATAGACTTACCAGCAATAACAGGAGGTACTGATGTCTGTGGACTGAGGCCTTTGGTGTTGACAGTTTTCGTGATGATGAACTTGATTGGTGCCGCGGAGGATGATGGTGTTTTCTTCGCAATCTGTCGAGATAATCAGAATTCATTTGTGCTCCATTCTTCTAGCATAATGCCAGACTTTGAAATGTTTATTTTAATTTACCAATAGCACAGGTTTTTTTAAACTAAGACTGAAACTGATTTGGAAGTTTGAACTCCAAGATATGAAATGCTATCTGTTAGACAAACTATCTCTAATAAAACTGCAATAACAAGTCAATTAATCATTTAGGGTAATTGGGAAAAATATATTTTCAATAATTGATTCATCAATGTAAGTATTTGTTTTCTGCTTTCAGCTTCTCCAGTGTGAGGATTTGCTGCACTTCTTTTTAATGGGATGTGAACCTGAATATGTTTGCTTTTAGACTGTTGTTTAAATAAAAACATTTAAAAATATCACCTCCCACTGTAGGAAAATGTGATAGGCTGATATTTTAACTTTTGCTCAAACAAAAAGGATTGCCTGATGGTCGCTGAAGATTTATTCAATATTCACATACCTCAAATCATTGCTCTCATTATTATAATGTTTTCATCAGTGTTTTTTTGTACTCTATCATCTCTTTTCTTCAGCTTGTGCAAAACTCTTTTCTTGACAGGACATGCCATAAAGCCACAGATAATGGGAAGAGAAAGTAGCTTCATCTCCCAAATTCACTGGTTTTATTCGTAATACAGTTTTAGAAGGAAAAAAAAACACGGGGAGGTAAAGATAGAATGATGCATCAGATCCAGTCTCCTTACAGATTACTGTAAAAAAGAATGTAGCTTCATCTTTTGTCCTCGTCTTTTCTCCAAATAACTGACATTGGCTAATACAGCAAAGCTACATGTGTCCTGTATTGCTGACATCCTGTCATATGATGACCTAACCCCACAACAGTATTAATAAGTCAAATAAAATGAACTAACCACCATTTAAATATTGCACTTTTAATAAAATAATCAGCTTTACCTGTACAACCTTCAGCTGCTGAGCCTGTAATGTGGTCAACTGGTTGCCAGAACTGCTCAGCATCGGCTTCAGCTCCGATCTCCCACCAATGGTCACCACTTTAAACTGAGGAGCTTGAGACTTGGTGTCTCCTGAAGTCTGTAAAACACCGGGCTTGCTGCCCGTGTGGGGTAACTGCAGCAATATAGGTTGCCCAGATTTTCCTATTTCTGTAACCAACAGTTTTTGTCCTTCCTGCTTGATGATCTGGGGTGACGTGCCTGCAGTCTTTGCTGCTTCAGTGGCTTGAGAAGAGGCCACCTTGTTGAGAATGATCTGGTGGTTCGCAGGAGAGATAGTAAATGGAGCTGTGAGCTTCGTTAACCCACTCGTGGAGACACTACACTCAGTCGCAGTCACAGTCACACAGTCTGTAGTTTTGGTGGTGGTTGTGGATGTAGACAAGGCTGATTTGAGGGTAAGAAGGGACGACGATGAACTGGAAATTGAGATAGGAATTTGATTTCCAGAGATGATGCTGAGTGTAGAGTCTGTGGCCGTGGGGGTGTTCAGAGCCTGATTGTGTTGTATTGAAGCGGCACCTGAACACAGGCCCAAGTTCTCTGGAGCCATGGGCGTATCTGTTTCCATTGGGACCGATGTGTCGTCACTGGCCTCCGACTGGACCATCGTGGCTTGTTGTGTGTGAGGGACGTCCTCTATGGCCTCAGTATCCATGATCTCATCAGGCAGGAGGCTGTTGAGCTCTGGTGACACCACATCCATCCTTGCAAAGTGTCAGCTCTCTGTTGATACTGACAGAGCAACACAATTATTTTTCATTATCACTGTAAAATAAAAAAACAACTATGCATGCTATTTGTAGAGCACATAAATTGCAGTAAAATGACCTGAATGTTCAACCTTTAAGACATTTTTGATGATCAGTTTTTGCAGACATTGTTGGAAATGTGTAAGTATATGTTTATTACTGAAATCCTAGTTTTAGGGGGAGTGGTATTGTACATTGCGGAGTATTTTGACTTATTTTTCTTTGTGTGTATATAAACACATCTCAACGAAATGCAGCCTAATTCGACACCATCACAACCTCTGACCTCTACAGCCCAACTGAAAAAACCTGACAGATATATCAGCTGGTGTTAAGTTTCTTATACATCTTTAAACATTCTATTCTTTTCTCCCCACCGTCTATAGTTAGTCCAGTTTCCAACTGCAAACTGTGACACCCACTACATTTCTTGATGGAATTGTTTGGAAAAAATTAATGATAACAGTACTTTTCAAAAAGATTGCATTTTTAGTCATTTATCAGCCGACATATACGCCAATACCAATATATCTCCAATCGGCTAATGTGGACCGATCTATCATTTTCTTAATGCCTCTAAGGTGATCAAAAAGCCTGCACATTACAGGCATCATACATAACAGAGTTTATGGCAGGACAGCTGCATTGGATTACATTAGGATGTACTAGTATATCTAAAGAAGTAGCCAAGGAGACACCAAGAAAATGTGGATTATTTCTCTTTAACAGACACACGATGCGACTATGTGTTTGATCATCTTAGATGCTTTGCTGCAGATGATTGATGGACGGGAACAGGAATCCAGGATGTTCGCAAAAGGCTCAGCCAGAAAAATAAACAGATATGCCAGGCAGTTATAGTTAGCGACAAAATAGCTGTGAATAAGTTTTCAGCCATCACGTGATCCACGTCTGAGATGTGGTGAATCTGACAGGAGCTGACAGCTGATTGTGGGTTAGCTAGGCCGCACCGATCATCACAGGCGTATCTTTGTCCTGCTGCTCTCTGCTCAACATTAATCCACCGAAAGGCACATATGAACCCTCCCCACACACACACACACACACACTCAGGGAACTGATCCTATTGTTTTCACGTCCCCGTGTGAACGCCACCATTAGAAGCCGTGCTCCTCTCACCCGTGTGAAACCCCCCTCCCACGACTGGTCCCAGTTAGGTCAAAGACTGGGGAAAATACGACAAGCTGTTTGTTGGCTGCGTTACTATTTCAGGCCGGGGTTGGATTTCGAAAGATCCGCCATTTTTACCTCGTCATCAGCCCAGTTAGCTCCCCCGGCTAACACTGAGCTGTGGAGGATGGGGTCCCGCAGTTTAACATGATGTGCACTGGACAAAGACACTTACCCGCAAACACAACGGGGCAGTTACAGATGATGGGAGCCGTCGCTGCTAACAGGGAGCTATTAGCAAAGGAACTAACTCTGACAACGTAAACAATGCTAGCTCCCAGTGATTCCCCCTGTCACTTCTTCAGGTATCCACACGGACTGAACTATCTCCTGCACATTAACATTCACCTAACGGCACGAATAACCGTTGTGTGGGAGCCCTGGTTTAAGTTAGCGTGTTATTAACTAGTTATAATTACCACCTGTAAGTTAATAAACGTCCAGTAAGTCGAACACTTGACCCAGGTGAGGCGCAGGGTCAGTTTCCAGACCAGAAAACCCACAGATGTAAAAACAAGTTTGCAGCCAAGAAACTAAACTGGTGATTTGTGCTGTTAAGAGTTTTTCTGACAGCACATGCACGCGCACACACTCTCACACACACACAGTCCCACCAAAACAACTGTCAATGATCAGCGTTCTTAGCTTTTACTTTGCAGTGAGCGGACACTTCGTGTTCTTCAGTTATCTGTTAGTTCAAACCAAACTTTGTCTCTGCTCTGAATGTTACGAGCGATCGGCTGCAGGTAATAGCCCGGCCCCTGTGCTGGTGTCTACCCTTAGCTCCTCCATGCTCATCCTCACGAACCCTCATCAAGCCAGCAGCCCAGCGGGCAGGACAACTGTACTAGCAAACTTGCTGAGCTTGCTAACCCGAGCTAGCTAGCTACAACATTATACCTCAACATTCAAACACGTTCTCAAGTGTGCGGCTTTCCGCCGGATACGCTGGGGTGGGCTCCGCGGCGGGGCAGCGGGCGGTCGATCTTACCGGAGATTTTGACGCTGGGCGACGTATCCAGATAAAGCGAGGAAAGGAAAGGGCGATTGTTCAAAATACCGCGCCGAGCGCCATTCCTCCCTGACATTTCACAGGCCGGCCACGCCCTCCGAGCCTGACGTCACCGGGACGTAATATTTAAAGGCGCAGACAACTTTAAAATGTACACAAATTAAAACTTGATTAAAATGTGAATCTTGATTCGGTTTGTTTTTAACCCACAGTGTGTTACAAACATGTGGTCTTTTACTTATTACACAGTGCATCACATTTGTTAACATCTGTGCTGAGGTCAGTGATCTTTGATAGGGACCATAGATATTTTTGCAATATCACCAAATCAGCTATAAGTCAAATCTGAATTATTGCCCTCCTTTCATTCAGTAATGCACAGATTCTCATTCATGCCTTTGTTTCCAGCTATCTGGATTATTGCAACTCTCAGGAACCCCGAGACGTCAATCCATCTCCTCCATCTTGAACAAGACACAGCAGCTAGGGATCAAAGTCAAACATATAATCACATCACACCCATTCTGGCCTTATTGCACTGCTTACCCATGGTTTGTTTTTAATCACTGAATGGCCCTGCACCACTTTACTTAGCAGACCTCACAACTTATACCCCTGCTTGTATCTTTCATTCTACTCTCAGTAAACAGGGCAAGACTAGAGACAGAGGTAAGGAGGACATCAGGGCTCCACAGCTGTAAAATAACCTCCCTCTGTCGATCAGACAAGCCTCAGTAGACATCAGTATCCTCTACAATGGTTTTTAACATCGTTTTTTTTTATTGCTTTATTTGATCCATTGTCTTGCATAACATGTCTAATTGCACTCCATGTATTTTCATTTTTTATGTCTGTGAGGCACTTTGTAAATGTGATTTTAGAAAAAATAAATAATGTTTATTTTCATTATAATTCTATTAATCTGATGGTTGATGTTTGATTTAAAACAGGTTTTTGTGGCTTTTGTTTTTGTGGCTTCAACTGTGTGGAGCTGTAACTGTGGCTATAACTTGTGTTGCTGAGGAACTAAAATTGAAAATTATGTTGACAGGTGCTGCTGCTGCTATTTTGGCTGGCTAATGCTACATAAACAGTTACGAATATCTTGTTGAGAGACCAAGTGCATTGTGCGCTTACTCTCTGACAAACAAGCTGAATCAGAATCAGGGGTGCAACAACAACAGCACTGACATTTGAGGCTGACTTAAACCAACCAGCTGAAGAAAATAATCAACTTTGATCTCTACATTTTGTATTGGATCCTTGTGTGAAAATCTAGTTTCAATACCTCCTTTTTAAGTTTCTATTATTTTTCTGTCTTGTAAAGTGGTGTTTAATCAAATTGGTACTATTCTATCTATGTGTCCAGTGATTAACAAAGACAAAACTTTCAGAAAAGTATTATTATTCGAATATAACAGAACTGTAACCAACCAAACAACCACTGTTTTCATTACTCTGAGGACTTTTTTATCAATTCTTTAATAGTTGATTGATTAGTGACTGAAAATAAATTCTCCCCCTCAACTAATCACTCAGTCAACTAGTGATTTCAGCTCTGCTGGTTGGTCTCAGGAGAAACACAGACACCGCCAAGAAGAGTTGGGATCAAAAGAGTTGCGAGTACATTTTTTTGTGTATAAGTATCATGAAAGTTACAATTTCAAGAAATAATAGAAGGAACAATAAAAAAATCAAATTTTGTTCTTTACGATTTTATCAGTCAAACGGGTTCATATTCATATATTTAATTTATCTTCTGTTTTCTTTAAAGAATTTGAAGTTCATGTCAAAACTACTTAATCACCCTTCAACAAAAGGCTTTCAAAAGTGTATCTGTCTGTCTAACAATAATTATGATAACAACTGTAGTAGTTATAACAACTGTTATAATTATCATTCTTATCTGTTACTTTAATTTAATTAAAGACAGAGGATTTAGCACCTTGTTAAGCCATACGAGACAAATTGTGATTTGTGAATATGGGCTATACGAATACAATTTGATTGATTGATTTATTGCTCTACATTAACGTTTAAGTATAGAATAGAATAGAATAGAATGCCTTTATTGTCACTATACACATGTACAACGAGATTTAAAAACCGCTCCAATAACAGTGCAACCAGTGTAAAGATGTCTACAATATAAACATATGACATAAAGTAAGGGTAAGTAAGTATATTTCTTATTGAATGATTTATTTACCTACTTATTTACTTACTTACTCACTCACAAATTGAACTTTTATTTCTTGTACTGTATTTCTGACTGATGAAGCGCTGTCATTCATTGTGAGGGGTTAAAGGTGAACTAACCCCGCCTCTTCCTCTGTGGTTGCTTCGGGCGACATCTCGCGGCCGGAGGACCGACCTCAGCTCTGCGCCCTGACTCGCTCCCCTCTCGACGGAGGAAGTCGCTGGTTGTTGACACTTCGCAGGCGACAATGGCGACCGAAGTGAGGCAGGAGCTTGCACAGCTGATGAACTCAAGCGGATCCCACAAAGACCTCGCTGCCAAGTACGTAGCACAGGTTACACAGCGGCGTGTTATTTGCTAGCAACAGACACGCGCCTGTTTTAAAAAGCGAGATATTAGCGCCATAGATAGCTGTGGTATACTAAGCTAGGCTAACGTTAGCTAGCTGCATTAGCCATACAGATTACAGGCTAATGTTGGATTGACTGACTCAAACCGTTATTGTGCGGGAAAGCACTTTACTGCGCAAAGTTTCCTTTAAGCTGTCATGGCGCACGATCTGCCGTTAACGTCTCTTTGACATTTAAGCATATTAGCATTTATAAGCTACTGTCATGTAGCTACACAGTCGAGGCTAAACAGCGACCAGACACATGAGGAGTGTGACTTAAAGCCTGTCTCCATATCTCCCGCTAAAATAACTTGTGTTCTCATAGTGGTGTTTTGTTTGTGATGACTCATGTAATACATGTGTTCTGTTGTTTGGATCAGTGTTGTGTTTCTGTATGTGAAGCTGTACATGTCGTGGGACTGAGGAGAAATAACTAGATAAATATTATATTACAAAGTGAAACGAAATCAAATAAATGAATAAGTATAAATAATCTGCACTGATTCAACACCTCTGCTGCTGCCTCACTGTAGTTTGTTGTCTGAACTTTATTTTTCTTTCATTCTGAAATGTCCAATACGTTTTTCTGAAGGATTGTTTAGACTCAGGTGTGTGGATATGTGTTTTAATCACAAGTTAAAAAAAAATTGAAAGTCAAAAGTCAGTTGTTTCTAACCTGTGAACTCTTTTGTAGATATCGCCAAATATTGGAGAAGGCCATTCACTTTACAGAAGCAGATCAGCTGGAATCCTTGAAGGCTTTTGTTGAAGCAAGTATGCTGTGCCTTTTTTGGTCTTAAATTTGATCACACGCTCTTCAGCATGCTTAGTGCATTTGCACATAAACAGTATTTCTTACAGTAAAGTCTGTACTTTTCTATTGCAGTGGTCAATGAAAATGTCAGTCTTGTCATCTCGAGACAACTGCTCACTGATTTCTGCACACATCTGCCCAGCCTGCCAGATGCCACGGCTAAAGCAGTGTATCACTTCACTTTGGAAAAGATTCAGCCGAGGGTCATCTCCTTTGAGGAGCAGGTGAATACCTCTTTCTTTTTATTAACAGCCCCAATGAGAATTTGATTTGCCCTCAATCATTCAGTCAGTTTGACCTCAGTGTAAGTTATTGAAATGTTTCATTAAATTATCTTCGTACATGTCCTCAGGTAGCTTCAATCCGACAGCACTTAGCAACCATTTATGAAAAGGAGGGAGACTGGAGGAACGCTGCCCAGGTTTTAGTTGGTATTCCCCTGGAAACAGGACAGAAGTAAGTAAGCTAGCAACAGATGTATTTCTTGGACTCTACTGTGTCTGAAGATCCCATGTCTTTAAATACCTTCTTTGTCTCTCACTTTAGGCAATACAATGTGGACTATAAGTTGGATACGTACTTGAAAATTGCCCGTCTCTACTTAGAAGATGACGATCCAGTGCAGGCTGAGGCCTACATCAACAGAGCCTCATTGCTTCAGAATGAGTCCTCTAATGAACAGCTGCAGATACACTATAAGGTACACAATCGCTTCAGTGATTTCAGGGTCACAGTGACCCCGTTTAGACCTGGTATTCACAACAGTCCTGAGTGAAGTGGTCAGCGCACAGTTCAGATCCAAAAGCCCCCAAATACAGCCTCATCCCTTCAGAGTCACCTCAGTGCCCATATGTTGATATGATATATCACTGCCACAATATCTACACTGAAAACCACATAATGATTAATGTTCTGCTGAAATTGGTAAAGTCTTTGTTCATAGTAGAATCTCATTGATACACTTAGCCTCTCCTGACTCTGCTCTCTATCTGTCTCTTTCTCGCACCAACACATACAGATGCATTTGCATCTTACACGTCACAGGGTAAACACAAGAATATTTGATATTAATAGACAGATTTGATGTAAGGGATTTTATTTTTTTAAATGTAGAGTGAGTAAGTAAGATCCGATCACAAGTGCTCATAGGAGACACATTCAGGATGGATGTTAATAACAGTTCAGAACGGGGCCACGTTGTATCTGCTGTTGCTGCTGCCTTCAGTTGAAATTGCAGTAAACAAAGCCTGTTGTCATTAAGATCAGCTCTTTACACTGTTTTGTTTCTTAGGTGTGTTATGCAAGAGTCCTAGACTTCAGGAGGAAATTCATTGAAGCTGCACAAAGATACAACGAGCTGTCGTATAAGTCGATTGTACACGAGAGTGAACGTCTAGAAGCACTGAAACATGCTCTCAACTGCACTATACTGGCCTCTGCAGGTACCACCTAGACTAATGTGCTTAGATACATGTATACAAAAATAAGATGTTACCCATGCTAATATTATACATAACTATTGTATATCCTCCTTCCTTTTAGGCCAGCAGCGTTCCCGTATGTTGGCTACCCTCTTTAAGGATGAGCGATGTCAACAGCTGGCTGCCTATGGTATCCTGGAGAAGATGTATCTGGACCGGATCATCAGAGGAAACCAGCTGCAGGAGTTTGCAGCCATGCTGATGCCTCACCAGAAGGCCACCACAGCAGATGGTGAGTGGCGATAAATGAATAGTTTCGCACATCCGCACATCCGAGTTGTACATTATCACTTGAATATATTATCATTGTTATTATTACCCTTGAGCTAATCACATGATTGCTGCTTGTGTAAATGTTGTCTTGGACCGTGTAGACACTATCAGTGAATGAAGAGCCATAAATCCAGTACATTTTTGTTTCATGTTTTATGCCTCAAATGCTGTGGATGTCAAGATGTTTATTTTAGTAACTTAAATCAGCAAAAAAATAAATCCAACACAGGTTATTTGTTTTCCCTATGGAACAACCTGGCTATATGGCACAAATTAGCAAGTTCCTCAAAACAAGTACATGGAAACATAAACTATTTACTTCTAATATATGTGAACTTTGTGAAGACTTTTGTATAACAGCACATGATTGTATGAAAATCTTGGTTAGTAGCAGGCAAGGACATATTTGGGGAGAGTTAACAGGACTTGGCAAAAATCTTATCAGGTTTTTCTTGTCAAGTGGCACAAGCAGCCGAAATTGAAGCACATATTTTTCATCAAAACCCACCTGCCTATTTACTGTAGCCAGCCGCGTGTCAACCGGTTCCAAAATTCAGATTAGGGTTATGTTAGTAATGTGAAAGACTGCTCTCCTCTAAAACCTTTTATACACTTGAAGGTCAGAAACAATTGTTATGTTACCTGGGACTAACTGGTCCAGGATGAAGCACAAGGAAAGCAAAATCTGTGTTAAAATGGACATAACTAGAATAAGTGGTAGATAGGGCTGGGCAGAATGGCCAAAAAATTATATCAAGACAGAAATTCTCATATTAGTCAATATCATTAATTCTCATGATAATTGTCAATCACATTGGGTCAGGGGAGAACTACATACATCTTTCTTTATCATTTTGAGCATTTTTCAATATTTCCCTTGTTCTCTTAGAGAATAATTCAAGGCTCTTGATGGGCAATACATTAAGATGTATAGGAGACTGATATTTATGGGTTTGTGCAAATTGGTGCAGTTTCAAATAAGAATCTGGATCTAGTATATTTAAATGTGCTTTCATCAGGGGACCTTAAAGCTTCTATCTCTAAGTCCTGCTAATGGTGGAACGTCACTAGAAGAGAGGGAGTGCCAGTGGAGGGAGGTGTCCAGTAAACACTAGTCTCAGTTCCACATCAGTAAGAATGTGTGTGAAAAATTGACACTGATGCCGAGACTTTAATGTGCAACCAGAGTTTCCTGAGCCTCCTGTTAATGGTCAGTGCATTGTCAGTGTCTTTATAATGGCTCCACAACAGTCTCCCAGTGGAATATAGAATTAGCAGCACTGAGGCTTTGCCGTTGTTTGCATGATTCTCCCCAGTATGTGTAAATGTATTGTATTTCTTTGTTGATAAATTGCACAATGTATCTGAAACCGAAGAAAAGTATAATGTCACATGGCTTTTTAAGGTGTTCTCCCTCCTTCAGGCTCCAGCATCCTCGACAGAGCTGTCATCGAACACAACCTCCTGTCTGCAAGTAAACTCTACAACAACATCACTTTTGAAGAACTAGGAGCATTGTTGGAAATCCCTCCAGCAAAGGTGAGACATGGATTAGATTAACAGAGAAACAAAATGGATGATCATAACTAAACAAGTTGGATCCAAAATTAAAACCAATTCTACTGGTGATGAATATTCTTTTGCGTTACAAATATAATTTGTGTTGCTGATTGTTATCCATGTTGTATGTTAAGATTATAGTTTTCTGTTTTTGTCTTGAGGCTGAGAAGATTGCATCCCAAATGATCACCGAAGGACGCATGAACGGCTTCATCGACCAGATAGATGGCATTGTACACTTTGAGAGTGAGTAATGACAACCACTGTGCTTTACGTTTCATGAAGAGAACTTGCCATGTTGTTTTTTAGTGATACGATAAGTACAATTATTAAATTTAAATTCATGTTACAATCCAATAGATTCCAACACATTTAATATTTAATATGTGTTTACGACAATACTGACTATTTCTAGGTTTTAATTTGAATTTCTAAATATGCTGTTTAAATTGTGGTTATTTGAGTCAATAAAATAACTAGATGTATGTCTATCTGTGGCCAGTAGGGAGCAGCCTTTTCAAACATGAGTCTTATTAAACAACATAAAACTAATTTGCAGTTTATCAGCAAGGGCTGTGCAGTGATAGGGCAGCTAAAGCAGTCATTAAAGTCACACACGTTAATTTGTTCCTGAAGTGTAGAACATAAATTGCAAATTTGTTTGTTTCCCTAATGTTTCCTTTTTTTTTTTTTTTTTATTTCAGCCCGTGAACCTCTTCCTACCTGGGATAAACAGATCCAGTCCTTGTGTTTCCAAGTCAACAACCTCCTAGAAAAGATTCGTCAAGCTGCTCCTGAGTGGGCTGCACAGGCTATGGAAACCCAGATGACCCAGTAAACATTCCCATCCTGCCCTAAAAAAAAGAAGATAATCCCTCCCTCCGCCTGTTCCAAAGTTCCATCTGCCTGCTCGACAACGTCACCACCTGACGACACCACCAACACAGAACCCTCCGGTTTTCTCTTTTAGCTTAATATTCAGAGAGCACTGTTTTATTAACTTTGCCCACTGGGATAATAGTTCAATTTTTCTCAATACTTCAGATCAATAATTGCAATAGTTGTATTCACAGGAGAGGTATTATAAAACCTTTGGCTGTGACTTTGTATATGATTCATTAAATACTTTTCACGTCGAGATGTGAAAAGATACAGACAGTCTGCCTGTTTAAGCTTTTGCGTTGAAAAACATCGGTTTTTTTTTTTTTAACTTAATATGAAACAGCAATGTACGTCTGTACTCATGGACACTTCTCGGTCCACCCTCATGAAATGTCAGCACAAAGAATTAAATTCAAAGTTGAGAGAAATTGTTTGGTCGTGTCATTTAAGTTCTTCTGAACTGAAGAAGACTCTTGGACGAGAGGTGAAACAACTTCGAGATGGTTGCTAACTGTACGTGCACGTGTACAATTCCTAAGGTTCAGGTGACTGACGGGGGATCTACTTTCTGTTTCTTTCCTCCGTCATGCTTCACTTGCAGTATCATTCCATGTGCACGTGTACAATTCCTAATGTCATTCAAGTTGCTTTTCAACATCAGTAACAGTTGAAATGCTTTAAAAAACGATTTATATATAGAACCAGACAAAAGTATGGACACACCTTCTCATTCAATGAGAAGGTGTGTCCAAACTTCACACACCTTCTCATTGATTTTTATTTTTGTCTGCACTGCAGATTAATATTGGAGACATCAAAACTATGAAGGGACACATATGGAATTATCTGGTAAACAAAAAAGTGTTAAACAAACCAGAATGTGTTTTATATTTTAGATTCTTCAAAGTAGCCACCTTTTGCTTTGATGACAGCTTTGCACGCTCTTGACATTCTCTCATATCAGCTTCATGAGGTGGTCACCCAGAGGTGCTGAGCACTTGTTGGCTGCTTTGCTCTCCGCACTCTGAGGTCCAACTCATCCCATACCATCTCACTTGGGTTTAGGTCGAGTGTTTGTGGAGGCCAGGTCATCTGACGCAGCACTCCATCACTCTCCTTCTTGGTCATATAGCCCTTACATAGCCTGGAGGTGTGTTTGGGGTCATTGTCCTGTTGAAATACAAATGCTGGTCCCACTAAGCGCAAACCAGATGGGATGGCATGTCGCTGCAGAAAGTGAAGACGTTGTCTTTGAATGAGTGTTTGCTGTTAAGATATTGTTGTCTTTGAATACATTCTGACCTGTTGGTGGCGCTAGATGAAATTTAGGGATCTTCTTAGTCAGTGGAATTCATCCTCTGGAAATCAAAAATGTCTTTACATGATTTGTTGAAATAACAGATTCACATTGGCTTACCTAGAATAGAGCTGTGACAAAATGTCTTTCTATCTGTCTCTGTTTTATGTCTTTATCATGTGAATATCTTTGGGTTGTAGTTTGGTTTGATGGAATAAGCGCCTTACAGAAACTTTTTTTATTGCTCAAATGATAAATCAGTGACTGCATCCTCTCTGAAAGTATGGCTAATTAAAAAATAAGGATCTCCCAGTAAAAAAAAAGAGATCCAAAACTAAAACAACAATTTAATCATGCAGCGTTAGAAAGTGCTGGATTTTCCACAGTCAAGTACAGGAACAAAAACTAGGAACAGACTGCCCTGTGGGAAATTAAGAGCACAAAGCTTCTAAAACAGAAGTTCATCAGGGTTCATTTAGTTCACATTTTCCCCTAAGTTGCAAAAATTAGTCTGTGCATGTCGTGTTCAAGTCTGCAGTCAACCTCATGGGAATGCTACACAACAATCTTCTTATACAATTGACTGCTCAGGACAATATTTTAATTTAAACTTAAATTATGAAGCTTCTTCTCCACTGTCAAGGTACGTCCCAGCCGACTAATGATTAACTTGCTGGACAATGTTAAAGTCATTGCCCTCAGAGGACCTCAGTCATTATAGATCATACTAAAAAAGTCACAAAGAGTCAATTACCATCATAAAATGAAGAATAGAGTTTATTCAACAACTACATCAGAAACACTGCGGTCCAGCAGATTCTTGACTTCTCAGCATCTAGAAGGCACAAAGGAAACTCATGATTTTCCAACAGCTCCATAAAACTAAGTGTAACAGGAATATACAGCATCATGAGGTGGGGAAGGTACATGTGTGTGGGAGTTTTGGAGCCGTTTCAAAATTCTCACCCAATCAGAAAATGCCTTGCTCCTTTCTGAGGTCAATGTCTCTCTTCAGCTGGCAGGTAGCACAGAGGGAGCAAAACACGGACGCCATGAAGTCTTTGCACATTGAACCCTAGAAACAAATAGAGTTTGTTTTAGAAGGTGTAGCCCTGATGTGACTCACTATCACTCAGACAGGTGACAGGTACCCCATCTGTTGGACAGGTTTGGGTTAATGCCCCAGTCTCCTGCTATCTACACTTGAAGGTCCAGTGTGTAAGACTGAGGTGAAAGGGAACTATTGGCAGAAATCTAATGTAGAATAATCTTTTCTTTACCCCAGAAAAGGCTCTTTATATTTAAATACTTTATATTTACATCGGGGGGGTCCTCTCTACGGAGGCCGCTATGTTTTTTAACATACATACAAAGTGTTGGACCAGTGGACTCAGCTGGCCAACATTGAGATACACAGAAACAGAAATAAATGCTGCTACAGAGAATTACATATATTTTCATCTCCTTCTCTCCCAACATTTGATTTTTTTTTAATGTAAAGTGATCTCTGTCTACGTTTTCACAACAGCACCCGAGTATGGGATTCAGACTGTCCTCAAAATTAAAAAGCTATCCTTTAAGAATTAAACAATAAAACAATAAAACAAAAATTATTTCATTTCCTCAGTGTTATCTGGTGACTCTTTGGAAGAGCCTGGCCCCTTGGTTGGGAAACACAAGACTAATTCATCTCTATTAATAATTAGATATCATATCTTATCTTGTTCTGTAGTATACCTGTGGAGGTTTAATGATGTAATATAACACCATACATAAAAGTGCCGTTTTTTTATTGCTATGTCAACGGGACGGCCAGCTCCAGACATCCACTGAGCACTTACTCTGATGTTATATCTGGTCCTGTAGACGCTGCGGATGGGCATCCCCAGACCACAGCAGCAGCACTCGCCCATGTCACTGGCGATGGAGCAGCCCGTGCACGGGTAGAAACACACAACATACATGCCTGTGGCAAGAGCGAAAACAAAAGTGTTGCTTACTTAAGCTTGATTTCAGACACATGGTTTCACATCAGCATATCAAAAAATTAAATAATACAGATACTAGAACTATAAAATAAAACCATCGTTATGATTAGAAAGGATCTGTAGGAAAGGAAAGTTGGTTCAGGACCATATGTACATGTTTAAGTCAGTTTATCAACACAAATGTGTGTATATATGTATATACAATTCCTATATATACAGTACTGTTGGTGCACATCAACATCATTGCTCTCTCAAATAAATGTTTTCACTACATTTGTCAGTTGTTCTGTCATGAAGAATAAAAAATGTGAAATGCTTACAGGTTCCACAGTCGTCGCAGACATCACACAGGTTGGTCTGGAAGTCAGAGGGCTGGTACATGCCTGGTTGGTTGGTCACCGCCATGATCGGGATATAACTTCTCTCTGTGGGATGAAAAGGGTTCGTTACCGCTGTTAGTTCTTATCACTGATCTTGAACCTAATGCTGAAGAGCTGTGGCCTGTTCTGTGGTAATTACTTGTGTTTCTTCCCCCAGCAAAGATAACTATAAATTACACCTCTTCTGAACATCAAACAATATGAGAAAGGAACATGGAGTAAAGTTAATCCATTTGGGATTCTCAGCCAGGCTGTTGTTGTAAAGTAAATCTTACCAGATGGCGGTTGAGGAGGACGAAGGTGAAGCTGACAATGGAGGCTCGTGGACAACAGACAGAAGGGAGTGAGTCTTTACAACTGGTCAGAGTTGGAGACCTACTTGGCTTAATCACTTGTTTATTGGGCTGAGACATTCAAGGGCGTAGAGATCATTCTGATAAACCCACCCACACCAAGCCAACAAAAACTCTTTGACATTTATTCTCATGTTGGACACCACGCACGCACACACACGCACACACACACACACACACACACACACACACCACAAGTTTCAGTTCTCTGGAGACAATGTGAACTGTCCATGACCTGAAATGTAAATAAAAGTACTTCTGCTTTCTCAAAATGCAGAAGTTACATGCATCCATTATTCAATGTGTCTATTGGATCCGAAATTATATTAATATTGTGTAAATAATACATAAATTATTTTTTTCACAACAGCAGCCCCCTGTACACGAAACATAGAAACGAAATTCCACTGTGATTCATTTTTATCACACACACCAGCACTGTTTCTACTGGGACCTGTCTAAATGTCTGCAGTGACACAAACCTATTGGTTGTAACCTATGTCACAATTATCTGTGGTGATAAAGGGAGTTGTATGTTGGCAATTTAAAGTAAATCCAACTCATACGTGAAGAGAGGAGGCATTGACAAATGATAGCAGTATTTCTACATGCTGCTGAACAAAGTTGACACTGTGATTGTTTTATTGTGTTCTATTGTTCAAGTCATCTGAGTAGTTAAGTTTATGTGATGCAAGTACGTTTATTTGATCGATGATTCACAGCAGCAGGAAAACGCTGTGAGTAACCTGGACTGAAAATCTTTCAGACAGAGCATGGCACGCCACTTTAGAGTTGAGTGTAAATTAGTGATTGAGCTTGGTTTTGTTTTAAAACCAAATTATTATCATTATTACAGAAAGCTGTCCACGTCTCAAACCCTTGCTGTGCTCCTTACAGGCACACGGTGGCGCTGCTTCCCACCATTTGGCTTGCCACCCACTCAGGCTGTGCAGGGGGAGCACAGTAATGAGGGCCTGACTGTAATGATACAGGCTCCTACATAATGAGCAGCTGTAACTGCAGCTCAGGAATAGGCATGATTTTCAATTTCCGACAGACTAAAGATAGAGGAGGGCTAAATTACACTGAAATGAACGGGGTTGCCATTAGCCTGCGCTACAGCAGACCCATCAAAAGACGTTTCCCCTGAGGGAATGCATCCACTGTTTTAGACATCACACGTTCAAACCTGAGGACTTATTGTCAGTAAATACGTTGATTTATTTGATGATTTCAAGATACAACACAGTTGGTGTCAGTCAAACCTGTGTAGTATTGGTGTTTTTAGCATGACATCAGTTTTATTTAATTAAATTCAAAGTAGGAGCCAGACAAATGTCAGAATAGGTTATTTTCCCCTGATATTGTTGCTTGTTGATATTTGTGGTTGCTGGGTGATGGTTTTCTGTCACTCTTATCACTGTTCACTAGATTTAAATTGCACGATATTACTGTTCACCAGTGCATTTACTCAAGTTCAATTTAGAGGTAGCTGCACTTTACCTGAGTATTTCCATCTCATGCTACTTTATGCAAACCAAACCTGAGATCACTTTACAAATGTGATGCCATAGATAATTTAAAAAAGGGCTTTCTCCACCAACTACAAGATTAAATTATCACTTATATGTTAATGCATCAGTAATGACCAACCAATAATTTAAGATTATATATATATATATATATATATGACGTAATAAGACAGAGGGAATTCTGCTATAAGTGGATTTTAATGTATTTCAGAACATGAACTTGCCTCGGCTTTTTCCTATAATGGTCGAGGAAGTATTTTCATCAAGAATACTCTATTTCAAGTAAAGGTCCTGCATTTGAAATTCTATGTACATACAAGATTAGCTGAATGTACTCAAAGTATCTAAAGTAAAAGTACTCATTCTGCAGAAGTGTCATCGCAGGATTCTTAATACTGATGCATTCATTCTTCAGCAGCTTTGACTGTTATAACTGCTGAGGTGGAGCTTGCTCTAACTATCTAATATACAGTTTGACAGTTTAGTACAAGGGTTCTCATCATGGGGGTCAGGCCCCTCCCAGATACGTCTGAGGGGTCGTGAGATGATTAAACGGAGAGGACAGAAGAAAATATAAAGTTTATGAATAATTTCCCTGATCTTATTTACTGTATATTGTGATGAGACGTGGTGAAATGTCTCTTTGGTGACAAGGACCCAAACTAAACATCGATTTTGATTAATAATTTCCATTTTACTCAACTTCAAAAATGTTTTACATTTGTTTATTTTACATTCAGCATGATTCATTTCCAGCATAGGTATCTTAAAATGTAAAATGCATTATTAGAGATTTGACCCAACAGTGTATAAAATATTTAGAATTAGCTCCCCTTTTACCAGTTAAAACAATAAAGTGTTAGCTACACATGAACTCATCAGTAATAATAATCACATTTTACAATAACATTCACAGGGGAGATTTTTCTTCTCTAAATATTTGTTTTATAAATCTTATGTACTTTTACTTGAGATGTTCAGTAAAGGGCTTTTACTTTGAAGGGAGTATTTGTACACTTTGGTATTGCATCTTCTACCAAACAAACAAAAAATTGGAATACTTCCTCCAGCGCTGCAGGTGAAAAAGGGTACTATCCACTGATGTTGTTGATGATAACTTCCCCTTTTACAAGTGGAGTACACATACTCAATACTCATAAAATACTCATGAAATACTCAAGTAGAGTACAGATGCTGAACTACAATACTTGGGAAATATGAGCAGCATTAAATACTATCAAGATGCCAAATTTAACAACTTAATACTACAGTAATAAGTTAAGTCTAACAGTGAATCATGTGAGATCACATGTCTGATATGGAAAGTCTTGATCTAGGAGGTAACTAAAGTGTAATGGAGTACACGTAGAAAGTAGCAAAGCTCTAAAATACTTAGGCAAAGTTCAATTACCTCGGAAATTGAACATCCTTACATCAATAATTATGTCTATCGTCAATGCAATGGACCTTTTTTTTATTATACCACAATTATATGTGTATAATTATATATATATTACATTTGGATAAATGAAGTTAAAGCAAATCACAAAACTGATACTATATTATTTTATACTGTATAAAATCTCAGTAGATTATTATTGCTGATACGTTAATGTTTAAGGAACATTTTACTGTACAGTATGAGCCTCCACACAAATACATAAAAATTGTTGAAATCAGAAGAGATACGACTCTCTCTCAATATCAATTGACTAATTGATTCATCTGTTTGTACAAATACAGTTGGGTAACTTGATTTATGACCAGCCAACTTATTAATTATGTTTATTATGAACAAACTTTAATTTCTGTCTGAAGTAGCAGTAATTACACAACTGTTGAACAAATGTCGAGGGTGATCAGCTACCTCCCACCTCTGGTGTTGCAATAATCCTATAATTACATTCTAATATATCCTATGCATAATATGAATATATTGTGTGTTTATAATGTGGTATTGCCACTTTAACTCAAGTAAACAGGTAGCCTAAATGATCTGGAAGTTAAACCCCCTCTCCTCATGCAGGGTTATTTTCTTCCAGGGCTGAAGTTGAAGTGTTATTTCAGGGCAGCACAGATAGACATGCGCACAGCTGATGGGAGAGAGGCACATCTGCACTGACGTCAACCCCCCAACTCCTCCAACTCCCCCCCAGCTCAGCCGCAAAAAAAAAAAAAAAAAAAGCTGCCAATTTGAAGCTGTCCTGGACTGGGACATACCCGGTCTGTGCAGATGTAGTGAGGAGGAGCAGCCCCGAGCCAACTTGTGCTGGTGTTTGCATGGACGTCTCCCTGAGGCAGGTCCGCTGCGCGCTGAGAGACTGTGGCACAACACCCTCCGCAACCTCAACTAACTTTTTAAGCCAATCTGTGCCACCACCAGCAGCAGCACAACAACAACCACCAGCAGCAGCAGCAAGAACACAAAGTCTAGATTATATAGACGACTGATGGGCTGGAAATAGACCCTGGAGGAGATCCAACACTTGAAAGACTGACTGACTGTGTATGTGTGTGTGTGTGTGTGTGTGTGTGTGTGTGTGTGTGTGTGTGTGTGTGTGTGTGTGTGTGACAGTGTGTGGTGAGAGATACTGCTGCTGCTGCTGCTGCTGCTGGACTGAGAGGGAGAATCACAGAGGATGGCAGAGTCCAGGAGGAGATGAGAAGAGCTGAGGAGGTCTGTCTGTTTGCGGAAACTTCACAGTCTTTTTTGTCCTGAGCTCTCTCCCTGCACAGTTGGACCGGAGCTGCCAATATGAAGATGAGCATGGTAACATTTCTCCCGTTACGCTGCCCGTCTGTTCAGAGCAAAGGACGATTTCTTTCCGGGCACTTTTTAATCGGCAGGCAGATTCGTGTGTGAGCATTTAAATCCTCTCAGGGAAGCGGACATTGTTTGCAAACCAGTTGACCCGCTCATAGAGATTCTTTGCGCGTAGTGTCAGTGTTGGTGTACTTTTGGAGACATTTACGCACAGTCTCTCCAGCTGCAGGGTGTCACTTTTGCACCGTTGCAGGTCTGCAGTCCGCGTCTGGCTCCTAAAACTTTACTAACTAGAAAAAAAAACCCACACTTCCTGACAAAGGGAGGTTCACGCCTTTTTGCAGCAACCCCTCGGTTGGTTTATGATCCGCAGGCGCTTCTCGGGGCTCGTATTTGGGGAGGCACCGGTGCAATGCACACGGGCCAGCGGCCAACTGTCTGGGTCAGAGTGGCCAAGTAGGTAGCGCTGTCTGTCTGGTGTGTCTGGAGCGCTGCAGCTTCGCGCACAGCTCAACATGTACGTCTCCAAAGCCCTGCTGCTTTCCAAAGGCTGTCTGGCTGTCAACCGTCCACTTTTCACCGGGCACCATCCCTCTGTCGCCCGGATCCGCTGACGTCTGTTTATACTGGTGTCGTTGGCGCATGCGAGCCGCGTCAGTGAGTAAACCCACAACCTGCACAGATTAGAATCGTGTCGGCCGGTCAGATTTATGCTTCTCTTCAGGTGTGATCGTGGCGCTTCAGTGACACTTGTGTAGCTTTATATCACATCTAGGTCTCTGGCCATTAACCTGTCACCTCCAGGGATCTATGTTTTAACAGGCGCTTTGCAGGAAAGTCACCAGATTCTGGTCATTTGTTCTGGAAGTGACACATTTCATGTTGGATTTAAAAGATGTGTTGACTGAGAGACTGCAATTCAATGATGATGAACTTTGTGAGAAATTTTCATTCATTTGTGACTATTTCCTTAAAGCTGCAATCACCAGTTGATTAATCAACCGGTTGATCACAAGGACATTTAATTTGGTAATCGCCTGATCGCTTCACTCAAACTTTAAGCCAAAATCCAGCTAAATGAATGTGGACATATGCTACTTTTTGGTTCTTTACATTGTAATTCAACAAATGTGTGTTTCTCTGTCTTGGTCAGATCAAAAAAACTATGACAAGGTGTAATTGACATGTTTTTTCAAGATTTGTGGCTTTTCTCTTTACAAAATGATTCCTGTGTTAATCGATATTGAAGATAAATATATTATGTATCCCTTATTTTCATCACTGATTCTTCTACCAATTAAGGTTTATTCAGTGATTAAACATTTGGTTCATAATAGTTCAGAAAAGAGTGAGAAATGCCCATTAGATCATTATCATTGTCATTTTTAGATCAATATAATATTAGGATAGTCTCCAGTGAATTTTCTGTTGATTAACAAATCGATAAATCAACTGCTTTTCTCGGCTCCACAACAGACAACAAGAGACCTCCAATTGATTGATTTCCTATCTTCACAGGAATGCAGATGGATTGGTCAAGACAAGTTCCCAATGTAGAGCTTCCCATTTGGTGTAACACCTGAGAGTTACAGTGTCTGATGGATTACGGTGTTTTCTACGAGCTGCTGACATGAATTCAGAGGCCAGTGGGATGTGGAAATGCTCGCCTTCAGGAGAAATCTGAGACTCGGATGAGCCCTCGAGCACAACGAGAACTTTTAAGTGAAGGAGATAAACCATGGACTTGTTATGGTGTGGCATCGAACCGACCGTGTGCTTTTAACCTGTTTGTAGCACCCTCTACCCCCACCCCATGTCCCATCTTTCCCTGAATTATGGAAATTTTGTGGAAGACGCTGACTTGGACACTGAGCCTGGTGGTGATGGCTGCTTCTGAATTTCAAAGCGTCAACAGACTTTCGCACAACTCTCAAGGTATGATGCCGACAGGCCGACAGAAAGATTTAGTTGTAACAGTATGTTCATTATCACAACATCTTCTCTTCTCTATTCTTTCCTTTCTCCTGTAAAAGAGGAGTTCCTGTCCAACCTGCAGCACTTCCAGCTGACTGTCCCGGTGCGGGTGGATGAAAACGGAGAGTTCTTGAGCTACACTGTGAAGCATCACCGGCCGGGCCGACGGAGACGAGGGGCGGTGGACCCAATAATGGGACCAGTGCCGGCGTTGGACCCGGACGCTCCCGAGTCCCGGCTGTTCTACAGACTGTCAGCCTACGGAAAGCACTTTCACTTAAACCTGACGCTCAACCCCCACCTGGTGTCGAAACATTTTACAGTGGAGTACTGGGGCAAAGAAGGGCTGGAGTGGCGTCATAACATGGTAGATAACTGTCACTATGTCGGATTCTTGCGAAATCAGCACAGTACGACCAGAGTGGCACTCAGCAACTGCAAGGGCCTGGTGAGTACAATGTGGCATTGAAATTATTATTAAATGTGATCAGCTCACACTCTCTAACAGCCCTTTGTGCCACAAAGAGTTCAGACTACTTACCTCAAACAAACCCCTACTAATACTAATGTCAGAATATATACCTAGCTTGTGCTGCTCTCATGTCAGCCAATCTTTCAGAGGCAGTGCCAAAGGATTAGACCAATTGTAGTTTGCTTAACACGATCTTGGCCTCTTTCCACTTGGCACACTGAGTCTGCAGGCAGCTCGGAGCAAGGTGATGCTCATGTAGAGAAATCACATCATCACGCTGATCCGTGAGTGTTCTGCATCGGGGGTTTTCTTTCCAATCTGTCCATGGAATATCACACTTGAGGCACTAATTTTAAAAGCCTCAGTAGTTCAGATCACATTTCTTCAGTTGATCCTTCTTGTGATCTGTAAAATAATGTGTCTAAATCATACCTATTACATCATTCCGAAGAGCTCTTTTCAAAAATAAAACTGAACACCGCTAACAAGGCGTCTAATTATCCTGTCTAAGTGTTTAGTCCTCGGGCCTTTATCCTCAGACTGTGTGACTGTCCAGCTTCTCTTTGCTAATCAAGGAATTGGAAGAAATTTTAATAGCCGTTTCTCCTTCTTGCTTCAGAATAACTCTAAAGAAGGAAAAAAAGGGCCCTGCTTCTTATTGTCAAATGTAATCATGTGGAGAAAACGTGTAGCCAAATGTGTTGGCAAGACCCACACCGAGTATCATAAATTGAATTAGTGTTTGCCCTTTTTTCGAAGAGCACCAAAAATGGACAAATATGTGTCTGCACTTTAATGTAATCAGCGATCTGCACAGTTTGGGATCTTGACATCACTCACTATTAAAAGCCCTAATATGTTTCTGTTTGCTAGTGTGATGATTGGTTTTACAAAATCAAACTATTGTTGTGTACAAACCTTTTTTTAAACGACTTTTCTATATTGGTATTGGAAGGCAAAGAAACAAATTTTAATATGGGGCCTTTGGTTTACTATTGCATGTACTTAAACATGGCCCCACATGGATGGATCTATATTAATCGAAGGGCTACACCAGCTTTATTACACTTTGAGTCATGCAGCAGACATCATTTATAGGGAATGGTCAAATATTATGAGTCTTACTTAAACAATGATGTATCCTACATTTCCCAAAATGCAAATTAATAGCATTTTTCATGTACATAAAGCAAAGGCTGCTTTCACTCCACTAGCTACTAGCTAACCTGTGATAGCCTGGTAGCTATCTGCTAAGCTCACCGTCAAATGTGAGTTGTCGGAATTTAGTTGTTAGATAAATCTTCACTACAGCAGATTTTTTGATTTCATCATTGTCATTTTTATTCATGGAAATCACCAACAACCTTGAAGAATGAAGTCATTCTTTCAACTTCCTGGTTGTATCTATGCAGTCGAACTTTTACAGCATTAAGTTCGAGTTATATTTTAATTATTAGCGTAGCTGCAAAACGTGACTTAGGAATAGGACTCGTACTAGTGCTAAGCGTTCACTTGGCTGTTTGTATGCAATCACATTGAATCTAAAGTTTGCTTTGCATTCTGTCTGAACACACACATATAAACAAATGTGTAAAATAGACGAAGTGTCCTTTTAATAGCAAGTACAAAATAAGAAGTACTAAACATAAATGTTGTTTTTTCCTGCATTATTTACTTCAGTGCTGTTGTTTGCTTGTGTTTGTAATCTGTTTCTTTCATTGGTTTTCTTTCCAAGCATGGTGTTATAACAACAGAGGAAGAACAGTATTTAATAGAGCCATTAAAGAACATATCCTCCACCACCTCCAGCGAATGGAACCTGGAAGAAGCACAGCAACATGTTATTTATAAAATGTCTGCCATTCCCTCACCGCAAGAGCATAGCCAGGAGTTCAGCTGTGGCATTTCAGGTTGGTGAACCTCCATCTGGGTTGGACTCTGTGTGGGTGGAACTGACGTAAAGGAAGAACTATACATAGCAGGTTAGAGGAAGTGCTGGTTTGGTTCTAGGCCCAGGTTCTGGTAGACATGACCGGGCCTCTTGTTTGCTATAGTTGCTGCTGGCCTGGACACCTTTCAACCTGTTAGAGAAAGTCTCCCTCCAGCTTTCATAAAAAGCCCTTCACTGCATAAAGAGTACTTGGCTCCGACTTTTACTGAAGCACAAATCCTATTTATAGAGCCAATAATCATGTTCAGATTTTGAAATATAGACAACCCAGTGCCCCCAAATACTCTGACTGCTCAGATATGACGAATTGGAAAAAGAACCAGGTGGATATTTAGGTATTTGGGCCAAGGTCTTATAAGAAACAGCAAAGGCTGTCATCGCCAGGAAGCTAACATGCCCTGACATGTACCACCTTATAGCTTTTTCCCAGAGCATCTGGGTCATAAAGCAAAAGGCTTTAGCCGCAAGGTTCAAAGGGGCAGATTCTCTATGTGCATCAACCACACACAAACCAGCTCTCTCACAAAGATGACGCATCATGATTTTGGTGTAAATTGTTGTTTCATTATTTACAATAACCTGCCGTTGTCTCCCTGTCATCCACAGACCTCATTGAAAGCAGTGCACCTTGCCAGCATAACACAACTTCCCCTGTCCACTTGTCCCCTGTTCCCCAAAATGACGGGCCTTCGAACAGCACTCACAGACAGAGACGCTCTATCAGCACCGAGCGCTTTGTGGAGACGCTAGTGGTCGCTGATAAAATGATGGTCGGTTACCATGGACGCAAAGACATTGAGCACTACATCTTGTCTGTAATGAATATTGTAAGTTTGATCCTACTTTTTGGTTATGTTGTCCTTTCAAAGCAAACAGTTGAACATACAGTTTTGTCCAATTTAGTCTGTGGATATGTAATGTAATGTGTAGGGTTGCATCAAACCATTATTTATCCAATCACCTATTTATTTATCAGTTTCTTTGAGATTATCTAATTAATTGTTTGATTGTTTGGAAAATGTCACCAAACAGCCCAAAGTAAGGGCTTCAAATGTCTTGCTTTGTGTGACTAACATTCAGTGTAACAACATGCACAACAAATTCTCACATTTGAGAGGATAGAACCAGCATATATTATGCAGTTTAGCTTGATAATGGCTAAAACAATTATCAAATTATTTGCTGATTAATGCTCAAGGAGTGTGTTGCAGAATGGCCACTGAAAGTACTTCATGAAGGAAGATCTGATGTTGTCACATATGGACACAATTTGTCTGACTTTGTGTCTTTTCTTCTTTTCTGGAGGTCAGGTTGCCAAACTTTACCGTGATGCCAGTCTAGGAAATGTTGTGAACATCATTGTGACCCGGCTGATTGTTCTGACTGAAGATCAGGTAAGAAAAATAAATCACCTTTTCCCTCCTGAACCCTTCTCTGTATCACAGTTTCATTTATTAACTTTGAACTGTCCATGCAGTATTACCACAGTTATTACCATGAGCCTGTTTTTATAGCGTCTGTAACCTCACCTGTAGTGAGAATATAAGTTATACATCTGGCGTGACTGAGCTGTGGTATTTTATGTGATTGCTGTGGCTGAAGGGAAGAGAGGAGAGACTATTCACCATATGGCCAACGCTTAAGATAAAAGATGTGCTTTGGCATCTTCCCTCAGGGAGCATTGACTGAGGATTTTTACATGCACTGTACATGTGTATGTATGTGTGATGAGAGAAACAGTGTCCTAGCATCTGTTTTTGTCTGAAGGGGGTCATAGAGGCTCCTTATGTAGCATCAGGTCCAAAAATCTAGTTTTCATGTTAAGTGGAGCCGCACTTTGATCCACATGGATGGCTCGTCTGTCAGTCTTGGTTTTGGATGATCTCAAATGAAAATACAGCCTCAAAACATATTATGGTGAGAGTGAATCACTGATCTGAGCTGCAAGCTGAGTTCAGCACATCTTCATCTTGTAATAGTTTAATATAATAAAAACTAGTACATAAGGAGATTCATTTTGCTGACTCCACTACAACTTCCCCAGTTGTCCTTCTTTTCCTACTTTCCACTTCTGCTTTTTATAAAATTTCAGCTAATCTTAAAATAGAGTATCTTCTCTCCTGCTATAAAAGGTTTTTTACCTCGACCAGTACTGAATATAGGCGTAAATCAAAGACAAAAAAGTTTATAGTGTGCCAAAAACTTGTTCTCCAACCTCCCTCTGATCCCAGTTCAGTCCTCCTTCAAATAATTCATCCAGAATTACACACACACAATCGTTCCCCTCAGGCGGCTGGAGTGGTTCAAACATTGTCAGCGTTGTCAACACATGATAGTTTAGTGTCACTTTCTCTTCGATGTTACCTTTATTGGACAGTAGACGATTGTGACGGACAGAGAATTGGGGGAGAGAGACAGATGTGACATGGAATAAAGGCCCCTGCCTGTGATGGAAAACTGAACTGTGGTCGCTCAGCTATGTGACACCACCATGCCATATGCTTTGAAAGATATTTGCACAGAAATGCTGTATCACAACTGCTGTCAATCAGTCCACAGGTATTCTCCATTAAAAATATCTTTTCAAGTTTTTGGGTATTTAGTACTGTAGAGTGTACGATGTGACACAATATGAGACAGAATGACACAGCACAATACCATATGACCCATTATTTTAGGAAACAAAATGAAATGGCATGGCATCATACATCAGAAAAGGATACAACATGTTATAACTCGTAAATTATACAGCCTGACAATACATGATATGACATCATGTAGCACAACGTGATGAGCACAATACAATACAATGCAATACAACACAATAAGTTATCATTACTATTAGATAACAATGTGACATTAACACATGTTGGATCTTGGATTTTTCTAAGTCAGGGGTCATAAAGGGGCCACAACTTACACAAAGGGGCCGATTATAGGTCCAACATCCATGCACAATTCCTGAATTAGTAAGATGCACATTTAAACTTCAAAGAAGCTTCAAAAATAGAAACTCCTCACAAATTGTCATATTCATTGTTAGTATTGTTAGTAAGAGACTAGCTTATTGAAAAATAAGGATGAAAAAAAACAACTGACAAGACAGGGGTAAGAATAATGTTAGTATAGTATTGCATTCGTTCACATCCTCAATATGATATAACACAATTCAATATGATTCAATACAACATGCACAAAAGGAAATGACATAACAAAATGTGACATAAGACAATGCAGTTTAACAGACATGACACAACACCTCATGATACGGCACAATGTGTGTTGACATTATCCTATAGAATGTGATATTGTAATGCACTGGAAGAGACTGTAGGGCTTGATATTATTGTAACACTGTTGCATGTGTCGTTTGTGTTGAATTTGCAGCCTAACCTGGAGATCAACCACCATGCTGACAAGTCTCTGGACAGTTTCTGTAAGTGGCAGAAGTCCATCTTGTCTCATCACGGCGACGGCAACAGTATTCCTGAAAATGGGATGGCTCATCATGACAACGCTGTCCTAATCACACGGTAAGTGTAGCCTCTCATCTACGGGATATGGACTACATATCCTCACATGCCAGTATAATGGTGCTGCTGAGTTGTTCTTTCGGCTTTTACTTTCATTGGAAGTAGCGCTAATTGTCTAATTTTGAGCAAATAGGTTGCAGGTTGCTTTCTGTACTGTTGGCTCATAAAAGCTACGCAGTCACGATTCAG
Source organism: Paralichthys olivaceus (assembly GCF_024713975.1). Lineage (NCBI taxonomy): Eukaryota > Metazoa > Chordata > Actinopteri > Pleuronectiformes > Paralichthyidae > Paralichthys > Paralichthys olivaceus. The sequence continues at coordinate 4,051,176 of NC_091110.1, forward strand.
CTTCTGATTGTAGTCATGTGTGTGTTTGCTAATAGAGGTGGCCAGCAGGTACAGCAGTGAAACCTCCAAATGTCCAGTTCTTGTGCACACCCTTAACCTGTAACCATTAAAGCTGATGGGAGCAAACACCTAAGGTCTGAAAGTAAAATGTACTGTTTCAGACTTGCTCTACCTGTCACGCTACAATTTATGTTAAGGGTGTTACCATAAAACAGCAAAACTCTGTCATTACCTGGAATAGGCTTCATTGTTGCCAGAACTGTTTTGGCTACATAACCTAGCAACTGAAGAGTACATTCCCCCCCCCTGGTTTTGTTTAAAGAGAGGATGGTGCTCTGTGATTGACATGGGCTAAAGCCAAGATGTTTGACTCCATGGGCTCTGCACAAAACAGCCTTTCTATCATTAGTGTGCTCATGCTTGTTGTCTGTCAGTTGATGTTCTCCAGCTGCTTTGGCTCATGTTTTTATTATTGGTTTTAGCGTCACTTCGCAAGAACCAGCAGCAAAGAATTAGTAGCTTACTGGTGTCTACAGACAACAGTTATGGGATTTATCTCAGGGGCTGTAATTGTTTCTAGTTCTTTTGTAGGACATGATATAACGTCTCATTGTTTAAAGATGCCGAACACCTCTTGGAACTGTTTTGAAGCTTACTCATCCATATTTAGCAGCCATATTCTCCACAAAGGGTAATTTGGTAATTGTCAGACCAGGTCTACACATGCCAACCTGCACCACCCATAACGAGAAGAAATTCACAGCAGCAGCAGTTTAACATCACAGATGTACACATGTCAATGTTGCCACTTACACTACCTTGAAACCTTGTTGTATCTAACGTGCTAGCAAAAATAGTCAATTTCTACACTTAGCAGAGACAGACCACCAATATCATCTCAATGGAGACCTGACAAATGCAAGTTTAGGATTACCTCTTTAGCTTTCGACTCTGTTTTGTTCTCCAACAACTCTGGAAAATTGGTTTGTCAGAGCTTGATTATTAATAGAAAAAGCAACTTATATTGAAAAAATTATCTGGCTAAAAGAAAAAGCCAGAGCCAAAAACAAATGAGCTTAGATATCTATATTAACATGAAAGTATTAATAATGCATCTTAAAGTTTTTGTGGACATTATTGGGAAACCCTCTTTGCTCCATTAGTTGGTACTCAAGTTTTGGACAGATTAATTTACCATTCAATTTTATGTAGATATTTGTGGACCAGACAATGAGTCCTAATAACTTAAGTGATGAAAATCATCAAATCAGAAATTTCCGTTTGACATTTCCTAAACTGCAATTCTCCCCATTGCCTGCAGGTGGCACAGACTTTAAATTTGTAGAATCTTTTCTGCCTATAGATGGCGCACATCAACACTGCAGTTGCTTTCTATGCTGATGGCGAGCCACACCCCTAATTCGCCACAGTGCTTCGAGACGGCTCCATTATGGTGGGACATCGGTCATTTTTGAGTAAATATAGCATTGGTGAATCGTGAAACCAAGGCAAAGCGTAGGCGAGAGATAATGAGAGAAGAAGCTGTTGGGAGGAGGCACCAGCTGAGCTCAGAGATGCTAACATTGGAGATAGTATAAATAGCTGGTGGTCGACACCAGGAAGTTTCTATTAACCACCATGTCTGGAGGAACATTTGGACATTCCTTCTAATGGTGGAATGCATTTACAAAGGTTTAGTATGATTTCAAGATGGTGGATGCTTGTAGCGTTAACCTCAGAGGGCTTTTAATGATCAGTGGGGGAGGGTTAATGGGGGAAATATATATTTGCTCTACATGTAATGAGGGGTCACAGAATTGCATACTTCTAGTGTAATGTATTTTTAATTATGTATGAACAAGTACCCATTACACACAAGCTAATCCTTACTTTTTCATTCGTCCAAGCACTCAAATCAATTTAATAAATATTTAAGAAGTATGATAATAATAATATATGATAATAGTCATCAGGACTGAGGCCTACATGGTCTGTAGTTAGACTCATAGGAAGCAGACCTTTTTCCTGCATGTAGTATCAGTATATTCTACGTCTATTACTGCTCCATCAACACTGATCAGTGCAGCTCTCCTGTAGAGACGGACCAGCTGGACACACTAAACTTAATCTTCCCCAACACTCTGCTCATCATTGCAGAAGTAAATGGCAAATTGTCTGTATTTATGTAGCACTTTTCTGGTCTTGATGACAACTCAATGAGCTTTACATCACAGTTCCGCCATTCACCCATTCAACAGTGCATCTAAATTCACCACTTTCTCTATCACACATCATTCACACCCCAGCACATGAAATGGGGGAGCCGGGGAACGACCCACCAACCTTCTGGTTAGTGGACAACCCGCTCTACCCCTATTGCTTATATGATAGTCTGCGTTACCATTCTGCCTTGTTTGGAATGTGTCCCATCACAAGGGGAAATTATGGCAATACATCAAAACAAATAGACGTCCTTAAAGAGGTCATGGTTGTACCTCGCTGATCCGATGTGAAGGAGGGAGCGACACCGAGGGAAAGTAAGGAAGAAAGGAACAGGAGTTTATGGCAAGCAGGAGCGCGAGGAAGGAGAATGAAATTTAATTTTCTGTGCCCTTGTTTTTAATAGATTAAAAGCTTTAGGAATGATTGGATCTTTCATTTTAAATGTATGATGTGGCCCACTGTGTTCAGGCCTTGTTTTTTTCCCCTTGGCTCTATTGGATTACCTGTGTGTGAGTTACGGGAGTTAACAGTTGGGACACGGCATGACCGAAGCTTTTCACTTTATTCTCATTGACATTTGCTGTGTTAGCCCTGTGACATTTTGCCAAAGGCTCATGCTATAGATGGAAGGAGCGAACCAGGTGTTTTCACAGCTTTCATTACATGCTATTGTTATGCTAAAGGTTGAGATTATATCTAGTCAGACTGTGATTAAACATGGAAAGAATGGAGCGGCAAAGTGCCAGTGGAAGAAAATACTTTATACATAAAAAATGTAGAGTTAATGAAATTTCTGTTCTTTCCCTTTTTTTTTTAGATATGACATCTGCACCTACAAGAACAAACCCTGTGGAACCTTGGGTGAGTGGACTAAAGCAGACTGAAGTTTCTATACCCTGTTTAACATGTGGTTTCCTGCCAAATAAGTAATCTTAGCCACGGTCAACTATATGATTCTCTGGTGTAGGAGCTCATACTTTTTCTTTTCCCCCTCTGGAGAGGTTTCCATTTTCACCTTCAGCGTGTCCTCAGACAAACCGTATTCTGCAGTCTCCCTTTAGAAGAACACCAGACAGATCGCAAGGGATGTTTTCACTTGTGTTATTATAGCTCCTTGGTGGCTCTCCTCTGTTGGTTGAGGCCAGGAGTGCCGATCCCAGATGGCCGTGGTCACCTCCTTGCATGGCCTCAATTTATAAAACCCGTCTGTCTCTCTCCCTCTCTCTCTCTCCTCCGCCTCCAGCCTCAGTTGGTCTGAGGTGTTTACACTTCCACTGGGGCTGAGGAAGAGAAAGAGAAAGGAAAAGGTATGTGTTGGACAGGCGAGGAGGGAGACTTGGGGTGGGGTGGGGGATGTGCAAAGAGGAGAGTAGTGACAGAAGGAGGAGAAGGGAAAGAAGAAGAGGAGGAGTTGAAAGGAAAATGAAGGGGAAAAGGACAATTATAGTGAGTGTTAGAGTATGCAGGAGGGAGATAGAGTGGGTGATATGCTGCTTGTGGAGGTTATGGGGGTGGAAAAAGGACAGCATGCAATGGGAGAACCCCCCAACATCCACCCCCCGCCCCTCTCCTCATCTCTTTCCCTCTCTTCTTCACCCCCCCCCACCACGCTAACCCCATCCCAAACCTCCCACCCACCCAGGCCTTCTACTCTCCACATCTTATCTTTGTAAAGGCCCTGCAGGCACCACAGTATATCTTGAAGGTAATATTGTGACTTCAGGGGTGGTTTGACAGATTGACCGCATTCGTCACATTCCCCGGTCGCTTTAATTGCCCTGGCATCTGCTTGGCTTCCTCGTAGTCTCACCACCACCACCCTGACCCCACCCCTCCTCTCCTCCCTCTACTCTCGGGGATCATGCTCCCAGGTCAGATCGCTGGCCTTTAAGGTCGCAGAGTAATCACGGGGCTGGAGATAATACACAGTCCACCCCGGTGTTAAGAAAAAAAAAAACCTTGCAATGCGATTTGTGTGTGTCTATGCTCACCCAATGCTTGCGCTTGCCAATGCACACACACACACACACACACACACACACACACACACACACACACACTTCACTCTCTAACACACACATTCTTAAACTAATCGTAGAGTAGCCACCCTCCCTCTCCTCCTCCTTTCTTCACCTCCAGGCTCCCTCTTTCCCTGCAGTAATGGTTTCAGTGGCCTCCTGATTTGCGAGTCTATTCTTGTTTAGCCTCTTAGTAAAGAGGATACAAAAGCCATGCCACTTTTAACAGGGAGCCAGAGTTCATGCAAACTATACAGGGACGCTGACCAGTAAAATGTGATTTATCTCTTTGCTCACTGTAGTGGTGTGTCAGGATTATCCATATCAAACTTTGCAAAAAAAAATCTCAGAGCACATTTGGCCTCTGACTGGAAGTTGCAGAATGAGTTCATGGATCACATAATGAGAGTTTGAATTTCTTGAGATCAATTTACAAAGTCAGTTGACCCAAACTACAAAGCAGACCCAAGCTGCCTGTGTATGGACATGTAAAACAATTGCAATCTAATACAACTATAGCTATTGGTCCCATATTTATAAAGGGTTTACCTTTCTATGAAATCTAGCCAACTAGGAAAAGCCAAACCATTATTGTCCCTGCAGTCGGTTCCTCTGAAGGCTAAGGCTTTTTTATCTTGACTATCAGAAACTTTGTTTTAACAATACCTGCATCTTTCACCATACTCCTAGTTAGTGTTGCCCACTCCATGACAACGGTTGCTCTCCTCTTGTGCTCTGGCAAACCAAGCATCACTAGATGACATAAAAACCCATCCTAGTGTGGAAATGTTGCCATGGATACCAGATTTGTAATTCTAGTATGATTCAAAATGCAAATAGATTTACCTGGTTCTGATTCAGCTCAGCATTGGTTGAAGTTTGATTTGTTGAAATCCCGCTCTCCCACTTTAATAACACATGACTAGAGAATCAGCTCAACCAGCTGGTAATCCCAATGCAAGCAGTTCCTAATATTGAGATTACAATGGTAGATGAACGGTAGATGAAAGTTTTTAGAACTTTAATGATGTGATGTTGGAGAGGAAGCAAAAGACTTTGTATAAAAAAACCTTTATACCCTTTATATGTCTTCTAGTGCCCTCAACCTGAAAATAATGAAGTATATCACTACATGGAAACAAAGAAATGAAAATGCTCCTTCCTTCACACAGTTACACACATCCTCTTATGACACACACACGAACAGATGCACACACACCTGCTTTGGGCTGTCATATGATCCACTCTCCAGTCACCTGTAGATGTAATCTGTGAAGGATTGCCTCCTGTCTCCCTATCTGACCTGTCAGGCTTTAGGAGAAATAGGACTTGTGACACCTGGATTGTGAAGAGGTTTTAACTTTAAACACCCTCTCCTCTCCCTTTCCCCCTCTCCCCCTCTCCCTCGTTCTCTGACCCCACTTCTGAAAATGAGGAAAACATGTATATTTTCTGACAGCCTTCTGCAGGGGCACAGTGTTGGTGAGGGAGTTCTTATATTCCCTTCCTTGGCTCGCGTTTTGGTGATCCCTTGTTACCGTGAATTGAAATGAATAAATCGAACCCTTGTCTAGACATTTTCCTGCAGTCTCTGTAGTTTGCAAGAAATAATGAAAAAACAAAAAAGCTGTCTAGCCAGCGATGCTTAACTCAACTCTCCGACACCCCCAAAGTCAGTGTATAGCAGCAGATTGTCTTTCAGCACTGCTGTAAACAAGTCGATCATATGTGTGGAATCCCAATTTTATGACTATGCCTCCTAAGAATGCTACGTCCTCACCCTGTGTTTGTGTGTTTGTCTGGCCTGTGTGCGTGTGTGTGTTTTTTGTTGTCCAGGCTTGGCCTCAGTGGCTGGAATGTGTGAGCCGGAGAGGAGCTGCAGCATCAATGAAGACATCGGCCTCAGTTCTGCTTTCACCATTGCGCACGAGATCGGCCACAAGTGAGTTTTAAGACTTTTTGAGATCCCAATATAAAAAATCTAATTTGACCTTACTTTATGATCCAAATGGAAAGGGTGGGTCAAAGCCAATGGGTTTTGAACAAGAAGCACTTATACACACAGGTCAAATTCGTGTACAAGAGAAACAGGAGAACTTGTCATTTCACATGTTAAACATTTTGTCTCAAATACTGTGCCATGTACAGATAATCTGCCTCGATGTGTGAGGAGAAACACTCAAATATAATGCTGCAATCAGTGAATTTGTAGTTTAAACATGGTTAAAGCTGCTACACTTGTTCAGCTGACTGATTAGGGGTTAGTTTTGAGTTGAGTTAATCACTTTCATTTTTTTTTTTAGATGTTTAGGACAGTTCAGCAGCAACCCCAGGGTCTTTACACTCCGGCCAGAAGAACATTTTCTGTTTCACCTATTGTATAATATTCACTACTTGTCATAATTTCTGTCAGCCCTGCTCAGATCATCATTGTCACTGGTCCCCCAATACGATTACATGACTACATGTGCGACACCGTCAATACAACAGGCCTAGAAGCTCTATGATGCAAACGTCTGGTTTTTGACTTGGAACGAGCAGATAAGAAAAAATAGCACGAAACAATTAAGAAAAGAATACACAGATGTTCCTGCTTGACCCCAATTGATTTGTCTTTAAGTTCTTTTTGTTGAAAATCACACACATGCACACACATGCACATGTCCCGCTCAGGATGAAAGTAACGCCTTTCCCATAATTCACAATTGTTTGGTGCTTATTAGCAAATAATAGCAAGGTAAAGACCTAGACAAAGACACTGAACTCAGTTAGCCTCACAGTGTGGGACATCAAGTCATTCCAAGTGAAAAGCCCAGAAGTCCAAGTGAAGTCACAAGGCACTGCTGGTGAAGTTAAAATTCAAATTGAGAGTCTTTTCGTGATTTTGACAAGTGGAGTCCACATTCATCAGATTCATGACTCGATACTGACTCGAGTCCAACTCATCGGACTTGTGTCCACACGACTACCAATGAGATTCCTTCTTTTGCTTCAGATCCTTGTAAAACCTTTTATCGCTTTCACGACTGTGCGCTCTAATAATTGCTCTTAAACAAACATAGCTGACTGCTTGGGCTCGCCAGACCTGCATGTAGCCCCTTCTTTCCCCCAGCAGACGACTTGAACTGTATCTCAGCATATTTCCTCATGTAAATGTCAGTGTCTACATACCTCTGGCTCTTTCTTCCTGAATATAAAGCAAAATAATGATGATGTATTAGTCTACATATCCCTCTCGAGAGAGTTCAGCAAGATGGCGATTTCCTTTATTATGTCTCATGTCTGCTTCTGTTGTGGGGCAGTTGTAAAAATAGTCTCTGCTTCTAGAGGATGTATAAAAAAAACACACTGCAGTGGGGTTTCAACCGGGCTGATTTATTTCCAGAGTAGGGTAAAATGTCATAAACGCCAGCCTTACAAAAACAGGTTCAGACTGTGCAATGTGGTCGGGTTTGTTATATACATTAGACCTGATTTGTGCTCCTGGACTGTTAGGAAAAGTAAGCTTTGACATCCTGCTGAAACTTGAGATTTTCTCTCAAATGATATCCAGACAGATAAGCTTTTTTTTTATTTTTATGAATTGTTAAAATGATTTATTTTCAGCCCTCAGTGTGAAATAAATTCTTGAGAAGCTTTCATAACAGACCACAGGGATGGGAGGTGTTTGGGTTTTGGGTCTCTCTCTCTCTTTCTCTGGTCTCTGGTGAAGCCGCTGATCTATAGGAACCCCGCCCCTCCTCACCCCATCCCCGTCCTCGCTCCAGTTGGTGGCGACTCCCACCTCACAGCCTGCTCAGACCTGCAGGCGGTGATTGACAAGCAGCCATCAGAGTGGTGATTAGAACTTTTTCGTTCCTGCCGAGCTCCAGACAGAGTTTGACCCTTGACCCCTGGCTCTCCTCCACACAGCTGTTTCAGTGCCACAGAGCTTGAACTTTACAGCCAGGGCCAATGAGGGAGACATCCTCCAGTCAACATGCAGGACTTTCCAGTGTAATTCCATCTTAACTGAGCAGTAAACTGCCAAAGACAGGGTCATCGTCCCAGCTGCATTAATTCCAGTTTTTATTTTGTGTGTTTCAGTTTTGGGATGAACCATGATGGCATTGGGAATTCCTGCGGTACCAAAGGCCACGAGACAGCCAAACTGATGGCCGCTCACATAACAGCCAACACCAACCCTTTCTCCTGGTCAGCCTGCAGCAAAGACTACATCACCAGCTTTCTCGAGTAAGTCGTGTGTGTGTGTGTGTGTGTGCAGTACAGAAAAAGGTGCAGCCTGCAGCCCTCTCACTTCACAACCCGCCTACCACTGGCGGGCCCTTGTGGTGACCCGCTAGCCTGCCTTATATGAAAGTCCTTCCCCACTTATTCACATCCATGTCATCACTAAGACTCCTGCCAGACCTCCTTGTGGCCGTGTATGATAACTGGGTGCTTTCCACCCATGCATCCCTGCACCACAAGGCGGGTGATGTTAGAGCTCGTGTGGTCCTTGGTGGTGATGTGTTGGCCAGCTGCCCTCCACCACTGCTCCACTGTTTAGTGGATAGGTCAAAGACGACAAAACATTGGAGCACACAAATAAATAGGAGAGTAACACTGTGACATATCAGCAGAATGAGTCCCGCTCATCTGGAATGATAAAATACATTTTAGTGCAGAGTTAAAAGGCCTTCAGAGTCAAGGATATGAAGGATGTGATGATACTGTGATGACGGTAGGACTGATACCCCTACCCCATTACACCGACTTGGAGCTGGTTCTGTGCCAGTTTGCAGGACTTATTTTGAACCGTTCTGAGCATTTTTACCAAAAATAAATTGGCATGAAGCCCGAACAGTCGGTTCCCATCAGATCCAAAAATTAGCTGGGAAGAAAGAGCGAAACATGACGACATGAGTGGGAAAGAGACGGTTGAGAAGAAACCATTGAGGAAAGCCTTTGAGAAATTGTTGGAAAGAAAGAGAGTTTTGCAACACCCATGTTGATTTCAATGCATCCTTGAAAACATTGTTTCTGCACAATACTGTTGGAATCATGGGCTTTTTCATTGGGTAGCGCTATGACTCCAACAATCCTGAACAGAACTGGTTGAAGAACCTGAGCAGATTTAATAGAAAAGAGGTTTGAATTAAGTTATTACATTTACCCATCATGGGTACATTGAGTTGAAACTGCCTTGTCTAATTGAGCAGCATCAATTGGGTTTTCATAGCTCATTTCAAATGGACCGAGGAAATAACTAATAAAAGTTATATTCACTCTTTCTTCTCCACTAATCATGACAGCATTTGATCGCTGTTGAGCGAAGACGGACATTGTTCCAAAGACCGAGCTGAAAAGTGAATTAGAAAAGTGCATTATACTTTTTTTCTGAGAGGGCTCAGCCACTGCTGGGAAACGGCTTCATTGTTTGGGAATAACAATCAGAAAGTGGTCAGGATTGTTCTCTCAAATGAGAAGCATGCTATTCTACTTTAACTATCAGAAAATGAGGTCAAGGATTCCTCAGCAGCTCTCTGAAATGGCTTGCTCGCAGCAATGGCACGATGGCTGTAAACTGCTGCAAAGAGCCACGCTGACTCAGTGGAACTAGCGGACAGAACCAAGTTGTTCTGCAGAAATTGGAAAAACATGCCAGACACAGCTCCGAGTGAGTCACGGTGTCATTTAAGGTGATCTAATCAATATTTTTGTATTAACAATGGATGAAATTGGCGTGTATAATGTGTTTCTCACTTGTAGTGAGAAAAACAAATCATCCAATTCCTCGGTTTGAGTTTTTTAGTGTCTTACCTCATTGTTTTATTTTTTGCAACTTTGATTCAGCCTAACTGCTCTCATCTGTGTTGATTCTATCAGACAGCTGTTAAAGTGGAAAAAAAGCTCTGATAAGCCCAGTGTACACAAGTGGTTCAGAGCTAAAAACTTACCAGTGGACATAAGAGTGGACATAAGAGTGGATTTAGCAGCTTAAGAGACAAATATTTCCCTAAGGAATTGGCAGAGAACAAAACAGAGCTACAAGCAGTGTGAAAAATGGACTAGGCGTCCAGAAATATGTCTCAGAATGGATGCTAATGTGAAAATAGGCATGTTGGCTCAAACATGTACCATAAATTTGAATTGAATTCTCTGTGTGGTGGCTGGTGTAAGTGCCTTTAAAAGAGCAGACTACTTTCAAGTGAAGTTGAACAGGATCCTATAGAGAGGGAAACAGCTGAAGGTTCATACCAGGACACTGCTGCTGACTTAAAAACATTGGCAACATCACTGTCTGAAAGGAAGTTCTACTTAAATTGGATTTTTCGGCTATAACAGGTGTGGTTTAAGTTGTAATCCAAAAGATTTCAGTCCTGGTTGATGTTAGGACACCCAGTTCAATATTACAGCCAACGCTCCTTCAGCAGCGTCTTTGTTTGAGAACAGAGGAACAGCTGATGTTTCTGTTTACAGCGCACCCAAACAAAATCACATTGTTTTAATGCAGATGTCAGTCAAAAATAATTGCAACCGCAGTCTGACCCCCGGCAAGATGTAAAACTGATATGCTGATAAAAAATGCAGACTATGACCACATCTTTTTTTGTGTGGAGCTGCTGCTGTCAACGCTAAACCTTGAGGACTAACACATAGTAGTTCCTGTTGCTGCTTCACAATAAAACGCTCCCTGAACAGATATTGATGAAATATCAATGCATAATTACCAAGTAAGAGGTAATTACTCAATGTAAATACATGAAAAGGCTAATATAGAAATAAAAAGCTGTCCAAAATTAAGGTTTGATTTGATATTGATTTGAAATCTGAACGATCTGGCCTGTTACCTGGGTTACACAGGAGGTCAGAGGTCACACTCCAGTGTCAGAGAGTCTTACCTCAGGAGCTTGTAACAGGGACATCCAGTACACTCCTCTAAAGTCATTACCCTGCTGTGCTATTATGCATGCACATGTATAAAAACGTGCATGTATCTGGCTTCCTGTGATTTGGGCATGGTGGAAATAGGAAACATGCCGAGCACATTATTCCCCTTTAGTCTTATCTTTTATTGCCCTCTTGATAATAGAGTTTATATATTTAAGCTTGCCCCGCAAAGAGAAACCAGACAGGGTTCCAATTATCACAATTCTTTGTCATAGACCCAGAAACACTGCAAAGGGAGAAATCCTTCCTTTTCAGTCTTTGCGTGGAGGACCTTTCTCACTCTAGTTTAGCTTGATCGCTCATCACTAAGACCTGAATGCTGCTTGCAGATCCTTATACACAACCCTGTGATGAAGTATTGGTGGGATGTGTTGCAAGTCTGCGGTGTGTCTCTGTGTGTGTGTTTGTGCATTCGTGTTTAGTTAGCAAGGCCCTCCAAGAAAGCGGATAATAGCGGCTGCGGTTGTCAGATGATGTTTCCGGCTGAAAGCTGTTAAAGGAGGGTTAGTGAACAGCACTTGTGACAGAGATGACAGTATTATATGCCAGCTTCCAGCTGGGACACAAAGAGCCACTTCTCTGCCGCTCCGTCGGGTTCCTGTCCATTTCTGGCTCAAGTATCTGAGGACGACCGAGGCTGTGCTCCAAAGGAAAAGGACACAAAGTTGTTTCACTGCATCTTAGAGCAGCATCACCCTTTGCTTTGCTTATTTTTGCTCCATTTGTATCACTCTTTCGCTTGAGTTTTGTCTTTTCATTTTGGTTTTATTGCCTTTAGCTTTTATGTTTCTTACAAAAGGGTTCTGTCTGTAAACTCCAATTATCCTCCCTTACTCTCCCTCAATCAGGGTTTTGGATATCGCTCATGCTTCTCTTTGCCAAGTAAACAACTTTGGCTGTGGTGTTGGCCTAGATTCACCGTCTTGCTCGAGCAATATGTGCAGCTTTGTTTGGGTTTTTTAGTGATGGTTTATGAATGCACTCACAGTTCAGTCACAGTTTATTCTCTCAGGTCTGCATGCCAATTTGCAATAAATGTTAAAAGGCAGGCAGTTAGAGGTTATTAAACTCTCTGAGACCATGTGTTCTGGTGATATTAGACTTATGTGCCATGTTATGATAGTTATTAGGCCAGTCTGACTGAATCATGCTGCTGTGTCATCATTGGTTGGATCCAAGCGGGATGGTTAATATCTACATGAATGACCAGTGTCAGAGTTCGAAGGACGCCCATGTTCCTGCATATTAAAGGATATTTCCGCTCAGCATAATGAATTTGGCTGAATCCGGCAGACAGGAAGCCTTTGCGACAGTGTCAAATAATAGCCTCTATGTTTAAACTTTGACTATTTTGTCTCTCTCCAAACCAATAAATAGTGAGGCTTGCCCTCAGTGCATAGGGAGTCTGGGGGCCTCAGAGGCTCTCTGTGTGATGAGAGGGTCCTCCGAGGAACAAGAGCCAAGAAATAGGATTATTCCATTCAGTGACTGAGATCAGTGGATGGAGAGAAGAAGACAAGAACGTAAGAAAAAAGGAAGGGAGAAAAAGTTTGCTCCTCTCAGTCTGGAGCATTTCAGTTTTGCTTATAATGCATTGTTTTAATGTGCTGCTCTGTAATGAAAAGCATGTTTCAGATGTCTTGATTTATTTCGTTCAATATTGTTCTAAAGAAAATACTTGATAGACATCGCAATTAAAAAAGTACATGAAAAAAGGTTAGCTGTTACTCAACATTTGCACATAAGCTACAAAATGCTAGGTAACGTTTGCGTAGTTAACTGATAAAGCTAACTAACGTTAACTTGCTATTACCTTTTAAGAATGCCGTTTAATGATAATTTAATATTATGTAAAGTGGGATAATTGTATATTTCGCAATACATATCATAGACCGTATATAAAGATGGACAACATGAAGGCCCTCCAAAAGTGAAGCCCAAGCTTCTCATTCGCCACCTGGTGACTGGCCACAGTATAGGCACAATGTTAGTTGATGGGACACAGACCAAAGAAAAATTTCAAATGTCAGATTTTCCTAAATTTTCTCATCTTTCTATTAAGATGGTTTTAAATGTGCAGACTCTAACTCCAAATGGGAAACATGGCAGTATTGCTCATATCTGATATATTTTGGGATCACAGGAAGTGGAAATTGGTCGTCCATCTTTATATACAGTTTGTGATACTTTCCAGAGCACAGCATTATAAAAACAACAACCTCAATTTGCATAAATAACCCAATATAATTCAAATTACAACACATGCAGTAATGAGACATGACTTGATAAATAAGTCAAAGATGAAAACTTTAAAAGCAGAACTAGTCTATCTGTATATTACTAAAGCTAAGTGAGATAAGAAGATATACTTTGTGATTTGGGTGAACCAGCTGTTAAAAGTTCTCTTGGTTTCAGTCCTCAATCGTCTCCTCTCTTGTAATCTGGGCCCAAGTCTCGGTCTGCTCAATCACAAAGTTGAGCTCTACGTTATTGTTGTCACCGGGCCCACTTTTCCTTTCGAGGGATGGGAAGAATTCCACTGCATGTTGCAGCTGCCACAGCTGGAAAATAGCACAGTGTTATAGTAAATAGTTGTAGTAATCTTTTTGCCTTGAGTGAATCCTCTGACTCAGGGAGAAGTAGAGGAGGTGGAAATCAAAATGAAATACATCTGTGTTTGTTTATTGGAACTTGTCTTATCATATGATTTTAGTCTCCTACACAGAAAAGGTGACAGGGTCAAACGAATAACACAGAACCATAATCTGTGAGCCGAGGGTTGACCGTCAGTGCTGGGATGAGAAAAGCATCCATACAGCAACACAGATACTCAAACATGTTCAGCATCTTAACCCAAAATAAACAGACACACCAAAAGACACATAACTATTTTTTTTTGCTGCTAGAGAACAAAACTGGTGTGTGTGTGTGTATGTGTGTGTGTGTGTGTGTGTGTGTGTGCTTCTTCTGTGAGTTCTTTGTGAGTGCACATATTTCTATCTGACAAAACAGACTAAACATTATCCTAGGCCCTGGACATATGACCCATAGCTCACTCCAGATTCTTCTCTTCCTTTCCCTGCTCTGTCATTTTATTGGCTCCTCCGTGGATCCCGCACCACCAGTGACATACAGAGCAGCGGAGCGCTGAGCCATATAATCAGAGAGAGTTTGTGCTTTAACACAGGCATATCGGCTGACAGCCTTCCCCCTTCGCCTCCGGTCAAATGTCCCTGCTTGTGCTTCAACACTCCCTTTGATTAGCAGGTGTTGATGTGTAATATCAACATGAATTACATGTCATTTTCGATCTTTGACAAGCTTCCTACAGTGGTAGTTTGGTGGTAAAATTAAATGAGTCAAACAGCACCTGCCAAGGTCTAATAGAGAAGAGGCGGGGGCGGGGGGGGGGGGGGGGGGAGCTTTATTGGTGTAGAAAGGTTCCTTTGTGTAAGAAACAATCCTATTACAGGTTTGTTTTTTTGACAGCTCAGGTCGGGGGACGTGTCTGGACAATGAACCTCTGAAACGAGACTTCCTGTACCCAACAGTGGCCCCGGGGCAGGTGTACGATGCAGACGAGCAGTGTCGCTTCCAGTACGGGACTTCCTCCCGCCAGTGCAAGTATGGGGTAAGAAACCAGCATCTTTCAACATGTTCTCTTCTCACTGAGCCAAAGCAACTCATCTTATATGTTTAATGGATCATTACAGTTTTTTGAGCTCACAGGTCCACATAGGATGATGTAGTCAAAGATATCTCAAGGTTGGTTTGCTGAAAAGCCCACACTGGACTGGAGTTCACTTTGAAACCAGGGTATAAACAAATATAAATACATGATGCATGATGGTCCAAATCTGAATTGTCTCATGATAAAAAAGAACAGTATTATTTGATTATGGGCTGTTGATCAGACTTTGAAGATGTCACCTTGAAGTTTCTTGACATTTTATAACCAAGATATGTCTAACTAATTAAAAAAACCATCAAAATTAAACTGTAATCGTAAGTTGTAGCTCTACTTATCTGATATCAGCTAATAATCAGATCATAATAATCAGAGGTAGCCAACAGTATACATACTCTATATACTATATGTTTGATATTTTTAAGAACAGTGTTCGGGACCATCTCGTCAATAGCCTCCTTTTTTAATCTTACCTAATTCTGTAAGAGAGGTTATTATTAATTATTGATGATTTTGCAGAATGATTTTACATTCACCTGGACCTCCTGCCAGTATTAGGAAAACTTTCAGTTTGAAATCAATATCATTCAGGCTCGTATCTTCTTGCTGTTAAAACGTCCCTTTCCAGTATTTAGTCTCACCTGGACCGACACTTATACACACTCTAATCTAGACACCTTTGAGGGTGAGGTTCAAATAAAAACCCAGTTTCATTTCATTCATTTGATTAAAATGTTATTTTACTTTGTCCACACATAAATTTAGGTATTAGGAATATTGGCTAATTGCATTAATCTGAATATATTTGTGACAGAAGCAAATCCACATACAGAGAGCAGATTCTGCCCTTCTTAGATATTATACAGGTGAATGAAAGTTAAGTTAGAGATTATAAATGTGGTGCAATGCAGGAGGCAGGAAAACCAGGGGAGATTGGGGAGACAGACGTTTGAGAGGCTAGGATCAGGATCTTTGCTTGAAAATCATAAATATAATTAATCAATTGCAAAACTGTTCCTGATAAATGTGTGATAATAAACTACTTAGTTAAGTATAGTGAGGTCCAGAGGTCCATCTTGTCTCTTATTTGAAGACGTGCTTGATGAAAACGTGCGTAATAAGCTAATAATAACAATAAGAAGGGTTATTGTTTTATCATTGTCTACTACAGCTGGTTCGGAGGTGTCTTTTCACACATCACCTTTTCTTCTTTTAAATCCCTAAACTTCCTACGGATAGAGATGTTGGATGAAAGTCAACACGACCCTTGTCTGTAATGATAATGATTCACCCCATGCCTGGATAATGAGATAATGAGGCAAAAAGTTAAACAGGCAGTGAAAGACAAGCAGCAACCACATGGTAAAATGAGCAGTTGCAGGAATCCACATCCAATTTAATGAACAATAACGCAAAATGCACGACGTAAATATTTGCGCACACGATGGAACAAAAGTGGGGGGGGGGGGGGGGGGCAGTGATTAGCTGAGATCATATAGATATTTCATTTCATTGAAAGATATATCTGACAGCAGATTATAACAGGCCCCAAATCAAGCCCTGTCATTTTGGCTCATAAGCTCATAATTGTGGTTTTAGATCAGCATGAAAGACACACATTTATGAGATTTATGAGCGGATTGGATTCCAGCAATGATTCAATGCTAGATTGGAGGTTTTCATCTGACAATCAGATCTGTTTCATACAGCCATCTGTGAAAGAGATGCCCTCTGCGACTGCTGACAGGAATAGACTGGTTTCTGTATCTGACACTCAGCCATAACCTGTTGAACTTTTCCACATTAAGATGAGTACTTTGTTTATTTTGTCCACAGAATACAGAGGAAATAGTGATGGGAAAGGCAGAGAAGTTTAGCCTGAACAAATTAAAGTTTATCTCTAATATATCTATAAATAATGTTAAACAGTCATAATGACGTTTTAATATTTATCTTGAAAAACATGTTGCTCAAGATGCAATTCGTATGGCGTCAGGCTGGATGATAAGAAAGTGATTTGATGACTAACAAAACCAATTGACATTTGAGTTCATATTGAAAAATGGCTTGACACAAGATAAACTTATTTTTTATCTTTTGAAAGTCATAAGAGGAAAAAGTTATAGTAAAACATAACATAATATTATGTCACATAAGGAAGTCTCATGTGACAGTAGTGAATCTGAGTGGTTGAGATTTAGGAAGTTGGTTTTCTTTTCTAATTTAACATTGCATTACACCGTCTGTGATCATGCATGTGTCATTGTGTGTGTGCAGGCTGCAGGACTGAGGGGGTGATAACATGTTGACCGGTCCCCTACTGTGTTCCAGATTGAAATATCTACCGCTATTGGATGTATTGAGTTGATGGATGGATTGCTATGAAATTTTGTACAAACACTCATGTTCTCCAAGTTTGCCTGTCACACATGAACAAGGGAGCAGGAGATTCTCCGACAGGTTCACAACAACACAGAAGTTATTTAGGTGAGAGACGGTGCAGCAGGCAGAGGCAGGATGTAACATTTCAATTCTACTGCGGGGATCACATGCTTTTGTTTACAACGCATCCTCATCTCTTAAAATCTTCGTTGGTCTACGTGTGTGGCACCACTTTTTTTACCCTGTGATATTTGTATTTGTTTTTTCATTTCATTTCACTGCATCTGATCCTGCTGAGGATCCCCTGCTTTGTTCCTACATCAGCCATAGATATTCTTAGAAGTTTTTACTAGGCTGGCCGGACAAACTCCGGAGAATGTCTGGAGCCTCTCACTCGGACATTTGCGTTCTCACATGCAGCCCTTTTGGAGAATGTCAGGAGATTTTCAGTGCATGTCTGAAAGCAGCTTATCACAAAAACCATCACATTTCTGAGAAATGAAATTGAAGGCTTTACACATGAACTGTACTTGTAACATTTTCCAAAGGATTTGGTGGAGATCATCTGTTATTAAAACTGTGTTTTGGATTTTGCAGAAATGAACAAAGCAAAAGTTTTATTTTTTGTTCTTGCACTTTGTTGTATGTGTTCAGTCCTATGCAAGGATGCTTTAATTCACTTCATACAAAGTGCAGTGAACAGAAAAAACCTACATCATATCAACATCTATATAAACATCTCTCTCTCTATATATATATATATATATATATATATATATACACACACAGTTGTCAAATCAGTATCAAACCAAACAATCTAAGAAGGAAAATAAACCACTCCGTTCGAAAATCAAACCTCAATATAAATCAGTTTATATTTAGGGAACATAAGTAGAAGATGTTGGGAACACCTCATGCAGAACAATATAACAAGCAGTATTTCACTAAATATGGCCCATGATGCGGTCAAGGATTCCTATAAATTCACAGACATTAAAGATCCTTAAACCGCAGGGGTATCACACACTTTCAATCACAGCACAAGACTGAGTCAGAGGTGAGAAGAGTAACACAGACATCAAGAGAGGAAATTACTGTAATTTATAGCGATAATTTGTTTTTAGCGACTTCTTCCCACTTCTCAGTTTGACCATAAACCTGCATGTGCTCAAAGCTTCCAGACAAAGCTGTGTGTGTGTTTTTCAAACCCGAGCAGGCTGAAGGTATGGAAAATAAACAACCTCTGATGGCTATTTTAGCAAAGTCCTTACCGACTGCCTCTGCCCGTTTTTATCTCCAGCTTGTTCTCTCTCGGCGTAAATCAATCAGGCCCGCATCCATGTTCGTTAAGGCCCTGTCTGCTGACCTTTTAGCAGGGCCCAGACAGTGAATGGAGCAGTGGGTCAGGTTATTAAAACCAGCTGGCAGAGTGGAGTCACTACAACCAGAGAGTGGCAGTTTGCTGCTTTATTTAATCTGGATAGGCTCAGTGAGCTGCGCAGCCGTGGCATATTTACTGACCCTTGGGGTCAGAATCTATGTGTGCGATCATAACTCTTTTTCATGGGCCTGCTCTTCTGCCGCACACAATTGTCCTGTAAAAGCCTTTGAAGTGGAGACGCGAGGGAACCCAGTTCAGTTTAATGGGGAATCTAATGCAAGGTTGTGCAGAGCTGCCCTTGTAACATGTGTTCACTTTATTGTTTTATTTATTTGGGGGCAACTTAGTGCTATCTTCCCACACACACACACACACACACACACACACACACACACCATTCCTTCCGTAATCTAAATGGATCCTCCTTACATCCTAGACTGAGGGGTGAGGAGGAGAAAACAGAGATGTGATGTTTATTCAGACCACTCAGTAATACTGAAGATATTTGTTAGGCCTACAACTCGTCTTTATCTAAGACTTGGGAGGCCTATTGCTCACTCTTGATTTCCCCAAGCAGGAGAGATGGGATTTCTTGAACTGATGTCACGGTCTCGTGTGGTCCTGAGGTGAACGTGAGCAAACGTTAGTCATGGTGTTGATCCAGCTGACTCTTCATTTCTCATAAGAGAACATTAAGAGCACCCAGTGACCCCTGGCATATTGCTCAAGATGCACGATGATCCAAAGCATATGGGCTGTTGAAGTTAGTTGCCTCTCAGCGGTGTTGATGTGGTCCCATCGACTCCTTTCGTCCTCTGATTTGATCTGGAGTTGAGTAGATAACTTTCCATGCTGTTTGTGGTGTTGTTAGTCTTTAGCTGTTGGATCAGAGGAAAAAACACTAAGAGGAAAATCACTGAAGGCTACTGATAAACTTTCTCCCCCTGATTCACCAATCTACCCTCCAGTCTGCTAAAATGATTTATTCTGATCAACTTGCTTTTGCCTTCTTTCCTAGGAAGTGTGTAGAGAGCTCTGGTGCCTTAGCAAAAGCAACCGCTGTGTAACAAACAGTATCCCGGCTGCAGAGGGGACTCTGTGCCAGACTGGCAGCATCGAGAAAGGGGTAAGTCATCAAACCCTTGTCAGAGGTTTCAAAGTTTACCAGAAAAGCTTTCATATTTGCTCACTTACTCTGAGTGGTGTTAGGGGGTTCAAAAATATCCTTCACTGTCAATAGCATTTAAAGAAAATCAACAGAGTATCGATCCCCAACGACTTTGATAATCAATTCATTGTCAAAGGTATTTAACCAAGACAAAATGTCACCTGCTCAAGCTTCTGATCACACATCTGATCTATTGTGTTAATCTGATAAGCACGACACAACTCAAGTTGATTCTGAATTTACTCATGTTTTATTGCTAATTTAACTTCTTATATCTAACTAGTGTTTTATGTGTTTTTATTATGTGAGTGGCACACTTGTTAAGAAAGACTCCTGTACTCAAAAGCATTTTCCCAAGTATGCGTATGTTAACATTCAGCTAAACTGATTCAATTTCAGTTCAAATTGTCAAAGTTATTGCTGGTGTGATCATGCCTTTACTCTAGATAACGCACACACCTCACTGTGGCACTACTTTCTACCCAAGAAATAGTTCAGATGAACTTCCCTTGAAAGCTCCACCTGTGGATAATCCAGAGAAACTGGGACTTGATGAGATGTTTTCTTACTCATCTTAATGTTGTTTTTTAACACAACAAATGAAATTACCTCAATTTTCTAACAGAATTTTGAAATAATTGTTTATAAAACTATCAGCATGGCTTAATACAACAGGACGTATTTTTGTCATTTGGGTGGAGTGACACTTTTAAGCATTACATAGTGATGTATCTGGTGATGTGAAATCAGCACTGTTACTCTCCTCTAAGTGAGGCAATTAGCCTCAGTTAGTGGTACCTCACTGCCCCAACTTGCATCTGTTCCTCTCTGGGAAGGGTGTACCGTTCCCTGCGTGTGCACTCATGCAGTGGGTGCTACCAAACACACACACACACAC
This sequence comes from Paralichthys olivaceus, assembly GCF_024713975.1. NCBI lineage: Eukaryota > Metazoa > Chordata > Actinopteri > Pleuronectiformes > Paralichthyidae > Paralichthys > Paralichthys olivaceus. The sequence continues at coordinate 4,071,867 of NC_091110.1, forward strand.
ACGCAAGCAGGCCAGGCTTTAGGTCATCGGCCTGCTGTTGATGCCAGCCAGGTTAGAGAGACAGTTTTAACACGGATTATGGCAGCCATTGTCACTGGATGGTCCGAGGTCTAAAAGGGAAGAATAGGAGAGTGTCACGAGCTGTCACCCGTGATTACCATTAGCTCAGTGGAGCCTTTGAGGGTCGGGGCCCACGGACAGTGTCCTGGACAACACAGGGGGCCCCAGGTTGAGCCTGGGGGGCTTTGGAACAGCTTTTGGAGCAGCTTTAGGAGAGCCGGTGGCATACCCTGTCTGCCCCTGCCGGGGGCAGCTTCAAAGGAATATGAATGTCAGCCATTTCTCACCCAGCGTGTAATGGAGAGAGGCCCTTCCAACAGGAGCAGGGAGAGAGGGGAGCAGAGAATGGGGGAGGGGTAGCAGTAGGTGGGAGAGAGGCAGAAACTGACCAATGGAGATAGGTTTTTGTGTTTTTACTGTGTTTATATAGACTCACACAAATATACTCCAAGGTTGTTTCAGAAAGCAGACTTCATCTTCCTTCCTTCTGTGTCCTGATCCCTCCGTCCTTCTTTGCACCTCTGCGTGTCCTCTCTCCTCTTTCCCACAGCTAATCTTGTTTACATAGCATCTCAGGATGTGAATGAGTAATTGTGAACGAGGACAGTGCCCCAACGTAGCCCTCACCTTGACTGTCCCCGTCTCTCTGGGTTCTTAACCTACTGACACAGTTGGAGAGACAAAGGGCTGTCTCTGATCCCCTCTTCCCCCTGGATCTCTGGACAGCTTAGCACGAGGCTTAAAACACTACTGACACGCTGGAGAGGGCTTTCCATCCCTCACCTACCTCTGAGGCCACGCAACAGTACACTCGAAACACTACACAAGAGAACAAGAACACATGCTTGATCAGTATGATGTTAATTAAGCTTTGGTATCATAATGGTTTAGGAAAGAACATGTGCAGGTGAATTATAATAACACTTTCTATTAAAAGCTGAGAAATGCACAAGTCAAAGAAATATGTCACTGTGTCCAGAAATGTCTTTATTTCTTTTTACTGCTCAGAAAATCTCATGAAAGTAAAAGTAAAGTAAATAAATCTCATAATTTTCTCAATTAATAGCTGAGGCTACAGTTTCAGGAAATAGTGAACATGTACATTCAAGTTTCTTAGAGTGCAAGATAATGATTTCAAATATTTGAAGTTATGTGTTCATACCAAGAACAGTATGAACACACAGTTCTTTCTTGAAATTACATTTTTCTGGTTTTACATTTAAACAAATAGAAATGAAAGATTCAAAAATATTCGTTTTTTGTTGAATAAGTTAGTTTTGAACTTGGGACAGAAAGTGGTAGTTGGGTTTTACATCCTTCTTACAGTTTTTTAGCTAAACCAGCAGCTTTCAGTTGACTCACAAAACATGTAAATATTGAACAATGTTACTGGACCTATTGTAACACTAGAACTGGAGGAGAATCATTAAGTCAGCGATTAATGACTAATATTAGTAATACAGCAATATTTACTTGGACTTTTCTAGCATTAGCTAACATTAGGCACAACAATTACTGGTCATTTTAAATAAATTAAAGTTTAAACAGAAGATTGTGATTCTGTATTAATAAAGACATAACATTCATATCAGAATTCTTATTTCACTCTTGGAAAGAAAGGAAATAAAGAAAAAACCCTATTAATTTATCAACTGGCAGGATGCAACCTAATTGAATCAGATAAACTTTACAACGATGAAGCTAAACAAGGAGGAAACCAGGACGGCAATAACAAAATGGAAAATGATAGGTAGGAAATAACAGGACTAATGCCAAAATGTAATAATAGGGTGGGTAATAGTGTAATGACAAGTCTATCCCTGAGTGTGTTTTGAAATGGAGGGAGAGAGAAGGTGCTATTGAAGGGAAACAATCATTCAGTTTGTATATTCTGCTTTTCATCGTATAAAGATGCACATGCATTTATTGTGAGCTCATAACTGTTTGAAAACTGTAAGACACTTTTCTTTGTTGTGACAAGTTGCATGTTATTGTGAGTCTTAGCTGAAGTCTCTAAAGCAGTGTTTAGTGTCTCAGTCTCTTTGTTGTGGCAGATTCAACCCCTTTGCACAATAACCGAACTCTACCCCCCCTCTGTGTGTGTTTTTCTGTTCCCACCCGGCCAGTGGTGTTACCAGGGGGAGTGTGTTGCGTTCGGTACCTGGCCTCAGAGTGTGGACGGAGGCTGGGGGCCCTGGTCCATATGGGGGGAGTGCAGCAGGACCTGTGGGGGCGGTGTATCCTCCTCCATGAGGCACTGTGACAGCCCAGCGTAAGTAGGCAAAGTAAGCCACAGCAAGCTGAACACACACATCCAGGTCCTGCCTACAGGTGTGTGTTTGTGTGTATGTGCACATGTGTATGCTGTGTGGTTGTGTGTTGCGTCTGAGTGGTAGTAAAGATACTAGTACAGATAATTAGAAGCAAATTAGTAATGAAACATTTACAAGCGTACATGCTTACTTCTTGATTTGACAAGTCTTTTTCTTAAACATTAAGTTTCTATTGTTTTCAAAGTTTTTAATTCAACTTACAACCAGTCAAAAGTGTCTGTTTCAATCTGTGGTGAAACGGACAATACACTGGTGCAAAATTGTAACTCCGAATATAAGATTTTATAAATGTGTGTCTTGATGCACTCTAATCCACAAGAGCCAGGCAAGACCCAGTCTTTCAAACAAGACTTTTAAGATCCCGTCACATAGCTCATTGTTTTTGCTTGAATACCCACAAGTTTACTGTTTAGGTTCACTCTTACCGCTCTCAGTGCTTTCGACCACAACAGGCAGCTGTTTGCAGAGGAAAATCTCTGAAAGATCACGGTAGAACAGCTGGTGAACATGTGGAACATTTAGCGGCTAAAAAGACTTTCTCCCAGAAGTTGGTGGAGACCAAAACTAGAGCTACAAGAGAGAACGTTTTTGACTTGGCTTTGTCAGGCTGGCAGAGGCACGACTCCGAATGGATAATAATATTCTTCTGTACTTGAAAGCGGATTTAAAGTTAGTCACTCAAGAGAGTCTTGGGAGATAAAGGAAGATTTAACATTAGCATTTAAATGCTAAGTCAAGCCAAAGTTATGAGGTAGATATTTGTTTGCTTTGAGTAGAAGGAGGTGCAGCTGTCAAATCCAAGAAAGACATAATAGCTGTGATTTGAAGTCTGAATTTGCTTTATCATTTACCAAAGATAGAAAACCCAAATTTGAGAGAAGGGGAGAAAGCTGGAAGATGATGGAAGTGTGAAACTAAAGTAGTGACCAGTCTGGCACAATGTCTTACACTTTTGCACTTGTCAATCAAGGCATGCACATCCCCAAACATAATTCTACATAAGTCTTAATAACCTGAAATCACTTCAAAGACAATTGTTATGCCATATTAGTTTATTGTGCAAAAATACTAACTTTTAAAAATAAGACAATGGATATTCAGACACAAGTGCACTGGCTTTAGCTTAAGATCGACTTAACCACACAACTCTCTCTCTCCACAGTAGATTATTGCGCTGCTTCATTGTGTTTTAAGGCCTCCTGTGTGTCCTCACCAGACAAATCATTGTCCAATGCATCTCCGTCTGGCAGCTAGACGTCTGGGATCTTTATCCGTCTTCAGTGTTTGCATTCCTCTGTGTTGGAAGCTAGATATTACGTCAAACACATCATGGGAAGACACATGAAAGAGCCAGGGCGAACCAGACGGAAGGGGAAAAGGGGGGAGAGACAGGGAAGAGGAGAAGGCACCGGCATAATGTGGACCACCTTTGTAAGGTGATCGCCACCGCTCAGGCATCGATGCAAAGAGGAGGGCGAGAGAGAAAACACAGTCATACCAGCCGTTAACTCATTCATTACACAGCCGGTCTCAGAGTCGTTTTGCAGTGAAGTGGAGGGAAGGGAAGGGAGGGTAATAAAGATGAGAAGAAGGGAAGAGCAGAAAACTAAACCCATAAGAAGTGTAGTAGATGTGAAGAGTGGATGAGGAAAAGGACTGAGCAGAGAATCCTTCTGAGGTTACACACTTGAGTCTCCATCCCAAATCTAAATGTCATGTCACACTTAAGAGCTCTTAGGACAGCTTGGATTTCATGAATGAATCATTGGCACAGATGCTCAGCAAAGAAGCAAAGCAGACAGACTTCTGGCCGAGATTTTTTTTAGGCCTGTTTCATGACCTGCCGTCACTAAACCTTTCCTAACACACTCGCAGTGTCCCAAAGATTGTTTCTGTGAAGAAGTCATTTGTGATTTGAGCATTTATGGTGCTCGATGTGATGTGTTGAAAATGTCGTCTCGCTTTTCAATCCCCTGCTCATTCAATTCTCCTGTGTCTCTCAGTCCGTCTGGGGGAGGCAAGTACTGTCTTGGAGAGAGGAAACGCTACAGATCCTGTAACACTGACGTGAGTTTCTTATTTTCTTTGTTTTACACTGTCCGCTTGGTTTTTAGAGGAAAGTGTACAACTTAAAGTTTTTTATATCACAATTTCAGGTTGATATTCTTACCAAACCCTCTCTAAACATTAGTCTTATTGTCCAACTGCCATATTCCAAATATATTCACAACATTGAGCATAATGAGTGGCAGTGAGTGGCGAGACAAGCAGTCACCGTACCACTCACAGACGTCTTTTGTCCTAGGTTTTGCCACTCAGACTGTATACAGGCTGCCCTACCTTACTGACTTTGTACCTATCAGCAACAAGGAAAAGCTCTGACTCCATTATTTTGTCACTGGAAGTAAGAATGTGTGACATTAGCTGTGTCTGAATTCAGGGGTCACATTGTTCCTGCCCTTACTGCCGTACTGAAATAGTTATTTTATGGATTAAAAACATTGAAAAGGTGTTTTTATAACATATGCACCATTCGGTTCAGTACTTGTATCCAAAAATAAATTCTTCTGACGTTTTTGAGAAGTGCAATAAATCCACCCGTTGACGAATCCATTGCTCAGGGGTGAAAGTACATCGCATTTAGAGGTGCCTTCGAATTGGGACAGTCTAGTTACACTGCTGTGACACAATCGGCCTTCAAATGCAGCCCCCGAAGGTGCAGCCCCCAAATTGAGACATAGCTCTGATAAGATTAACATTTTGCATTCTGCAGACTGTGATCAGCTTGCATCTGACTACGTGACTGACTGACAGAGATTCTAGAGTTTATACTACAGCAGACTGATGAAGGGCAACATCAATTATAGCGTATAATGATTCATCGTAATGTGTTGCTATGTGTCTTTATCATATGTGTATAACAATATGATATCATAGCAGAATAAATTGTTTGATTGTGGCTATTAAATATGTGCAGAAACTCATCCGATTACTTACACTATGGGATTATTATTGTGTAACAAGCTGTTTATTCCAAACTCTATTACAATTAAATGTATATATAATATAACATTATTAGTTGAGAGGCTGTGGTTTATTCAGGGTGACGGTCCTTCTTAAAGGGGCTTCCTGACAATAATCAAATCTGGCCTATTGATTGCTTACAAAATAACTTTACAACCTACAACATCATGATGATAAGTGAGCATTAGTTCAACGCAGAAAAAAGTCTAGCTAAAATACTGCTAAAGCACAGTAAGGTAGTAAACCAGTAACCTATGCTGAATGCAACTTTGTGCCCGAGGTCAACTTTTTAATGGACTCAGAGTCAGTGGCCTCATGACCTGGTCAAAAATATGAAGCTGTGTTCTCCACTAATTTAAATAGTGTGATCTGATCCAGCCCTTGACATTTGACTTGTCTTTATTATAGTCATCAATAGCACCCACATGTTAAGGATATGGATATGGCATGAACAAACAAAACATGGATTTGCTCTGGTTTGTTAAAGACTGAGGTAGTTGGTTTGTTGAGGCATTTCTGTGTCAGGATGGATTTGGCCCGTCACAGCATGACTGCTGCACCTCCTCTTTGCTGCTCCGTGTTTCTCCTGCAGAACATGTTATCCTAGGAATGGCTCTACAAGGAGCGCAGAGATCAGCTAGCAGCATCAATTCACCTTTAAGCTGTCTGACATGCTTTCTTTCTGGAACGCAGGATAGAAGATCATAAAAATGCACAAGGCTGTGATTCTATACTCCCCTGGTGACTCTGGGTCTTATTCGTCTCTTTGTCACTTTATAATTCATATATTATTTGTGACATTTCACTTAAGTCAACGATGATGGCCATTTCAGAGTGCATTTCATGAAAAGCAATTCAAGGATCTTTTTTTTGAGGTCTGGAGCAATGCTTAAAACAAATATTTAACATGGCTGCAAGTTGATATCTCAGTTCAACTATTTCTAGGTGGCCTTTTTTTTTCACTAGGTGAAAATTGAAATAGTTAGGGTCCTGGTGGACTTTTAACCGCAAGTCTTAAAAATAACAGTTGAGACCAAGCACTGAGTATTTTCTTTGGAAAACAAACAACACCCCAAACCGCTATTTCATCACACTGACCACACCTTGTCCAGGGAAGTGAGTGTGTGTGTGTGTGTGTGTGGGAGCACCAGATATAGACACAATGACACATACTCTTTCTTACACACACACATAGATTGATATTTTAATGCCAGCTAATACCACTCTGATCACTATTATCATCAGATATCATTTGTTGATGGTGCCTCCCTTCCTGTTTCACTGTTACTACTGGGTTTGCTCTGTGGAAAGTTGCTTTACACCAAAAGGCTTGCTCCACTAACATAATGCTCCACATCAGAGTTATGGCAGGATCCTTTTCTAATTGACTAACCATAAGGTTAGTATTGTGCTGCCATGAAGTTGACTAAGAGTCTACAGCCACATTATAGGCTCAGTGAGGCTGTATTTGTTAGTAGTGTTCAGTTTTGCAGACATTTCATCATGGACTAATTAATCTTTTTACCTGATAATGATGCAATTTAATGTATAACCGTAATTATCACAATTAACGCTGTGTGGATGGGAATGCCTGTGACAAAATACATTTATCTAGACATTTCAGTGAAAATAGCAAACGTTAAGATGAAAAGTCACAGATGACCTGTATTATTAGTATTCATCATGTGGGAACCATAAATATCTCCTCAATTTTTTGTTTTTGTCCATCAAGTGATAGTTACAGGATAAGAGAAAGGACTGATCTGCTGGTAGCGCTAGGGGAGAAAAATCCGAGGCTCACCAAAGTTATCAAGATTCATCCTCTGGGCACCATGAACATCTGCAGAAAGTTTAAAGTTAATGCTTCCAATAGTTATCAACAGAAATGGACATTGTGATCATCTATCTATCGTTTATAAAGAAGAAACACCAAACATGCGTTGGTTGAACATGTTTAAATGAGCAGACTTCTTTTCTGTGGACTCTATGTGACAATAGCAGGTTAATTGATAAAAGAAAACAATTCTTGCTTGCAGCCCCGATAATTAAATTTTTCCTTCCCTCAGGCACGTGTTATCACATTTAAATATGATTTGGCTGTGCATTGTCATTTCAACACACACTTGTAATAATATTATTTTGTCTCTTCTGACTCATACTGCATGTTTGATGTGCAAGTTTAAAGCTGCCATATTGGCAAAACACTTGAGTGGTAATGAAAGTGGCTCAGCCTCCCTGTGGCCCGCTCCAGTGTGGAACACTTTCAGCATGTGAAATACAGCTTTGACCTGAGAGCTTTTATTTGTCCTGGGGGAGAGTGTTTTGGGGTTTCTAAGGACCTTTTCACACCAATAAAATGCTTCTTTCCACTTTTTTTTACCCCCTCTTACTGGAGCAACATCCACATAGTGAAGTCCCATCCCAGATAAATCTGTCCACAATCGGAGCCAGAACCCGGTCTGCACCAGCCTGCACTGTGCCGGGCTTCTACCTCCTCTAGCTGGGTTTATGTTTCTAATTACCCAGCCAAAGAAGTGCTTCATTATCCATCATAAATCCGCACATGAAAACAAAGCAATCTCTCCAAATGCAAAACACACTGCTCTCAATTAGGAATTCCAAGGAACAAGTCTGTTTTAGCGTCGGAAAATAAAATGTGACATCTTGTGACATCTTTTGTGCATTTGTTAGTAACAGTCTTGTCTCTACAAATAAAAACCTCGCAGAATAAAGAAGTCTCAGCAGATAATTCACTTACTCAAATGGTAACAGCATGCTAGCCTGCATGTAAAGATTTTAAAAGGTCTTACCAGTGTGATTGAATGTGTAACATAAATAGCACACATTTTTTTCTGACAATTATTGAATGCATACTCCACATATTTACTTTTTTTGAAAATTTTGTTTGAGGCCTTAATGGAATTTTGCTAATTTGTGTATGATAGTAAAATATTAATCTTTAAACCATTTCGAGATGTGTAATCCACCAGAACAACCTTGCACATTTGTTTACCCTCTAACAATAATGCAACTTTGGCTCACTGCGATGCATGATTGATATCCAACTTGATGGATTAAACAACTTAGGCAAGTTTCCTTTTCCTTTTGTTACTTAAATTGTTTTTTCAGAACATTTTTATGGCCATAACAGCAGAAGAAAACAAAAACACTGTTTCCAGGCAACTTTGAGGAAGAAGAAATTAAATAATGAGCTCTTCACAATGCGTGCATTATGATCCAAGATTGGTAACAAATATAGTGAGTGAATAAAATGTAAAGAAGCCAGTCTGACAGTCTTTGAATGTATAAATCAATTCTTGGCCTTAGTATTTCCTCATCATGAATCTCCTTGAGGATTTGACGCTAATTGCTGTTAGATGACTTAACTAAATTATTGTCTGTTTGTAGATTTTTGTATTGTATAGAAACAAAAGAAAGCATTTGTGTGCTTGGAGCAGCAGCATTGCTTTTCAACATGTTAGCGTTAATGTCAAATATATTGATTAGTTATAAACGGGCAGACAAATAAAAAATCTGTTCTAGTGTCTCACTGTTGTTAAAATGTCCCCTCTGCAGGCGTGCCCTGCAGGATCCCGTGACTTTCGAGAGAAGCAGTGCGCCGATTTCGACAGCCTGCCATTCCGAGGGAAATACTACAACTGGAAGCCTTACACTGGAGGTGAGTAAAGACAGCAATTTGTAAATCTTTTGATAACTTTGTGTGTTAAGCTTTGTCTCAAACTTTACAAAATTTGTCCAGATGCCAAAACCAAATAATGAAAGAGTCTAGATTTGTCATATTTCAAGGTAAAGGTTGATGTATGATGATGAGGACTAATCTGACTGGTTCCAAATGCTTTATACCATTTCACTCTGCTACATGAAAGTTAACAGAAAGTAACCATGGCTGTAATAAACTGACAAAAATTCAAATTTGAGGGATGAATGTGTATTAAACTCAAGTATATGTATTAAAGAGTAAGTTGTTTTTATGCATTTGAGTCAGAACCAATGCTGTTTAGCTATAATTACTTATTGTCAGTAGCTTTGGATAAAATAATTAGCATAATGTTTTGTTACGGTAGGTTTTGTGTTATTCTTGTGAATTGTAATTTAAATCCAGTTGTCATTTAGTTAGTTACTTCACAGTTGCCTGTATATTTTTGTCAGGTAACTACTTTGTTTGGTGCAATAGCTTCATTATAGTGATCCAATTCTTTACTTCATAAACAATTATGTCACAAGTTTGTGCTCATGAGAAGCTTGTTCCAGCATATTTCGTGTGTTCAATCTCTAGGTTTCTTAGTTAGCTTCCCTGTCATTCTTTTTGTGCCACACATGACCTGCTTGTGTTCCCAGTTAACACTGACAGAGAGAAGGTGTCTCTGATGAGTAAAGAATTCTTGAGATTCCTTTACACTGTGCCATGATTGAAGAGCCTCTCCGGTCAAATCTGCTGCCGGTCCAGCCTGGAAGATTTTAAATCTTGGACAGATATCAATGTCCTGACACAACTCATGTCATGAATCTCCCAGGACAAGAGCTGGAGCTCATTCTTTGGTCTATTCTGGATCAGCACTTATCTGGCTGAGCCAGAATGGGTGGAAATGCAATTGTACTATCACAGTTATTGGCAGCAGTGAAGGAGTGCAGGCCTTGTTCTCCCCCTAAGTTCTCCCCTTGATGTTTGCAGATCATGGAAAATATCCACTTAACTAAAAACACAGATAGCTCAAAGAAAAAGTGATAAGAGTTTGAAACATGCAAACATGGCTTTTATTTTCCTTCAGAGATGGAAAAGCTTAAGTTATATTTCTCTTTTATCACTAGGGTCTGTTTTGTCAAATCCATCACCTCCTGACTCACAGCACTCTGTGGGCTGGGAGCTGTCATGTACAACAGTGGATAACCTGCACGTGGATGTCAATGTAATTGTTGTTGGCAGCCAGTCCCGTCTCTGATGGTGTCAGCGTTACGGTGACGTCATATTTGTGGTTTTAGATCCGAGCCCCACTGTCTTTAGTCCACTCGAATATTACTGTCAACAGTTGAAAGGAGAGCCCAGAGCTGGCTGCCAGTCGTGGGACAGGACTAGTGTCTTCGCATAATAGGTTGTATTAGGGTTGGTGCTGTGCTGTCTGTGTCGTATGAGTGCTGCCTGAAACATCAATAACTGTGAGTTCTGCCTGTGTATTCTGTGTAACCCAGGTGGTGTTAAGCCCTGTGCTCTGAACTGCCTGGCAGAGGGCTACAACTTCTACACTGAGCGCACTCCTGCAGTCATAGACGGCACCCGATGTCAGGCTGACTCCCTGAACATTTGCATCAATGGAGAGTGTAAGGTAAGGGAGCAGTGCCTTGTCTTATATGCCCCTTGCCAAGATAGCAGACCACCAGAGCACCATTTATATTGATCCAATGGGGAATTGATCAGATGAAGTGACAGGTTGTAAAGAATGTACAGGGAAGAAGAGTAAGACACAACAAAAGCAGTTCCTAAAACTAATTACTAGTTCATGTACAGACGACAGGATTATGAGTGGCGTAGCCACTTTCCCAAAACTGATGATTTACTTTGATGAGTAAGATGTTGGATTATAATAAACTCTTCTTTCTTCAGCCTGACAACTTTAGAAATAATGAATAAGATAATAATTCAATAATAATGTTTGTATAATAAATAATGACATGAAACATGGTTATAAATAAGTTACATCTAGTGGACAAGAGAATCACGTGACCAAGGTTCCATTCCCAGGTCACAAATTGATCTAGTATACTCTTTCATTTTGAGTTTTAATTCTGTATTGATAGTGTGCAAGGGCTGACACTCATTTTTAACATTTTATGTACGTTGTAGATTCTATCTCATTGATTAAAGCAGGGGTTATCATAGTGGGATCAAGGGACACCTAAGGCCCTTGAGGGGTTTCAGGGGTTCTGTGGCAAAAAGGGGAGCAATTTATTTTCCCCATAATAAGTAACACACTGAGAGAATGCATGACTATTTCAGTCCTACATTTCATACACTTCCTGAAATAAAACATCTGAATCCAAAAGTCAAATGGGGTCTGTGGTCTAATTTGTGTCAGTTAAGGGATCCTTATACTGCAAAAGTTTGAAAACCACTGGATTAAAGGATCATTTCTCTTTAAATAGAACGAGTTATTTCTAGATCTGGTCAATCCTGTGAAATGAGGGCAAATGAGGCAGATTTGTAGAAGATGAAATGAAATGTTGATGCCAGTAACTCTCCAAACTAAATCCAATATTATGATTGATTTGGATGTGAAATGCATGTCAGATGCAATAAAAATCATTTCGTGTCTACTGCCATGACACTGTATGACATCATCTTCGTTGGCCTCTTGTGATTGTTTATGACTGATATTCTGTTGAGTTAAAGTTGGAGTGACATTTCATTTCTATGTCAGCTGGCCTAGCAAGAGTTTCCTCACTTTCTGTGCCTCAAGTTTGGGAGACAGTAACTGCATAAACATTACTGAAAAAAAACAGCATTCTCCAGTGAGGAACAATCAGACTTTGAGCTGCTGATTGTGGCTGATTGTGATCGAATGACTGGCACTGCTTTTCTCGCTCTTATCAGGGCTCTGCAGCCTCGACCAGGATTGTTTTGTGATAAATAAAACACAAAAATCATTGTTTTTATTGAATAATGATTTTATATATATTTGAAAAGGCTGACTTAATAACAAGGCAAAAAAGCATTTTATCAAAAGGATTTGGCAGTTGGTGCTCTCTTTGTTTTCATGAGCATGAATCACTTTGTACAGTTTGTGTGTGTGTGTGTGTGTGTGTGTGTGGAGAAATTGGGTTTTTCATGGATTTTCTGAGATGCAGCTGAAATAACTTTTCGGTGCCTCACTTTAAGTATTTGCTTTGACTTCCACCTGACCGTACAATTTGATTCCTGTTTGGCGTGAAAATCTCGTGCCTGTGCCCACAACATTACTCTGATTCTAATATAAAAACACAACATGATGCGTGTTTTAATGGGAAGAGAACTCAGAGTGGTGGAATATTCCCTACCAGAGGCACATAGCAGGTTTATTTCCAGTCTGAAACCAGCATGTCGTTTTATTTCAGGGGCTGGCTCTCTGGGTTCACTGCCACATGATAAATCTCTGGAACACTGTCTGCTTGGAAAGATGTCAGAAACACTAAACTGGCAAAGGTCCTGCACATGTGCTGAAGAGAGAGAGAGAGAGAGAGAGAGATTTCAAATAACGCAGGGAGAGAGAGGGGAGATAGTGATAGAGAGTAGAAAGAACCTGGGAGGTCCAGAGGAGTATAGAGTGGAGATGTCAGTGACAGCAGTGATCCTCCCAGTTGTATCGTCACATAGTATTAGGTTGAGAAAGCTTTTATCACACAGTTAGAGACTGACAGACACCAAAAGACTGGAGTTGTGTTTCCATCTGATAAAGTCATTTACTGCTTTTAAAGTGTAGAGATGCAGCAAATTGATATTCTCATTCTCATCAACATCGACACATTTCCATACATTAGTGCATGGTAGCTTTGTTTGTTTAAAATATTACAAGAGAACTAAATAGTCATAACCATAGACTTAGTTAGCTGGACATGTAACAAATATTGTCATATTGCAAATGCTCTGATGAGTCCATATTGTTGCTGATGCAGCATTTAAAATAGAAAAATAACAGAAGCAGTTGTTACCTTCAATCAGAATCTCCTGAAGTTCCCATCGAGCAGTGATGAAGCAATCACTCCAAAGTTAGCACAGATGAACATTTTATAGACTGCAGCCTCCGTATTAACATTTATTTGAAATCAACAATTTTATATCTGTCGGATCGGAGTTTTTACAGATGTAAGTGTGAGTGTCAGTGTAGTTATATTAAGGATAAGGTTATTTTTTCTACTATCAGCAAATACCATTCAAAATAACAACAGTGTTTTTGTCTATCCCTGAGTGGTTGCGTTTTTAAAGGCCATAAATATATATTTTGATTAAACAATTTCTCAAAACAGCTGGGCACATCTGGGGACTATTTCCAGCTGCGGATCAATATATATTTGGTGCTCCAGTGAGTATTTCCTAGTTGCAGTATTGGCTCAGTATTATGAATGTATTATATTTATATTTTATCCATATTGAAATTAAAAAAAGCGAAAAATATATCGAAGCCAGTGAAACCTAAAGATTCCTGAATCCATCGTCCAGTCTGCAATTAACACAACGCTCCCTGTCTCTCTCTCAAGCATGTGGGCTGCGACAACATCCTGGGATCTGATGCTAAAGAAGACCGATGCCGTGTGTGTGGAGGGGATGGCAGCACCTGCGAGGCCACAGAGGGACTCTTTAACGAATCTTTACCCAGAGGAGGTAAAACATATCTGACTCCAGACATGCTGTCTTAGGATGAGGGGCTTAGATGTTCCTTCACCTCAGCTCCAGCAGCTTTCAGGCGTCTTTGAGTCACTGGGTGTGAAAAAGAAGCAGCAGAGAGTGTGTTTAGGTTTGATGACCACATGTGACAAAGGATGACTGTGAAGAAAACTAAATAACTCACAGCTATTCTTGGCAAAACAGCCTTTGTCCAAAATCCAACACATCCAAGAAGCCAGGAAGATAATCTTTCTGTCGCTCACCAACAGAGCATATGTTTTTGGCTATTTAGAACAATGTTATCAGAATATAGATCAAAACATAATATTTCCCCCATTAATTTCATCATGGAGTGAAGAAATTAGAAGTGGAGATAGGAGCTTGGTGTTGGCTGTAGCCCGAGGTCGTCTATAGAGACCAGGAGAGAGAAAACATATTTCTCCTTCTATGGTATGGCTAGTAAACCATCTAAAAATACTGTGTGTGTGCATGTGTGTGTGGAAAAAAGGAGGAGATTGTTCTGTCCTCCTTCTTTGTCCTTTTTCGGTGATTTGGAATTTATTCTATAGGTGCTCCAACCTAAAATGATATGTGACTCTCTGCTTCCTCTGTGATGTTAAATACGTCACGTGGACATAAGGGTTTGGTTGAGGGGGGGTTTGTGTGGGAGAAACTCCACAGAAATAGTGAGTGTCCTTCTCTTCCAGGCTACATGGAGGTGGTTCAGATCCCAAAAGGATCAGTTCATATCGAGATTAAAGAAGTTGCCATGTCCAAGAATTATATCGGTAAGTAATGGCCTCAAAGTCAATAAATTATATACGTAATTATACTGATTTATTTTAATTAGTCCTACCAGCGGTGGGGATTCAGGAATGTTGATGTTGGTGTGTTACCCACTTTGGTCCAGGCTGAAATTATTCTATGGAATTTTGCACAAACATTCATGGCTCCCAGAGGATGAAGCCCACTTCGATGATCCCCTGAAATCTAGTCTTGAACCACCAGCAGGTTAATATCTTTGTATTTTAGAGTTGTTTGACTGATTTTCATGACATTTTGCAAAGATATTCAGGGTCTCCAGAAGGTGAATCCTAATGATTTTTGACTTTTGTCAAGCACCACCATGAGATCGACACTCACGCAAAATGTCTTTACAACTATCATCAAACATTCATGGCCATCCGAGGATGATTTTGCCGACCCAATAACCTGTCTTCCAATGCAGCGGTCAGGTTGACATGTTTGTCGCCCAGTAAAAACCTCAACTTCTTTTGGACAGATGAGCATGAAATTTGGTACAGACATTTATATCACTTATTAGCTAGCTCTAATCTAAGTTTGGGGAATATTAAACACATCATACCCCCTTAAAATCTGCAATAAGCTCAAAACACCACTGCGTTCAGCTTTGTAGACTCTGGTTTCATCATTTATCCATCAGTCTCAGCAGACCCTGTAATTCACTGCAGTGTTATGAATTGGCAATTTGCAACATCAAGCTGTTTCATATTATGTGTTCCGTTCTGTGTCAACCACATTTCCAGGGATTTCCTTGTCAAGAGAAAATTAGAAAGTGCCATCATTTAATCTCCTGTTGCCTAATGTGAAGCAATAACACAGCCTGTTAGAAAAAAACAACAAAAAAACAAAAACAGAAAACTAAATCTTTGCATGTGTGATGATCCTCTTGGCATCAAACTTATCCGTTCTGTTCCAGACTAAACAAAGACTATTTGCAACACTGGCAGCATCAGAACCAAAACAATCAAACGAGTGGATTAAATTAGGCCAGTCCTGTGTCTTTTCATTAGCCAGAGAAAGACATGTGACAGCGTGTTGAATTCATAGCGGATGGTGTTGATGGAGGGCTTAAGTTACACTTTGAACCGGAGAGCTGCATCAGATTTATAGGGCCGTGGTGACAGCTGCCTGGTCCACCAGGATTATGGAGGATATGATGTCTATATATCAAAGTTTAAAGAGTGAAATTTTGGCTATTGTGTCGGACTTGATTTCCCCGTCCAACAATTTGTAACTTTGTTATGAATTTCATCTGTGACCACGGTGATAAAGATAATGTTTTGCTTTTGTAGCATTGTCTGAGTCCTGGCTATTCAGGTCAGGTTTTAATTTTTTGTAATGTTTTGTATTTTGTGAAAGCAAAACCCAAGTGAGACAATACAAAACACTGTACACGTCCTGTGAAGACCTGTGTTAACTGCACAGGTCCAAATAATAAAATCACAATGCTCGCTGCCTGAACCAGATGTGCTGATAATTAATTTATCGAGAAGACTGTGATGCATTAAAGACGAGTAAACTGTTGCCCATCTCATTCACTTAAATACAGCAGAGGGGAGTCTGGAGAGCACGAGCCAGAGAACGCTTGGATCATTTCTCCCCAATTTGGCCCCATTTCAATGCAGGGAAATGTGGATATTTTCAGATCTGTTGTGCTTGGAGACCAACTTTTGTTTTGACAACCAGACAGAGTGGTATTCATGAGGTTCGTCCAGGCTTTCACCTGAAGTGTGTTTTCTTTCTCTCCCCAAATTAGACGTATTGTACCTGTCGGTGCACGTAAATGTCTTCATTATACAGCGTGTCTCTGCTCAGTCTGCCGAGGGATAGAAAGTTGTCAGTGGCTTCAGGGAGGCTGAAAATGATGATGATGGTGATGAAGACGAACAACTGCAATGACATCACACCAAATGATTGTCTTCACCTGTTGCCTCAGCTACCGTTCCGTCTGCTTTTGATTCCAGCCTTTTAACAGTGTTTCTTACTTTCTGTGATCCCCCAGCTTTGAAATCTGAAGGGGATGATTATTACATCAATGGAGCGTGGACCATTGACTGGCCCAGGAAGTTCGACATCGCGGGGACGGCTTTCCACTATAAGAGACCCTCTGACGAACCGGAGTCTTTAGAGGCACTGGGAGCTACCACTGAAAACCTGGTCGTCATGGTAATAGAACATTTATTATTTCCCTCACTGTAAATTCCTACTTGTTCTTTTCTTTAAGATATTCCTCAGTGTTACTTAACTTGAGCCGCTTTCGGAATTGCACTGAACTCCGGATAATGTCCTGACGCTATTCGGCACCGACATTATTCCGGAGTTTCCAGAATCTCTTCTGGAATCTCCTGCTGCGTTGTTCGTGTGTGAAGGCAAACTCCCGAGAAAGTCTGGACCCAATTGTGCGGACATTCTCCAGAGTTCATATGTGAAAACGGCTGTAGCGATACAACAGGTCTCCTGGATACTTGATGTTGGCAAAGCTTTGGCAGGGCAGCTGACTCCAAATACCACACTACGACTACCCATGTTTCTAGGTGTCCTAGGTGTGTAGATGTTGGACAGAAAATATTGCATCGTAGTTACAAAAGCGAAACATGATCTCCTTTTGGGACCTGAGTTCTTAATCAGGTTTCTCCCAAAAATAATGTTTAGTCTTTGCTCACTGTCAGCGACGCACACAACTGAATTTGAAGCTCAGTGATTTGATGTTTTCATCTTTTAAGGACATAGCTTACTTCTCTCTGTAAGGGACACTGGTGTAAAATAGAGTACTGTTCATATTTAACAGTAATTTATGTTTGTAGAACTTTGAATATTTTAAAATCTATTTCCTCACATCTAACTGTCGGTGGAAAAACATGAAACCACTGTTGAGGCTGGCTGTCACTTCCATCTGAGACCCACGACACAGTCTTCACGACTTCTGTAACCTGGGAAACCTGAAGCGCCTCCTCAGTTTGCAGCTCTGTATTGATGTGTGTTTGCAGTCCTGATGTAGACTTCATGTTGGTCTGCGTCAGTTCACTTAAACTCAACATCTGGGTGCTAACCTTAGATCACCCACAGCCAGTGGTTTGGGGTTGAAAGCTCTTCATATGTCGATTTTGCTGAGTGCAAACGCAGTGTCACTTTGTCTACTGTGGGTTGTTGTACAGTTTGCAAGTTAAGAACCATAGATACACTTATTTTTGTAATGGGTTTCGTGACGTATTTGCGTGTTGATGCGAGACAACTGAGCATTTTCTGGCTGTGATGCGCAGTGGTTTCTGCCTTGACATGAATGCTGAAAATACCAGACCACACAGCATGGTTTGGAATAGACTGGCCACTCCACCACTAGCGATTTCTTTGTGGCTTTCAAAGCTGTGCCTCACTTCCTCAGTTTCTGCATCCAGCAGACTAATACAAGCCCACCAGGGGCCCAGTGATCTGGACTGTTCAAACTGCATTTAAAAATATAGTGATCAATAATTGCATGTTAACAATGCATCACATTTGCACGTGTAATCTGAAAGGGCTCAATCATAGTGAGAAACCCACAGGGGATTAACACCTGATTCTGAACTTCCTCTCTGCTCCACAGATATGTTTTTTACACCTCGTTGTTTTTGGTTTTACTGAGCACAACTTTAGCTGTTTGTGTCAGTCTCAGTCTCTTCAGCTGATTCCACCAAAAAAAGAATGAACTCATGGGACTGAACATCGGGCTGGTGTCAAACGCAACTCTAAACATACACTCCAGTCATAACAACTGTTTAATAATAAGTCAGTGTTGTGTTTGCAGATTTTGGCTCAGTCCTTGTAGCAAAAAAGCAAAATCCCAACAAACACAATGGATGCAGCTTTAGCAATTCAACTCAGCGCTGTAGGAATGCACACAAACACCTGATTGAATAATTGTTTATGTTGTCATACTCAACATGGATATTTCATTATAAATTCACTCCTGGCTTAACCAGACTATTTCTCTTTCTCTGTCTTCACCTGTTCTTTCGCTTATCTCCTTATTTCAGGTCCTGCTTCAGGAGCAGAACATGGGAATACGCTACAATTTCAACGTGCCCATCCAGCGCACAGGAAGTGGTGACAATGAGGTTGGCTTTTCCTGGCACCACCTGCCCTGGTCTGAATGCTCGGCTACCTGCTCTGGAGGTGAGTCGGCACTGCAACTTGCATTTTGCTTTTATTGATTTACTCTTTTTTCCCCCAGTTATAGCTTGGTGTAAAACTTTTTTGTGACCTTTGACTTTTATTTCAACTCGAATATCAACGATATTTAATGTAGAATAATCCTCATGATGTTTTCACTACTTCATTTCATCTAAATTGTATGAATTGTAGTTTTCTTTACCCCAGAAAAGTCCCTTTATATTTAAATACTTTATATTTACATCGAGGGGACCCTCTCTACGAAGGCTGCCATGTTTTTAACATTAGTCCAGACTGAACAAACTAAACACCTTTTGAGTTTCTATGACGATTAAAGGCTACCACAGGCTCTTTTTCATGTGTAGAAGAAGAGGGTGAGGTGAAGCTGCAACATGCAATTTTAACATCACAAAATTCTACTCACTGTACCTTTAAATTGTGCATTAAGCAGGTGCATGGAAATGGACTTTGTCAAAAGCAAAACCTCTACAGTTGCAGCTCATTTTTCAAAAGATCTCTCGTGCCTTAAATTACTCTTGATTAAATAACAGCTACTTTCTTTAGCTCTGTCAGGAGCCAAACACAGAAACATTCCACTTACTGCATTTTATTCTCGTGTTACATAGTTTTTTATTTATCTTTTAATCAATTCCAACATTAAACAGATTATTTTAAGCAGAGCGCGGTCTAGCCGCCAGTTACATGTCATACAATATGACTTTTTTCCCCCTCTTTTCTTCATAAACACTGATTTTCTAAAACTGTTGTGTAAGTTTTCATTATCAAAGTTTATTTTTCTGTGAGGGAAGGATACTGTCTTCTCAGTGTCGACCTTCTGCTGAGCTCCGGTGGCCAGTTGCCTTTTGAAAAATAGCACTCCAAGCATTTTGGTGTTGAATGCCCTAACATGCTGTGGGTGTTTAAAGTCTTTTTGAATGCTTCTAACCTTCTCAAATATTTAATACTCCACATCTTGTGTGTGTGTGTGTGTGTGTGTGTGTGTGTCATTCTGTAAATCTCCCCTAACCAATAATTCCACAAATGCTGAAGAGCAGTGTGTTGAAACCCAGTATCATAATTTGAGATGGGTTTCCAAAATCATTACTTTATAGCCTGGAGATTCAGCCCTCTAATAAATTCAATATGTATATTTTCCATATTTTATCCAGAGTAATGAATATGGTGTAATTTCTGTGAATGAGCTGCTCTGCATAGCTTCTGGTTTACCAGAGCTGCACACAGATATGGCTGCTCTTCCAGAACGCTTGTCCTCCAAAGTCAAACATTCAAAATCTGAAACCGCACTGAAATGCTGACCATGGCCTCAAGAATGACTAAACCAAACCTTTTAGCCCAAAAGCAATGGGTTTCATGTAACAATAAACAGTGTTGCTTCCCAGTTGTCAAGCGTGGCCTGGATGGGTTTGTAATATTTTGTAAAAGCATGACTGAATAAGCATGTGGGTTTTTCTGAGGAAGGATTTCCAAGTCCAGAGCAGAAGTTTGAAGCGATTCCTTAGACGAGGAAGCACACATGGCCTTCCAGCGTCATAAACATGCCTTTGCATTGTTGATCCAAATGATCTAATTTGTGTCTAGTGTGTGTCTCTGATCGCACAGAGCTTTAAATCTGTAAAATGTAATTTAATCATGCTCCCATTCAATACAGCAAGCTCAGCTAATCATGGAGTGTTGTTTAATATATCACTGCACTAATAAAATCTATGAAAAACACCTTTTGACAGCCTTACAACTGAAACTCCTTTACCCCATGGTTCGCACTATTCCTCCAAACTGTATTTCACTGGAAGAACAGATGGGTACATTTTCTATACTACACACACACACACACACGCATCCATATCTCATTACAGCTGCTAGACAAGTCTGCTGTGGGATATGTCCCACGAGGGTCCAAACAGACCCTTTCTGAGTTGCTATGGCATATACACTCACACTCACACACACACACACACACACACACACACACACACACACACACACACACACACACACACACACACACAGTGGGAGTTGTGACACAGATACAGTAGCCCTCGCTCTCTCCATTAGAAGCCAAAGTAAAGAGCTCTCTGCTCTGTAAAAGTGATTTGCCAAGATATCCTGCAAAGAATCAGGAATTTACATGTCTGGATTTGCTACAGACTGAAAGTGATACCATGTCCGCTCAAACACAGCGCTCGACACGACGGCCGGCTTCCATGTTTCTGAGGTGATTTAATGTGCGAGATCAGCTGAGCCCTCTGCTGCCTTATTGATCCGTCTTTTCCCTCCCTGCAGGCTCCCAGAAGCAGGAAGTGGTGTGTAAGAGACTGGACGACAACTCGGTGGTGCAGAACAGCTACTGTGACCCAGACAGCAAACCTCCAGAGAACCAGAGGGACTGCAACACTGAGCCGTGTCCCCCAGAGTATGTTTCACTAAACCTTGATAGTTGTCACTATCAACTCACAGCTTGTTTAGTTGATAAATTAATCGCCTCAGTTGTTTGTTAAGTGTCAGAAATGAGTGAAAACGGCCCGTGATGGCGACTCAAAGCTCTTTTCTGTACAGTTTTGCCATTCACCAATTCACACACACATTAATTCAGTGAATCTATGCGCAGCACTTTTTTCTATCATACAACACTCACACACTGCCGGCACACGGAATGGGGAGGATGAGGATCAAACAACCAAAACCACTGGTTAGTGGACAACCCACCCTGACTCCTGAGTAACAGCCGCTTCCAAAAAGTCTTCAGAAAGTCTTCAGATTACTTGTTTTGTCCAGCTGATGTCGAAAAAAATCCAAAATCTGTTAAAGTTCCAATTATATTAATCACACAAAACTCCTTACATTCGAGAAACAGTGTCTGGTTGGTGACAGCAGTGAGACTAAACCAAAACAGTGAAGTCTGAGTCTGTAAAACCAAAACAATGAGCTAACAGGTGCTAAAACGCGACGTACAACTGAGGAATACTGCGTCGAGTGATAATGTTCTGTTGCTTTGTCGCTCCAAGCAAACACCTGTCACATTACACGTGGACCTTTGATCCATTGTTCATATAAAGTGTGGAGTCTTGCAGCTTTAAGTTAATGCTTTCAAAAGGAAAACCCTCTAAGAAGTGCGTCGGACTGCTGATATTTCTCACCTTCAATGAGTCCTGCTTGTAAAACGTGTTTGGGAGAAAATAATAAAATAAAAGGGCAGTGATTTATAACTGCATATGTTAACTATTTTCAGTGTTTGCCTCTTGCCAAAAATAAGAGCCTTGAAAATGACCACCTGTGTTTGATTGTTTTGGCGTCTTTACCGATCCTGGAGGGGTAATACACACGTATACAGGTGGAATATGAACTCAGGTTTGGTGGCCAAATGTCCGTAAACCCTGTGCTGGAGCTGGAAGCACAGCCAGACTCACTTCAATCATGTCTGGAGAGAGAGAGGGATGAAATCCATCGTGTTAATTAGATTCAGATTATCTAACGATTATTTGTGTATGAGAATGAGCGTTGGTGTCTTTCTTCTGGGCTTCAGCCAAAACAACTGATAGTATCGTAAATCTACCGTGTAAGTGGTCATTAGTTTCCCTCCAATCATACTACAGTCTACATGTTATATATTTCCACATCTGTATCCAGTGGTGGAAGACTTGTGCAATCTCATTTATTGTGATTAATACTTGAAAACTGTGAAGGTGCACGTGTGTGTTGAGTTACACTGCACACATGGCATTTGTGCCTGTCAGGAAGGCCCAGGCTCTTATGCAGCCTCAGGAAAGGCAGACAAAAGGAGACCATGTAAACACGATTGTTTTAGAATAGCCCAAGTTTTATGGGCTGGAGTAATGAAAGCGAACAGATGTTTGAACACGTTGTTAATTCTGTATACATTCTTCCAGATGATGTAATAGCTCACAGGCTGCATGTGTTTGGATGGCCGTTGTCTGGGCAGGTTTATGATATTAATTCTGAAATGTGTGGACGAGGGATTGAACAACACCAGTTCTTATTTTGTGGAGGTCAGAAGCTCAGCAGGCTGGCATGGCCCAACACGTGACACTCGAGCATAGTCATAACATGGTGGTGACATGTCTGCCAGGTCACAAGGGTTCATTCATATTGTCATTGAAAAGTGTTTAAGTTAAAGGTTCAGTGTGTAGAATTTAGTGACATCTAGAGGTGAAGTGTCATTTTGCAGCCCTCACCTCACCCTCCCCTACTAAACATGACAGAGAACCTGTGGCAGCCTTCAGTTGTGTAAAAACAGTATAGCAGAATAGTGAACGCTGAATACCTTTGGTCAATTGATTTAAAGACGTCTTGTTGGATTCTGCAGAGTTGTGACATGCTTTTTTTTACCAATACATTTCAATGACTAAGCAAATAAGCAAAAAAGGAATGTGTGTAACTGTAAGTTGCATATTAATATTTCCTAATAGGTTTTCAATTAATCAAATAACCACATCACCAGTCGACATGAAGCGGACCCTATGTGTCATCTCGGTATTTGTGGCCCTGGTTATTGTTGAAAATGTTATAAATTAGATTAAATATTCATGCAGATCCAACATTTGAGTTTCAGTTTCTTGCTTTCAGAGTTATGAAAATGTATTTTTTGGAAAGATTGAGACTAGAGTCAACAGAGTGCTATGTTCTCAGATGTGACATGTTGTCTGAACACGAACAGCAGTACAAGAAGCAATGAAATAACTTGTTTGTTGAACTTGACCTGACATTTAGTGGCTGTTTCTAGTGTTATAAATTAATTTTTTTCTAAATGATCAATATCCTTTTTGCAAAGATGGGTTGTGAACAGTAACACACTGGAATAACAACACTGAAAAACTCCCTTTAGACTTTTAAGCTGTTATCTTTGGCTCGTCTGTTTGACGTCATGTTACCGTCCATCAGGTGGTTTATTGGCGACTGGTCCGAGTGTGGGAAGACGTGTGACGGCGGGATAAGGACGAGGACAGTCCTGTGTATCAGGAAGATAGGGCCTGCTGAGGAGGAGACGCTGGAGGACACCCACTGTCTGACTCACAGGCCTATCGAGCAAGAGTCTTGCAACAACCAGTCCTGCCCTCCTAAGTGGGTCACGCTGGATTGGTCCGAGGTAAGACGATATTCTGAAACTCTTTGTCCTCATTGTGCTGTGTGGACCCTCTTCTTCTTCTTACACCTCTTCCTCTCTCTTTAGTGCACACCTAAATGTGGGCCCGGCTATAAGCACCGCATCGCCTTGTGTAAGAGCAGCGATTTGACAAAGACCTTCCCGCCCGCCCACTGCCCGAGCCACAACAAACCTCCTGTTCGAATCCGCTGCAGTTTGGGACGATGTCCTCCTCCTCGCTGGATCCCTGGTGAATGGGGACAGGTAGGACAGCAACCTCCTTCACGTCTCAGAACAAAGATTTTAGTGATACAACAGTATGCTGGTTAATCCTTTAAAAGGATTGCTTGAATGTTTAAAAGACGCACAGATATATTCCATGTGTTGGTCAATGGTTAATATAATTTACACCAGGGTGACACACAGAGGTTGGGGGGTTGTAAGCAGGCTTGTGACGTGTGTGTGTGCGTAGAGGCTGTGTTTGTGTGTTGGAGTCCAAGTGCTCCAATAGGCCTGGAGTGTGTGATCAGTGGCAGTAATATACTCCTGGCTGTTTGAAGTTTATCTCTGCCTCGGACCAGGCCTCTCTATCACTTCCAGGAACACGATTTAGGGGAAGACCGAGGAGTAGCGTTCTCGGGTTCACCCTGACATGGCTTAGAGAGCTTAGCAAAAGCTGTTGAACTTTATAACACAGCTGACTCATGTTAGCGAGAGGACGCCAGAAAAACGTGCGTCAGGGAAAAGTTGTATCTACAAAAAGTATGGCTTGTTATTTTGCAGAATTTGTTAATAATTTAGTGCAAAAGTGGAATTTTTAAACAGTGTGCTCTGATGTTTAGAGGACGGATGACTAATACTTCACTGGAAGAGATGTCATGGTGTCAGCGCTGTGTTTTTCAGGTCAGAGGTCAAGAGTCAGGGAGTCTGGGTCACAGACTTGGCTTCTCCTCACCACATGTGCGTCCGCAAACATCAATAAGACACTTTTACAATTCAATCAGTGCCAATAACAGTCATAAACAAAGCCGAGCTGACTGATAACCTCAGCGTGGTCCATCAAAGCCCGGGCTCCTCGCCACGCCGAGCCGACACTAACGCCTCGTAGAGCAACAGCTGGAGTCTGCTCTTACGCAGCACTTTCTCATGCACTGCAGAGGTGTGTGGAGAGTGTGTGTATGTGTGTGTGAAACCCTCTCCCCCTGTATCCACCTCTTCTTCTTTTTTTTTTTTTTTGGCTGTAATTATAAGCTTCGCCCTCGCTGGACGGCCCTCGAAGCATCAGAAAGAGGAGGTTGTTGCCAGCTACAGAACGCCTGGTCTCCCAGGCCAAAACCAGTTCAAATCCCACTTAAGTCACGCCATTGACGTACACCATCTGTCATGGCTGGCAGCGGGCCCTAATAAAGACTCTCTAATTGGGAAGGGATGACATGCGGGCTCACTGATCTGAGGCAGCCAGAGAGGATCAGCAAAGGTGACAGAAAGCCTGGTAGTTCTCTCGTCAGCGGGAGGCGGAGGTTTGTTGATGGTTGGGTTCACATCACACACTCGAACGCGGGCACACACATAGCCATGGATGACAGGTGTGTTATTTCTCAGTGCTTCCAAAGTTGATTAATTATTAGGAGATCCACTTTATTTGAGACTTGTGTTCGGCCAAATGTGTGCTGGCACCTCCTGGAGTTGTTTTCATAGTCTGTCTTTGTTTCTTTTTTTTTATTCCATTGCAAAAGAGTTTAATGGCCACCCATATAATCAATCTTAAGTTTTTATGATGACTGGCACATCGATAGGAGTCAGACAAAGGCATGCAGGTGCACATTCTGGGTTCAGTACAACTTTCAGAAAACATTTTCTCTCTTGGTTGTGCTGTCAAGATGAGTCCATCAAACAGAGTCTTCTCTGAGGGGATAAAGCCAACATGGACGATATGTTGAAGCAAGATGTTATAAAGCATCTTAAACAGTATAGCAACAGGAAAAGAGGGGAAAAAGATAAAGAGACAATTTAAAAAACAAGCACAATTAAGTGTTAAATCTATCTAATCTAATAATTCCAGAAAACTCTGTCTGTATGTGGAACGCAAGAAGCGTTCACCTTGTATTGTTCAGGGCCCAAGGAAGTGCAGTGTTGGAATTAATGAGATTTCGAGATTTCGAGATGCAAGATATTCAATAGTAATAGACTTTGAACAAACAGGCGATCAGTGTTCAGGAGCAGCAGCAACTGGGACTCATCAGTGATGTTGTCGATCACAACTACAGTTTGATATCTGTCTGTACAGACATAGATATAAACTGGAACTGCTCATTGTTGAATCAGCAAACTTTTATTGGTGCCAATTTGCCAAACATAGGGAAAGAAGGGGATGGGGATTTAAGTTGCAGCCTACAGCATAACTCAATGATTCCATAGCAACATTATAATTCCTGTTTACATTCACAAAGGCCACAAAATTATGGGGACTGTTGTTCCACAACATAGAGTATTATTATCCACTAGCAATGAACAAAACATTTAGTTACTGTCATAAGACCTTGAAATGTTGGCTGTCCATGCATCTTTTAAAAAGTTGTTACAAAGGATAATGAATAAATGATACAAAAGCAAATAAGACCAAATTAAAAATTGCATGGAAATGAAAATACAGGTGGAGAAAGCAGGACGACCTTCCCAGGGTTTACCCTCTCACACAGTTTCAGCTGGGATTGACTCCAGTGTGTGCTGGTTGAAGCTTCTCTTTCTCTAAGGAGAAACAGGAGGTAATATTCGGTTCCCCTCGTATCACAAAACTTTCCTCATGAAAACTTGTAAGGAAGCTGTTGACCTGGTTACACTGAGTTGGGAATCACAGCGTTGACAGGCAGCCAGGGGACTAAGTAAAAAGGGAAAGGGACCCTGGCTGCGTACTTGCTGATGATTGCTCGATTGAATCGATTGTCATGCAGTGTAATGTGTCTGGGTGCATGGGGGGGCTCCGACTCTGCCCACTTCTCACAGAGGACGAATGGATCTCACTTACCTTGTTACGTTCTGCTGATGAATTCTCTCCTGCATATGCAATGAGTCTTACTCTGATGTTTTTCTGTTGCAGTGTTCGGCGCAGTGCGGTCTGGGCCAGCAGATGAGGACAGTGCAGTGTCTGTCATACACCGGGCAGCCGTCGAATGAGTGTGCAGAGTCCCTACGACCCACCACCATGCAGCAGTGTGAGAGCAAGTGTGACGCCACCCCCATTTCCAATGGCGACGGTAAGGTTACATACTATACTGCACTGTACCCTGCTGTACTGCACTGTGCTGTACTGCACTGTACTGTACAGCAAGCACATGTGTGAGCCTGCCATCACATTTTAATAGCTCTGGCTCGACTCGTCTGTGTGACGAGCTGTCGGCTTGCACTTTTCATCACAGCCAAGAAGAAAGTGTGTGGTCACCAAACAGACGCAGGTCTCTGTTTCAACCTGCAGCTCCCTTCAAATGTGAAGGCAGATGGTTTATGTGAATACCCATTGTACAATATGTGCAAAGCCTCGACTGGAAAGGTTATAAACTGTCTCTATCTTCATCTCCACTATTCTACTATGACCTAAACACACTTGGATGACACACTCTTCTACACTTTGCCAGCTACATTAATCTTTCCAGTGAGGTTGGCTCCTGGTCAAAGCGAAACAGCTCAACCCTCCATATACACTTACACATGATGGATGGCTATTCAGATGCATAGAGAAGGGCCTTTCGATTAGGCTGAATGGAAAACGTGAGCAGCGTTTACAGGCTGGCTAATGGGATTAGCTGTAGGCTAATTGTTCCTTTACGGACAGCAGTGAGGCAATGTCTCGTTTCATTTGGCTCTGTGGAGGCAGGGGCCAAAGCCTAATAAGGGAAGACACTCTGATCGTGATAAGGCATTTAGAGCACTGCCTGTCCGGCATCCAGCAAGCAGTTTGTATGTGTGTGTATTTGAGTGTGCATGGTAGGGATGGCAGACAGCCCAGTTTGTGAACGAGGCCAGGATCTGTCTCAGCTTTAGCCTCCGCGTCCAAGTATAGTTTTATTATGTTAAGGCCTGAGGGAGATGCACCAGCACTGATGTAGCAGGTTAGACCAAGTTTGTGCCTCTCGTGTATTACCTTGAGCACCTGATTCTTTGTTGTACAGTGACGTTTTACTTGAAATGTTACAAAGAAACATCAGTACATGCTACTGAGGAGGATCTGCTGGACTTTAAATGCAGTATCCTCAAAAAATCTTGCCAGCTGTTGGCAGTAAAAGTTGTCGAATGTTTTTGATTGCAGGATGTCAGGAGACATTACAAACCTATGAACTACGTGTTTGGGTCTTTAAATGGAGTTTCAGTCAGCAACGTCAGACCTGCAGCAAACTGGCTACGGTCCTGTTTAGCAGTAAAAAATAAGTTAGGTGAATAAATTAATCATTTTTATTTAACCAACCCTTCCAGGTCTTGTTCATTTAATCAACTGTGTAATGAGGAATCATCATCATGTACACTTTTGCTGTGAAATACTGAAAAATGTTTAATTCATTGATAACTAATAAGTAATATTCAGTTATATCATCACCTGCTGGTTTCCTTTTTTGGGCCTTTGGATCGTTCAAAAGGTATTAAATGTGATTCATTATATATGATATTAAATGTCTCAAAAAGCCTTAAATATAGCTTAGTGCTTTGGTGATATACGGTAACTAATAATAAAGTTTTTAATTTAATGCATCGTTTCTGGTAGCCAGAAATTAAATTGTTTAACTTTGAGGTTTCTAGAAAAACCTTCAGAGCACCAGATCTTCTGAGTGTCCAAAGTAAGTTCAGCGTCATCTAGTTAAATAAGAAGGTGCATCAATTTATTTGCAACACTCACATGCAAAACACAACCTAACAGAGATAAATGTGCAATGACACAGGAGGCATAAACTAGGGCTGGAAGCAGTTCACCTCTTTCTCATGAAAAAGTTTAAAAGATTAAATTAACCCTGTTTTCATTTACTCTGTCTCCAGAATGCAAAGATGTAAACAAAGTGGCCTACTGCCCGCTGGTGCTGAAGTTCAAGTTCTGCAGCCGAGCGTACTTCAGACAGATGTGCTGCAAGACCTGCCAGGGACACTGACCCTCGGAGCACAAGTACGAGGCGTAGACAGAGAAAGGCCGGAACAAAGGTGGAGGGAGGCTGACACAGCACTGAAAGGGAGAGGAGAAGGAAACAGGGCAGAGACTGGAAAACAAAACTCTGGACCAGTGGACCATGGACAAAGAGAGCTGCTGGTGAAAGAGGTGGAGGACTTCCCTGTCTATCACACCTGACCCTCCTGCCCTCCATCATGGTGGAATCCAAACCACTGCTCAGCTCATAACGCTGACACAAACTTTTTTTTTTTTTCACTTCTGTGAAGTGGAACTTAGAAGATTATTTGTTGGTGATGTTATTTTTATTATAATAATAATTATTGATACCATTGTTAGTCTTCCTCCATGTTTGTTGTTTCTATGAATCCAAAGTGCTGGACACATCGCTCACACAGGATGTACCCCGGACACGGACAGACGGAGGGGAAGGACTCCTCACCAGAAGAGGGGGATGGGAGTTGAAAGTGTCAGACTCGTGTCGTTGGGACGACTGTGATGGTGCTATTGGCAGGCAGACTTTTGGCTTCGGTGCACTTTTTCATGTAAATACTATTATTTACAATTTACCGCTCAAATACGACAGAGAAACCCCATCGGTGTACTGTATATTTATTGTACAATTCCAAACAGAGCTGAGATATTGTCCTCTGATCATGTTTTTGTCAGATAGTAGCCTACTGTCATGGAAGGGAATGTAATGTGATTGAATTTCAATGTCTCTGTGCTGGAATGAAAATACTACATACTGTAAGATATGTTAAACCCTTATATAGCGTAAGGATTTGTATATTATATATAATGTTTATCCTGGACCAGAAAATACCAAGTGGTTATAGGCGAGCTTTTATTCCATCTTTTCTTTCCCCGGTCGGGTGCCTTAGTTACTCAAATCAAAGTTCAACCAGTGTCAGTCCACAGTAGTATGAAGATATTGTCAGACGGTGCCTGGGCCGCATGAAACACTGTTACCAAACTGGCCTTTACTAAACATCCCATTGAGGAGCTTCAGTTCACTATTGAAGGATTCATTTTGAAGGAGCACATGCTATGAAGCAGCTTGTTTGCTGGGATCACAGTGCAGTCACCATTTCCTGTATATCTTCAGGCTGGATGGTTTTTTTTTGATCAGATGTTTGTTCGGTCATGTGATTGTCATGGTTTCAGCGCTGATAAGGGAAAGGGATAGTTTGGAAAAAGTGCTTTTTTGCCCTCTTTCGTCCTGAGTTGAAGGAGAAGATCGATACCACTCTCATGTCTGTGCACTGAAAATGAAGCTGTCGTCACTAGCCTGGCTCTGTCTAAAGGTTTTATGCAATGTAGGCTGAAAGGGAAGGAAGAGCAAGTTTAAGCAAATTTAGCGCAAAACTAGCCGAGACCAGCATCGTGTGTAAGATCAATAGCTCAACAGCAAACAATGTGTTATCACGTTATATGCTTTTATGTGGTTTTCGATGTCTGTCAGTAAACAGGCAGTAACACACTACAGTAACATGCACTGTGTGTCTGTATGTCTGGAGCTACTGATTCAGACTCCCATGATTCAGTCTAACATTTGACATTTTGAAAATTGCAGAAGACATTTCAGGGGATTTGCGAAAAATGTATTTAAAGTACGTCATGTGATGAACGCAGAAGTTGCAGCAACCCATGTGGCTGTTACACCAAACATGACTCTACAGCCCAGCTATGTTGTCTCTAGGGGCTTGTTTGGGCCAAGAAATCGTTTAGCACATAAACACCTCCATTTAACATTTAAAGATTTAAACCAGTAACTCTTGAGCTCTAAAAGCCACTCATAGATCCAGATTCAAAAAGCTAGGACACCCACAGCTGTGGTTTGTTCTGAAACCAGTTTTGCAGCCCTGTGCCCCCTGCTGAGCTCAACACTTCACAAAATACTCTGCAGGGGAACAAATGGCTCAACTTTAGGTAAATGGACAGTGTCCAGTGATAGTGACAGAAACTGGGATCATCTTGAGTCTGCCAGAAGTGGAAGTAGAGACATGTTCATTACTCATCTTGAATATGTGAAGGTACTTGAGTTACCTGGACATAAAAAACAAGAACCACATGTGCAGTCAGATCACTTGCATTGTCGGTGTGTGTGGATTTGTCAGATATCCACTATACAGTTATAGCATGTAGTGTAGATTAGAACTTCAGCCAGTTCTTCCCAACTTTTTTGTATCTTTATGTGCTGCCAGGCTCGATGTTTCCAGTCCTCCAGCTAAAGTCGCTGCTGCTTTACATTCAGGGTGCACACCTGAGAGTGGTAATGGTCTTCTCTTCTAACTCTGCAAAAAAGTAAATAAGCTGACTATTCCTTTAAAAAAGGGGCCAGTGCTAAATATACTCAGCCATCACATTAATTGCGGAGATGTTGCCAGACCACGTAGCAAACAGCCGCTCCACATAAAGTTACCTCCTCATCGTCTTTCCCTTTTCTCTCATCATCTGCAAAAAGACAAAAACAGCCAACTCAGTGGTGCTTTCACCCCCCCAACCCTTTTCTTTTTTTTTTTTTACTGTGTCCTTTTTTTTTATTCCATGGAGTACTGTGTTTACCTCTTCTTTTCCTCCTGCTCTGCTCTGAGGGTTACGGCCTTCCCAGGCTTCTGGTGCTATCAAGTGGGTGCTTCCATTCAACCCTCTCCAGTGTGCTTAAAAGTGAGGCTGGATCCAAACAATATGAAATAATATCCTGTCAATATCTCTGTTGGTAAATGCTGGTCATGTTATTGTTTTGTTTGTATCTGTTTATACCTCACACTGGGAATTTTCATTGTTAACCGCGTATTGTTGTTTGTGCTACCAACAAAATGGACACTCAACCCAGTTGTAACCCATCCCTTTACCCAGGTGACATTTCTGCTGGTGCAGGGGTTAAGAAAGGGAACAACCTACGAAACGTCTCCATCACACACTTGTCGTGGAGGTACAGTGCGAGTCTGAGAAATCAAGACAATGTAGGAGTGTGCCAGGATCTCATTGAAGCTGTTAACAACTAATTTCTAATTTTTTTGCTGCTGCTACTTTTTTGTAGCCACTTTCAGTATGACGACGTCGAGCAGATTTCAAGGGTGGCCGAGCCTCAAGTGAGGCAGGTGGGAAAGGACAGTGAATGCTGAGAAATTGAAATTGCTTGGACTAAGTCATCTACTGGCTGTGGGATATGGAACCTCCAGAAAAAGAGAAGTGAAATCAATCAAACTGGTACTCATTGCTGTGAACTTGGATGTTTGAATGTCACATTGCTATTACCTGTACCTAAAGTGCAACAGAAATGAAAAGCATCATGTGATTAGTTGCGTATATTTTATATTCGGTATTAATGTTGGTACACTGTTACTAATTTTTTTTTCAAATGTAAATTATATGCTAATTTATTGCGTTGTCTCACTTGTACATTTATTTCACTGCATGCAAACTGAAACTTAGCATAGTGAAAAAAATGCAGTGATACAGCCCTTCACCAACATTTTTTTTTTAAGTAGATACAATAAAAAGAGCAGCTTTTAAAGAGATGGAGTTAGTGGATTCATTCATTTCCCTGCTTGTCCAAACACATCAAAACATGTCCGTGCAACATTTCTGGTGATGTACACCGTGATTTCTGTGAGAGGAAAAAGCTCCACATGCTCTGAGGATCACATGAGAAGTGTTGGTGCCAGGGTAGATGCTCCGTTCTCACAGGCTTTAAGAGATATATACTCTTGTCCTTTCACTCAACTCTTGGAAAGCACCCACAGGATGAGAGCAGCTAATGGCATCACACCAGGATACCCGTTACCACTGCTGAAGAAACCCATTCATTAGTTTAGGGTGACCGAATTGGAGAAGTCTCTAAAAGCCTTTCGTCTTTTCTGCCTAACTCCAACACACCAGCTGCATCATCATCTGAGATTCAAACGCGACAAGACGTCAGCGGCGTCAAACACCTTTCCGAACTCTCCCTGCTTTGTTGCCATAGAGCTGGACATGGCGCTCTCCTTCCTCTCATCCCGGCCTCAAGTGTCTGGATTCACTCTCAGGGAGCTGTGAGGTTTCCACTCTCCTTGGTAATTAATTCCAAATAAACAGTAACTAGCCCACTTGGCTGGGAAACACTGCCGTCTCCTTCTAATCCACAGTGTCCAATTACAGAGGGAGACAGATGGCCTGTTTGGTCTAATGTAACCAGTTTAGAATACCTGTACGTCTGGCCCGGCTTCTGTCTCCCGTGCTGGCCCGTCTGCAGGGGTCTGTGATTACATTAGTCCTAACCTGCAGAGCTGAGGGCGACAAAGAGAGGGGGAAAAAAGTACGGTGATGGAGTTCAGGCCGAGGGATCTCGTATCTGCAGATGAACTGACAGCCTTGATGTGGCTGCCTCACATGAAACATTTGCACATATGCGGATGATAGCTCATTGTAGATTAAACACACAAACAATAGGTTTTTCTTGAGAAACTTAACACCGCCAGTGGATACTGTGCTCACACATGGCCGAGAGACCTCCGGATTATAAGGCAATTAAAGGAAAGAGCTTAAAACAACCCATCCCAGCTTTACTGGTATTTATCTTTTTGTATTGCTGTCTGTCTTAGAATCTGGTCACACCAGAAAAGGCCCGGTTCTATGAGGGAACAAAAGCATACCTCAGTTGAAATTTGAATTATATCATTAAATTGTGAGAGCATTGCAGACTGGTTACTCTAACCCTCCTGCCATTGTTGAAGGTTTCCAGCGATGGTTAGAACCGCCCCAGTGCAGCTGCACAGATTCAAACCGAGCACAAACAATGCTCATGGGAATTTTGGGTCAAATGACAATTAAGATGATGCGTTCATCACCTCTGGATGCAGCAACTGGCGCCATGCTCTCGTGAAGTGTATTCGCATGTTATGATCCAGATAAAGCAGCTGTAGATGGATGTAAATTTGGCAGTGATTGGTTGTTGGTGGACGATAATCAATTTCCGGTGTCTTTACTCGTGAGCCCTGACTAATTTCAGATTAACTGATTTCATTCTGGAGCTTTGCCTGTGTAGTACACATAAATTAATCTGGTATCAATCTGGTTACAAAAGCTTGGTGATGTAGAGCTAGTCAGTCACAATATTTCCAGAGATTCTTCCTACTTATTTAATTGCCCCCTGTCATTTTGTCAGTGAGTTATTCAAGAGGGGAAATAAAGCTCTCTAGGGCTAACCAGCTTCTGCATCCTTTGCTGGGCCATCTGTAGGGGTCTGGGATTATATTAGTCCTAATCTGAAGAGCTAAGAGTGACAAGGAGACAAAAGGTTCCGGCTGATGGATTTCGTATCTGCAGATGACATGACGTTGATGATGTTGTGGAGCAGAGGAAGGTCTGTCAGTCCGATTGAATATATTCCTCAGTTTTGGACTCTCGTCCTACAAAAGTTAAATCATGACTCTTGGTCACGGTTTCAAATTTAAAGAGTCACCAATCTTCCGATGGAGAGTTTGTTAGTTAGAGTTATTTTCCCGGGCCAGAGAATCCACTAATGGAGGTGATTCCATTGGAAATCCATTGAAATTGAAACAAATCTGTTGCTGAGACTATAGACTGTAGACTACACTACACAGTGAGGCACTGCCAGCATAACTACAACAAAATGAAGAAAATGTGACAGAACACTTTGAGTCTCTTACTCCTGAATGTTTACTTTATTAGTCGAGGAGACAATATTAGTCTCCCTCACATGTACCATGTGTATTTGACCGAATAAGTGACAAGGTGATTTGCCAGTACATTGGGCCGCTGAGACTTGGAGCTCACAGGCTGCTTATGATAAGAGGTGTGGAGAGGATGGGGAACAGATTTCTACTCGTCTGCAAGAGTCTGCACTTCAGTTGGAAACTACTGGCTGTGAGCGAAGCCATTGCTGTTGCTTATTAGCGGTTAAATACCCCCTCACAATGTGCATGATATAAAAAGTTATGAGGTCCTAACAATCATTATGGTGGATGAACAGCTTGATGAAATGTAGTCATGCCCAAATACTTGTTATACAATGTGTCCTCAGCCATGTTTGTCTGGAATAATCTGCCTCCACTTTTTGAGTTGTAAACCCCAGACACCTGTGGCATTACTCTTGGCTGTGGTCCTGTGGACATACCACAGCTCTAAACTTAAAGCCAGCGCCTGTTTGTGCATTTATTCTCCAGCTGGGAGGTGCGAGGATTAGCAATGAACAACATAACTCATGGCTCTCTATGGGTTTATCGCTCCTAATCAAAGCTGCTGTGGTACTGCGGTGTCATCGATGAGTGCTTGAAGTGTTTTGGACACTCTTCAATTTGAACACAGTGCAGCAGGACAAACAGCTCCAGATGGTGTGGCTGGAGACAGTGCATGCATGGACTTGGGGGGGGGTCTGACAGGCAGGAATGCTGGCCTGGGGATGGGAAGGTCATGGTTCCCGCACCTGCTATCTACTGGGCTTCGGCCTGTTAAGCCCCACTGCCTTTTCCCACAACTGACACCCAGACCGAACTGCCGTGGATAAGATCAAAGCCCACAAGGGTGCTGGCTGCAGATGAGAGGGCAAGAGCTGCCCCACCACATACACCGGGAGGATGTGTTTTCTCCTTCACACCTTCAAAGATGCGATGAGAAATGCTTGAGCTGTGCATCATGGCCTCTTTCAAAGCTGTTTTCCTCCAGCGGCTCCACCATGAACCGAACACATGATTGTGCAAACAGATGCCATACCGAAACATACCCTAATGCATTTCAACAGGACAGGTGGTGCAGATAGTGGCCAGTGTGTTTTAAAAGCTTAGCGTTAGTGTAACTGTTTCTCATCTGGTAGATAAAACGCTCCCACTTTTAGAGATTTCCAAGTGTGGCATTGTAACTGTAACTGACTCGCTCATGGACTCACCACTTTTGTCGAGCCATTGCTGTTTGCTAGAAAATAGTTGTTAGAGGTTAGTAAAATGTCAAATGAACTGTACTTTAGCGAAACATAAAGAGCGATAATCTGGATTTTGGGAAATGCTGGTGGAAAAATGGGAATCGTTATCGCTGCCTTTTCATTTCCACTCGCTTTCACTTTAATTTGACTTTTATTCATTTATATTCAGTTGGATGCAGCTTTCATATATTTAAATTCCAACCAAAACTAAATTAATGGTTTCAGAAAGATTATCGGAAGCAATGCTATCTTGATTTTGACACCAGATACGATGTTAGGAGAGGTAGATTCATACTGAGGCACTGACCCTTCAGGGCCCGTGTGTTGTGGTTCAACAGGTAGCTGGGTCACCTTTAACAAACGTTGCTTTGTTTTTGTGCCGTCCTCTGCCAGCGGGAAAGGCAGCAGGTAAGTGGATTAAGTGTATAACGAATCAATAGCCAATCACTTAGGGCAATGGAGAAAAGCCAAGAGCTTTTGCTTGGTTGTATAAGGCTGGATAATATTGTGTGTGTGTGTGTGTGTGTATGTGTATGTGTGTCATCATTTGGGTGAACAGCGTATTCTTTGCACAGCATACTTAAGGACATCCTCTCTCTTAAGAACATTATGAAATCCATCAAGAATGAATTATGCCGTGATGTAGCCTCCACCACTCCAACTGCCTTCAACTAATAAATGACAGCAGGCTAATGAGGACAAATGATAATGGGGCTGTAGTCACAGCACAGAAAGCTACACGGCTCTGTTCAGTTATATTGTAATGCCACTTCTGTCAATGTTTCATAGCCCACATGTCCTTCACTCTCTGCAAGGAAAAGGTGAGTCTTTGTATAATACATGGACGTACAGAGGACGTCTGGTAAAGCCCATTTAGAGATCGACAGCAACCTTGATGGTCCGCTGTGATGGTCACCCTATTTGATAAGTATTCTGTTCAGAGCTTGTAACTGTTCTTATGGTCTGACTGACAAACTGTTTGATGAAGGAATTAGTCGTTCTGTTTTATAGTATATGAGTAAGATCGGCTCTGTTCTGGCATGAAAGTGAAAAAGGGACTATAAAGGCAAAAGGATGTGCCTGCAGGTAATTTCATTAATTTACATTTGTGGGACAACAAATATGAAAGTGGTTGCCTTATCAATACTTTGCATGCATATTGAATATACTATAACTACTGCCATCGCTCTGCTTCATGGTCACTGAAATCTCAGAAATATGAGCTAGGAACACAACCACCACATTTCACGAGCTCATAAACTTGCTACTGCTTATATGTTGCATTGCCTATCTATCTAAGATGCAGAGAAATATTAGAATATATGTATACATATAGTTTCTTAAGAAAATTTAAGTAAATTTGACAAAAGGCCAAGAGAATGAGCTAAAAAGGAATCAGGGGAGGAAGAGGCAGGAAGTGACATATTCATTCCGCATGAGAGATCATGTGATCATGCAACTTCGTCGGCTCTTATTTTTACCTGGCCTGACTACTTAGATTCTGTTTGTTATTTATAATCATTTTAATCTGTGTTTCCTGTTTTATTTTGGTGACCTCTGTCTCTTCTCTTTTCAGACCTCATGTCCTGTCAAGTTTCCCTCCTGTGTGATTACTCGCTCCGCCCTGATGTGCTTCACCTGTGTGTCATCTCCAAGTGTATTTAGTCTGTGTGTTTCCCTCGTCCTCCAGCGATCGTTTTCTGAGTGTTAGCCTTTTGTGTGCCTATTTGTGATTGTGATGTCTGTTCAAGCCTTAGTTGAACCCCTCTGCTTTTTGTGTGCCGACCATTTTCTAGTAAACGACCTTTCCTCTGAACATACTTTTGTCTGAGTCTCGCATGTGAGTCCTATTCTGCAGAGCCACTCGTACCACACTGTTTTACTGGGAGAGTTTTGCATCCGTTGCATGTTAGAACATCAACCCCCCCCCCTACTCACTTGCAGTGAATCTGGCAGAGGATCCCCTGCTGTGTTCTTATAATAATATGGATAAATGCAGGTTTAAGAGATTGTTTATATGATGGATTTGGAGAAATTCAACTGGCTTTTACTTCCACAGACAAACAGTAACAAAGTAAAGAGCTGCATCGAGTCATACTGACACAAAGTGGAGGGAAAAACCAAGTTGAGTGAATGTGAAGATGGAGGAAAGCTCACTGACAAACACACGTGATGTAACTTTGTTTGTTTATGGGGATCCAAAGGCAGATAACGAGAAGCTTGTTTCCCCATCTATCACTTCCTTTAATCTTCTCTGCCCGGGGCTGTATGTGGTTTCCTCAGATCCAGCAGTGAAAATAATGACTCTAAATACATGCCCTTTGCACTCACAAGAGCTCACTGATTTGCATTTGGAGGAACCTGTTGATTTACAAACTGTTAGGCGGGTCAGAGACTGCACTGCAGAGTTTATCAGGTGTGGAGCGTGCTCAGCCAAGGTGCAGTGGAAACAAGGAGGCTGGAAAAAGTTCCACATGGGTCTTGAGGATTTGTTTTTTTTTAGAGGCTGATAAAGGGAAACATTCTTTTCTATCAACTTGGGTGTAATTTACAGATTTAAATGAATCTTTTAATGATGAGATTTTGCACAATAAAAGGGATTAAACATGCATCCTTCACATGCAGTGTTCCTCGTAGCAGCAGCAGGAATACTAGGTGGTTACTTTCAAGGCCACTGTCATGAGTGGGCTCCTGTCGGAACTGATTAAAACTGCTTTGACTTTGCCTGAGGATCGTGTCAGTGCTTTGGCCACTGACCTTACGCGGTGCACGTTTGCAGAAAGCACAATCTGCAGGCACTTGTTCAAAAACAGGACAATTTGCTGTGCTGACACTGGACAGGAACAAACTGGAGCTAAAGTACAAAAAACGCAAGACACAAAAACCAGACAGAGATACTGCAACCATGCCATCAGCTCTGTGAGGCTGTACTTTGAGCTGAATGCTAAAATCAGCATGGTGCGTCTGACCAACCCCCCCCACATCCACACACAAAACATCACCGTTCAAACATAACAGATTTCTACCTGTGACAACTGCACAGGTAGAAAACTGAAGCAATAATTATTTTCATCAGCATGACCACATGAACACTGCTGTAGTCTGTAGTTGGGATCCTTATCCACGTTAGAGCCGAACCACATCATGGCTTCCACTAGCAACCCACTTGTGGGCTCTCACCAAAACTCAATATTATACTTATGGTACCTCTTTGTCTAATAATCTCTCACAATATGGAATAAATTCACCAAGACCTTAAATGGAAATATTTTATTAAGTCCAGCCAGGGGGTTCGATAACAACTACCTTCCATGTAACTCAATGCTAAATATTCTTTCAGTGTGGGGCAGAGTGCTGTATTCCTGTGGTTTGTTTTGTTTGAGTTTAACCTTGGTCTTTGTTGTAGTCCTGGGCTTAATTTCTTGTTTACACTAGTTTCACTCCGTTTCTGAGAAATACTATTCATTCCTGATGAGCCCCGTCCAGTTGCTGTGGTATTGGAAATTTCATGGGCAGGCCTCGCTTGGACCTCATGTTTGGCAAGATGTGCAGGAATGAATATATTATCTTCAATGTCCCAACAGTTTCTGCATCACGCAGCACTGGCTGGCATCTCGCTGGCTCCTGAGATCAGTGGTAGGATGTAACTTTGCTTTTCAGTAGGGTACATTTTTCATGTATCTGTACTTTACCTAAATCTATTTTAAATCACTACACACACATATCAGCAAACATCTGAGATCTCTACTGCATTTTATGGAATCAATTAAGAGACAATAATTGGTTTAATGAACCAATCAGAGTAGGCAGGCAACATTAGACCCCGCCTCCTGCTGCAGCAGCATCACTGGATGCAGAAACATCTGTAATGGATTTAGAAGAGAGTGATGCAATAATGATGTAGTTGACCAGAGGGTACTTTTTGTACTTTAAGTATACTAATACTTAATTTTGCTTGAGTAGAAATGTTAATGAGGTATTAACTATGTCTGTTTTTGTACTTTTACTTAAGTAAAAAGTTTGAGTACTTCCTCCACAACTGGTCGACATGTTTCGAGTATATCTTCAACCCAGATCCTCAAACATAACAGCAACATGCAGCACTGCCGAATATAACAACCGCACTGTAATACTTTTACATCTGAGTCCTTTTGTAACAAGAGCACAGGCGGGAGTTTTCTTGATGTATCACAAGAAGCACTTTTGGAAAACATCGTCTGTGGCGGGGGAAAAAAGGAAAGAAGCAGTGTGATCGGGGAGAAGAAACTTGGCCAGTTTAAAATATAAATCTTCTAAAGTAGCTGTGAAATATGATCAGTGACATTAGCACATCATGTATCCAAGTAAAGCGTATTAAAGCAGAAGCTTATGTTAAAGCAAGTCTGTCTTAAAACAGCAGCCACATCCCCATGTGTACATTCAATGAGTAAATAATTCTTCCTTCTGTCCACACAGGTCATGAAGAGATCCCTCCTAACATGCTTCCACTGCAGAGGTGGGCAGAAATACAAAATAAATCACTTTATTGTTCAGATTCAAATTGTCATTTACGATAATCTTATAAAACACAATCCATAGTGACAGGTTCACAGTTTATTGTAGGACCCCAGACCCATAGCTCCTTGTCACGTTTCAGATGAGCAGCCCCACCAAAGAGACATTTCCTCTGTAAACTTTCTTTTCAGATGGTTTCACTGATGAGGCCAAAAGTGGAAAGAAATCACTAAAAAGCAGACATAATGCATCAGGAGTAATCGCGTCACTTATTAAACTAGTGCACTGGCTGTTTGAAACCTGCCTGTTTGTTTGGCCTGTGTTAATGCTGGTGTGTTAAAGCTTATTTTGATTATATAGTCGATGTCGATGTTTTCCATAAAATCAAAGTGAATTTCCTTTATATCATTCATTTGTGTGACTCATACAGAAGTTTGAATGATTCACTGTTATTTTTTCACACATTGTATGTCAGTTTTTTCAGACGTCTGTTAAGCAACAATCTTCAGCCGGTTTAGCAAACTCTCAACTTTACCACCTGGATGATGTTCAGTCTCTGTAGGTCTCAACTTGTCTGCAGGTTTATTCATAGTTAAGTGACAAACAGTCCTCATCGTTCCCCCATCACTTCCATTAAAGCAGCTGAGAGAGAGGATGTTTTCATGGTCAGTGAACAAGAAGAACTTTTTCTATGCACTCAGGTTGTTTTAAGATGGAATCGGCAAAAAGCTGTTTGGCATTGAGAACACCTGCTCCGTCCTTGGACGTGTGAATGACCAGCCATTAACCATGAAAATCTACCATGACTGTCCAAACCATCTTCTCTTTGATCCCTCAAGCTCATCAATATCCTTCCAATGAACGCACGCTATGTTACCGAGCGCTCCTCTTCCGCACACTCCGTCCATCGCACCCAGGGGAATTAGCCGTGGAGGGAGGACTCATTGCCCGGGCCGCAGTTCAGGGGTCAGGCATGTGCTTACACACACTTATTCCAACACATGAGTGACATTAATCCAAGGACCACTTACACCCAAAGTGCGAAAAGGAAGAGGTAAAAGTTGAAAGCCTGTGCTGTAGTGTCACTTCTGGTTTCACGAGAGGAAAGACAAGAGGAGAAAATGATCCATGTCACAAAAGAGGTGTTAGTTGAATTTCCATGAGATGGGGAGGATTAGTTGTCTATATTTAGCTATTACCCACAAGGGCAGAGGGAGCCGGTGGTTAAGGAATAGCATGATAATGCTATTACCATCCCATCTCATCCCTGGCAGTCACGTGACCAGCAGCACACAGTGGTATTTCCTGCTCCGAGCTGGGCACGGTGACACTGGGGAGCGTTTTAATAATCTCCTGGTGGTGCTGGAGGGGAATCACACCACCCTGTCCTCTCTGGTTCCAGAGTGGACAAAGCATTTCTGTCTCTTCATGAAAATATCATTTTATAAGATTTGAAGGATATATGTCTCTGTTGCACCAATACTGACAGTGAGACAGTTTTTGTTTGCTGTAATTATTCTTTATTGCAACATCTGCAATGAAGGTGCAGTGGTAGAATATGACTCAAGTACAGTACTAAAATATAAGTGTGAGGTACTAATACATCACTTCAGTATTTTAATGCCACTCCAACAAATTCTGAGGGTAAACACAATCTACTGGGTTTATTCACAAATTCAAATTTTAAACTTTAAACACAGAGATTATATGTAACATATGGTGATTTTCTATGCTTAAAACTAAATAACTATATATTATACTTGAGCTGAATTGTGTAGTTGAGTCATCAAACAGAAACTACTACTTTGATAATTGTTCACATCACTTCAGATATCACAAATATTTTGCTATTTGTAATTGGTAACATACATATTGGATTCATTTCCCACGTTTTACAGTCATTTAATTAGATAAAGCGATTCTTAGATGAATCCACAATTTATATAATCATTTATCACAGCTGTATAGCTCCAGCTGCAGAAGTGAAATTGTGTTTAATGCATGTGAAATAATATTGTAATGGTTTCCAGTCATCTGTCTGCATTGTAAGGTCTTTATTTTTTTAAAGTTCAGTTTAAGTTGATCAAATGGATAAATATTAATAATAAATATATAACAGATGCATTCTTCAGGTCAGCTTTTATTTAGACATATGCAGATTCTTTTTTTCGAGACTGTTTAAGTCTCATATAAGTTCTTTATCACAGACCTGGGTCTGCACAATTTGTCTTCTATCAACGACACTAAAATCACATTAAAAAAGTGTCTCTGCAGCGTGGACATGCACAAACAGGCATGAGAGCGTTGATGCAGATCTGGTAAAAAAAATGTGAACCCATCCTTTCATTTCAGTATCGTGTTAGTTATGCATCACTGGCACAGTTCAACCCGACCTGTACCCAGGAGCACACACTCAGTTCGATCACCTGTTTTAGATTTGCAGCAGCTCGAGCCTGGCCGGGCTCATAATGTAAAATTAACTCTCCTTCCTGTTCCAAATGAAAATGTAAGCATAATCCCAGAAGTGCAGTAAAAAAAATAGTGTGCGGGCCAAACACAGCTCCTGGTCTCACACATGGCAGTGGCAGATCACTTACCCCCAGAAACCACCACAGTCAGGTAAAGTCTTTGATTTGAGCAGCTCCTTTTTACGAGCTCGGGCTGGTCCAGTACTGACATGAGGACGACAGTGTGGCAGATACTGTCGAAAAGAACAAGCAGTTG
This sequence comes from Paralichthys olivaceus, assembly GCF_024713975.1. Classification (NCBI taxonomy): domain Eukaryota; kingdom Metazoa; phylum Chordata; class Actinopteri; order Pleuronectiformes; family Paralichthyidae; genus Paralichthys; species Paralichthys olivaceus. Next base: position 4,115,019 of record NC_091110.1, read on the forward strand.
AGTGATTTGGTGATCGATGGTGAATTAAAGGAATGATTTGATGTTTTTTATTTGGAAAAAAAAACAAAGGCCTATTTGCCCCCGTTAAAGTCCAATGCAGGCTGAAGGTATTGTCAGACGGTGCCTTGGCCACAATAGACACTGATACTAAACTGGCATCTATTAAAACATATTCTATGAAGCAGCTGGTTCATGGGAAGCAACAGTGCAGTCACCACTTCCTATTTGTTTCATGTATGATGAATATTGAATTGGAATATCTGTTATCTTTCATATATTTGTCCAATAGTCCAGACTGTAATGAAGAAATATCAGGCATGTGCATAGTGCCAATATCAATGGACATTGAATTTGGTGTGGATCCAGATAATGATTTGGATTTTGTAAATTAATTATTAGGGGTTGATCTGTAGTCAGTTATTGGCAGTGAGACATTTTCATTTCAACAATATCAGAGAATGGATGTTGTGCTTGAGTCTACTGTGGGCAGTTTGCAGAACATTCCTGTAAACATGCTCTGCTAGTTTGGAAAATAACGTATTTGCATCTGCAGCAGAGTAAGTTGGATGGATTGATACCACTCATAACTTTGTTGAATATAAATACAACAGCTGGTTAGTTCATCTCAGCATAAAGCCTGGAAACAGGTTGGCCTGTTTAAAGGTTAAACACCTGCCATTCTCTCTAAAGCTCACTCATTAACACAAAGTACGCAAACACCTTTGCAACAATATTTAATTAATTCAACTGCAGCTATGAAGTGGGGTGTGTTCATTTCTGTCAAACGATGAATGAGACATGAGAAGACGCACCAGGCGACACATGAACACCCACTTACCTCTAACTTTTGTACTGTCTTTGTTTCAAAATGTTTCCACAGGGAGCAATAGCGGTGCTGCCGTTTTACCTTGAGAAAACTGAAACTTCACAGCAACAGGAAAGATGTAAGAGATTAAGAATCTCAGCTATGAAACCACGTCTGTGTCTGAAATGCAATCCCTCCTAAAGAACTGCAATAGTGCTCTGCATTCACTTAATGACATATTATTTCAGTGTCCAAAGTCTTGCAAATATTTTTTTGTAGCACAATATATTTAGATAGTGACAGTAGAGGAGTAGCAACATGTGGTCCTGTGTAAGACCCCTCAGATGAAGATCACATCATGGTTGGATTTTTCTCAGAAATCCCACATGCAGCATGTCACCTTTAATCAACTAAATTTTAAGCTTTGACACTTCTGAGGTAGAAAGATTATTTTTATCTTTAGGCAAATTTGAGGTTCATTATTTTTATTGGGCTACATTTCTGGGTCAATATTAATATTCAGGCTAACACAACACACTGGTTTGGTAGTTTTAGTGCATCAGGAGGAACTACAACACAATGGACGCTGGTTATAACTCTGCTGTGATGAGGCGGATCTAACGTTGCAAACTAAAATGAGGTGCTTCTCTGTTATATTTTTGGCCCTAAAATGCCTCCATACTTCTTTTTGATAAAGGTCCAGTGTGTAAAATTTAGGTGAAAGGGATCTTTTGGCAGAAATTTTATGGAGAATAATCCTCATGATGTTTTCACTAGTTAGTTTAATCTAAATTGTATGATTTGTAGTTTTCTTTACCCCAGAAAAGGCCCTTTATATTTAAATACTTTATATTTACATCAAGGGGGTCCTCTCTATGGAGGCCGCCATGTTTTTAACATTAGTCCAGACTGAACAAACTAAACATCTTTCGAGTTTTTATGACAACTGAAGGCTACCACAATTTCAACACTAGATATCACAAAATTCTACACACTGTACTTTTAAGTTTTTTTTTTCTCCTTAATTTTTGTGTGTGTTTGATTTAAATATATGCATAAAGGCAATAAAGACTAAAGTGGGAAAATTTTAATTGAATAAGAGTCAAATCATTACATCTTGTTTACAAATGTTTTTTTCGAATAAAGTATAACGTTCACATTTAAGCTTCAGACAACATAGACAGAGGAAGAAGAAGGGCGTAAACAACATTAGGCAAAATCCGGTCACGACCTTAATCATTACTGCGACTTCAGTCTTAATCCTGTTGAGTAACCGAGCGTTGTCTGTGTGCAGCTGTTCCTGGTGAAGAAGCCTTTCCATCACCGATTACGGGGGTGGTATGTGCTCAGGTCAGTATCCTCAATCCAGATGTTGGAGCCAGGAGACTGTTCAACAAAAGCGAGGTTTGAAGTGGTGGACAAGTGGACAAGCAGAGTGCTGTCTCACCAGTCCTTCAATCGCATGGCTTGGGCAGGACCTGACCTCCGACCTCGTGACCTCACCTCTTGGCCTTCTTCTCCTTCATGATCTTCTTGCTCTCCTCTCTCCTTCGCTTATTGACGGGGTTTCGTGGGTCGTAGATCTCAAAAGTGTCCTCGTCCTGCATGTTGGCATCCTTGACTTTTCTGGATTGCTCATCAAACTGCAAAACATGTGCCATCCTAAATCAGATAGAGAGATGGGAGGAGAGAGTTCAAAGATCTGCAGCACAAGATCCACTAAATCACTGCTCGGTGGCTTTTCCCTAGAGGCTAGTCCCCTTTTTTTTTGTTGCTTTGAGCACTTTGATTTCTTCATCATTACTCTTGAGAACTGGAAAAACCTTGGATTTGAGAAACCATTTATACAATTCTGATGGCTGGTTATATATTTTCAGGAGCAAATAATGATTATCATTATCATGTTTCATGAATAGATGAAAATGTGGAAGCTGAAGTTGAAAACAAAAGGGGGAAAACAGACAGAAAGAATGTACAGTAAAATAATAATTAAATCAGAAACAAAGAGATGAAAACAAGACAAGTCAAAACTGATGCATTTACAGCTAAACTGTAAACTATTCCGAATAAATCTTCTTTAACTGATTATAGGGAAGATGCAGATTAAGATTCTGTGTTTAACATTTAGTTCAGGTAACTTTGTGACTGATCTCCAGTCAAATGGCAACCTCTCTGCACCACTACAGGTGCTATGTATGTTTCCTTCTCTTTAAATATGAAGACTGAATTTAAGTGTACGACCGATGTGCAAATGATTCCTAATGCCAATCTGAATTGGTAATTGATTGGTACTGATTACCACACTGTGTTTATGAGCCTTTCTTTGTTACAAAAAACTATTTCATTAATTTATCTAAACAAGGCCTTTTGGAGAGTCAGTCAGATTCCCCAACGTTAGCAGTTTGATATTCATAAAACAATCGGAATTTAATCTTGATATTATATTCTCAACATCAATTCTTGAAATGCAAAATAAAAAAAAAAGTATGCCCGGCCTGAATACTCTGTAGTTTAGTGTTGAGAATGTAGAGTACGGTGTTTATCAGAGCTTTTTCTGCCTGCTGACAACAAAGCTGATAAGACTGTTGAGACTCCAGGCTCCTGGGTCAGAGGAGCTGCAGAGGCAGGATATCGTTCTCTGAAGGTTCATCACAATGACCCCTCTACCTTTAACATATGGTCGTACAGTCGTAAAAATAAAAGTAGTAGTTAGCGCAGCTTTTAATGACTTCTGAAAGCTATGATGATTAAATAAATCAGTGCACTCCAGATGAGTGGCTGGACTTTGTCCTGCTGACTCTACTAAAACTACTTTTAAAACATTCTATCAGTGGGAAGCCATGTTGAACTTAGGTCACATTGTTATGAACTCAGATTTTAAGCCTTGTATAGGATTTTAAAGACACTGGGGTCCAGACAAAATGATTAAAACATGATTTTGACTTTAACTTATTAATAGTGGTGTTCAAGTTGCAGCAAAGTGGAGCTGAATGGGTCCTCTTACTAAAAGTGGGAAATACAGTATCAGGCTCAGACTCTTGAGACATCTTAGCAGTTAAAAAATGTTGAGTGAAAGCCCGAGTCCCAAGAGAACAGACGGTCATGTGTCTTTCATTTCCCAAGTCAGTTTCTGTTCCCCCGAAGAGAGATTAAAGAATCAGGACATTCCTCACAGGACATATCAGTGTCAGACACTTCACAGATAAAACAGTTTCTCCCACTGACAGGATTTCTTCAGCTGCTCCATGAATGCTCACAGCAAATTTGAACAACAAAGCAGGAGTGGCGAAACAATTGTTAGGATTCTTTTTATAGCGACGTCTCCGGCTACATCTCCTACGTGCAGATCTAAGTGGAAAATCAACCATCAGACATAAGTGAAAGGTGATGGATATTGTTGTGGACGGAGAATATGTTTGGCCATGAAAGCAGCATGGCAGAGTCAGTCGCTCCGTACGCTGCTTTGGTCCAGACCAAAATACCTAAACAACCACTGGACGTCATACCATAAATATTTGTACTGTTAATGGTGCCTGGAGGATCATACCTAATGACTGTGTTGATCCCTGACCTTTCATCCAGCGCCAACATTGGGTCAACATTTTAATTTCGCTCTTCTTCTTAATGCACCTTCAGGTTGGCCTTTGACATATTGAGAGTAAAACATCTATTGGACGGGTCACCACAGAATCTGGTTGAGACAAGTCCCTGCTAGGGCAGTTTGGTGATCCCCTGACTTTTTTTGTTTGGCACCATCATCTTGCCAAAATGTCAGTTAGTCTGGTTTATGACCATTTTTGTAACTTCATGAAACTGACAATCCAATATTCAAAACCACATTACCACAGCGATTGGCCCACTGTGCGGAGTTGAGAGGAGCCAGGGTCTGAAGTTCTCTCTCAGGATTTCTTTTTTCGTTCATGACATAACTACTACTGTCACTTTTCTACACTTTCCTACAATCGAGTGCAACATAATGAAGGTCTTCAGAGCGAAGACCGTCTGAAAATGTGTGTCGTTAACCCCACATAAACACATCTGATTCCCCACACGGTTGGAAAACATGTCATACTTGTTCTTTTCTAGCATAAACCCAACAATTCATCTTGTTTGAATACAGTGTCAAGTTATTCTGGGGCCTTATTCGAAAGATGATGGAAGAGGGCCTTCAAGACTCCTGCAGCAGGACAACGTGCCTCTTTGAATTGTTGATCTGTTCCTCTTGATTGTAAGATAAGTGAAATACTGACTTTCAGAAGGAGTGACCCTTGAAGTTGTCATTGACGGACCATTGACGGGTCATTAAGTCATAAAGAACTATCTTAAAAGACAAGAAGAACAAGGCGTCTTGCTTTGAGTTTTTCAACCCAGTTTAGGGTTTGCCTTTCACTAATGAACAACCCAGATTTTTTCACTCATGTTCACTGTGCAACACAACACAGAGATCTCTGGAGTGTTTGGGTGAGGGGTGGTGCAGAGGCCGGATGTAAGTTATATATTCCACTGCAGAATCACATGTTTTTTGTTTAGAGCACATCGACACCACCCCTTATCACCAAAAGCTCTCTTGACATCTTGCCAGCGTCTTCTATTTGTCATCGCTGTTTCATTTTCTGTCTGTCACATGCTAGAAACGTCATCAACACGGCCACTCCTGCTGTGTTCTCACATTAGCTTATTCGGACATTCCCCCTGCGTTTTTACTTGGGGGGGCTGGCCGGAGAAATTTCAGATAATATCAGGAGGCTCTCACTCGGACTTTCGCGTTCTCATATACAGCCCTTACAGAGAACGTCAGGAGATAATCTGGAGTTGAGTGCAAAGCAGCTACATAGAAGTGGCTACGGTTTGCTCTGAGTTGGAAAAAACAATAGACGCTGTCTTGCCCCCTCAGAGCCCTGATCTCTACATCTTGAAGTCATTCTGGGATTATTCAGCAAAGGAGAACTTGTGCGAATACTAATTTGCCAAAGGTTTTTCTGTTAACAGCACTTCATATGAAGTTAGCTGACTAATAATATCTAGTATCTTTAAGTGTTTAAGTACTGTACATCAGTCCCAGGGGGTTTACTCATACTGCTACATCACAACCGTTGAAAATTCCTCATCATCTTTCTTATCTGTCGATCTTATCGACAGAAAAAAATTAACACAACCTTGTGCTGTATTCATCTGAGTGTGCTGAATGTAGAAAATGTACTTCAAACTGGCTCTACTAAGTCAAGAAACTGCATTTGCTCTATTGTGTATTTAAAGATATTTTGGGTTCGATGCCTCGTCGACTGTGTGAAGCATGTGGTATGTCTGCTCCCGTCTCTGGCTGAGTGGACACTTTGAGTATGTTTGTGTGCGTGCGCTCTCTGCACTCTCTCCTGTGTTCATTTGAAATCGGCAGGAGTTGTGACAGCTCATCTAGAATGTCATGGCTACACTCTGGCAGACCCTGTGGACTCCTGCTGTGTGAGCGGGCCGCCTCTGATAATTTGTCTAGCAGCCTCAGTGATGACAGTCCGCCGGCCGCACAGCCTCTGAGCCTCATACAGCTCCGAGACGTGATGTGGAAACTCAGCATTCAGGCCTTATCAAAACCACTCTGTGCTGCCGTGATGCAAGGCAACAAAAGCCTTTACTCTGTTTATTATTCTTGCTTTTTTTTACTCAAGTAGGTGTAAAGAGATTAAGGGGTGCAGGAGGGATGGTGAGAGCAGCGGCAGCCTCTTTGCATTGAGACTGTGAACCCTATGAGGTTGTGTGTGTTATAGCACAGACCAGGAGGAGGAGGAGGAGGGGGCTGCAAAATTTGTAGACACAGACACAGATGGAATAGTTTACCTCCTCTGGCCCAGACTTGACTTCCAATGTCTGATCTGTTGTAACCCACATTCTGCTCACAGTGCTCCTAAAGTGGCACAGACTTCCCACTGGTGTTTTTCTAGGAGAGCTATGCTACTGCCCCTGTCGTTCCCTCGCTCCCTCCCTCCTCACCATACCTGCTGGTGTTGGTTGTGGTCGGGGGCACACTGAGGCGACTACGACCAGGGGAGGCTCCAAACGTCAGCCAAGGCTTCTCTCAAATTCATTAGGGCCCCCACACACAGACTTCAAGGGGGCTTCTCGAGACTAATAGCAACTACAGATTTTGTTATTCTACATCTCTCACACACACACAGACACTTTGCTCAAATTCAAACACATGGTATTCATTTCAAACCCTCACTCCGTGTCGTTAGACTTTGAGATCTTTGGTGAAAAACAGAATATGAGAGGAAAACACAGCGTCAGGGCCGATTTCCTGATGGCCAATCTGGTGGCTGCGAGGTGAAATCCCACCTTGACACACGCACAGACACACACACACACACACACACACACACACAGACACAGACACAGACACACACAACTTGAACTTTCACACATTTATCCAAAACTGAGGTGAGCTCTCGATCTGACAAAAGGTCAGGTTCATCGTTCCCGGTAGAAAACGAGGTTTTGTGACCAGTTTACTGTCTCGTTTATGGTGGTCTGACTATTAAAATAAAGGGTTTCTTTCACAACCTCTTACAATCCAGTGTATCAATAGAATAACACTGTAAACCAGCAGAGGCTGATGAAAAAGGCTTTTTTGTGCCAACTCGTCGCGCTTGAAGTTCATCCTCTATAAAACAATGCGATTGCCAAACTGCTTCTTGAACTCTGCAGGAGCACTCAGGACTCTGCTACTTATATTTGCTACAGTGAATAGTGATTTAAAGTTGAGCGAGGATGCTTACACGAGAGCTATTTTATTCTGCTCTCTTTGGTAATCCAGTATTCTGCTCCAGATGTTTCAGCATTTATTCGCTGCAGGTTTTATCATAAACTACAGCCTGCAATGAAATTACAATAACTGCAGATAAAGTAAGAAGTGTTCAACTTTGAAAGGAAAGTAGTGTCAGACAATGGTGCATATAAATCTGACCTGCTAGTAAGCATCACAGTCTGATGTCAAACTCACCTGTCGTACAATAAATAATCTCTATTCAGAGTCATGACCTCTTGCTAAGACTCAGCGAGGTTGTAGAGGTCTGGGGCTGTAGCAGTAAATTTGTTCTTAAGTAATGCCAGCTGACCTTAAACAGGTTAGGTTTTGTACTTACGTAAAGCTGAAGGGCTTAAGAAATACAGTTAACAAATATTTATCATTTTGGACAATCGGATGATTATCCGACTGAAAGATTAATTTACATTGCGGCTCTTTTTTGTGACCATTTTGACTAGAGTTTCTTTCACCAGTGATTTCTTGTTTCTTAAGCCTCAAAGCCCGACAAGCCCTGGTTACGCAAAACACGGGCAATCATTGGCTGGACAGAAAATCTTTATAGCAGAAATTATACTGCGTTGCCGTTTCAAACACAGCTCCACCAATAGAAGATATTTATGACATACTAAAACTTCTGATAACCTGTTGGCAAACACATGACCTGGAACATTTTGACATCTATACTGTAGATTCATCTCTTTTTATAAAACCGTCACCAAGATTAAAATCAAGTAGAGCATTAAACTTAATACTGACACATTCTCTAATAACAATGTATCTCTATTAAACTAATATCTTTGGTCTAGTGTCAACAATGATGGTTGAAGATTCTAAAGGAGGATGAATGTCTTCCTGTATTAATCGCTCTCTGTGACAGACATCCTGGAAAGATCTGGCCTCAAATTTGTGGTCGCGGTTGTGCAACTCTCACTTTCCATTAACAGGCAAATATGTTCCAACACACTCTAGAGTGAGAGATGAAATAAAGGAAAAAATACACACATTTTTCTCTAAAATGATATCAGGCTCACTGACCATCCTTTGTCATCATCTTCTGCCAGCTCCTCCACGTCGTCGTCCTCTGGAGCTTCGGTGATGGCCGACGACAGCTTGGTCTTGAAGCGATTGAGGAGGGCCAATGTCTGCAGGGCAAAAAGATCAGGCACTGTTCAAACTCACAGGACATAATCAACTTTAACAGAATCCCTGATCAGTCTGCTGAAACCACAGTGCATACTGACCACACACTGAGTTATTTTACCTCTGCCTCTCTGTTTGAGCCCTTCTTCGGTTTTTGTTTTTTGAGATCATCGTACTTCTTCCTTCCCTCCAGGTACTCAGCCACCGCCTCATTGCTTGGCTTTTTGTCTGCTGGACAGACAAGGGAGACATGATACACTCCTCTAAGCATTAGCTGGTACACTATCATCATAACTGGAGTTTTATGAAACTAAGTCCTTATAATTTATGTCTACACATACTGTTGACTTTGCACATTTCCTGCTGGAAAAAAAAAAATCAAAGAATGTTGTAAGGCTGATAGTTTCTTTGTGTCAGAGAATCCCGGAGCTCTCAAGTGCTTGTAAACGAGGTCACCATTTTCCAAACTTTATTGATTTTGTTGGCCGATCAATCAAGAAACGAAACCCCAAGCAAACATATTCCTCTAACACTCCACCCCCAAGTGAGATTATCAATATAACCAAAAATATTCTGCCTGTCAGACTGTAGGTCAAACATGTAACATGTTTTTTCAATAACAATTTGGAATATATATTACACAATACTACCTATTGAACTTAAAAGGGGGCATCTTGCAACCACAGACATGCAGCCTGCCTCAAACTAAATCACCTGGAAACCATAACTCTTGAAAGTAGAAATACCCCTGCCTCACATGTTGTGCAACACTTGACTGATGAGCCGCTAAAAATGGGCAGAACATGATCAGAGAGAAAAAGACAGAAGGAAGTGAAGCTTGTCAAGCTGTGACAGTGATACAACATGTTAATAAGAAAGGTGTAAAGATGAGTCAGCACGGGGCAGTCCTCTGATCTCAGACTGACATGCTCTGCATGGATCCATACTGCTGCCAACCTTCAGAAAGATGTAGTGGACTCACGACCCAACCCAGTAACCTCTCACTCCTACTCAGAGATGACCTACATTACTCCTGCTCCCTTATACACAAACCTTATGTAACTGATCGCTCCGGGGGTAAGGAAGGGGGCAAGGTAAGGCCCCTTTAATCCTCAACTGAGACAGGACGCATGAGCATATGTGCTCTTTGTTCGCTTGGTTTGAGAAAAGATTCAGCAAAAGTCACTACATTGCTTTAAGGAAAATTTAGAAAGGGATTCTTTAATTAGTTTTTTTATTCACTTGTTCAAGCTTTTCGGACGTAACTGTTTTTGGGTTTCTTAATCTTCAGTGATAGCAAACGGTATTAATCGAGAAAATAATCAGCAGAATAAACCATTGATAAAATAGATAGATGGACTGAAGTATACTACAACAGAATGGTGTTTCAAATGAAGAGCTATGATCTGTGTGGTTTATCAAAAGCAGACAGGGTGAATAAAGTCACAGGACTGAAGGCAGCACTGGGAATTTTTTTCCCATCCTGCAGTGGCTGAAAAAGTCTCATCATGGCTGGGCAGAGAGACAATCAGCATGCTGACATTGGTGTCTCATGCTGTTAATGTGCGTCTGTAAATCTCCCAGCTTAGACACTCGGGCAGTGGAGTCACAGAGTGGCAGACGGTGAGGACAGTCTGCTGGCTATTGGAGCCCTTTCTTTCCACAACAAAATGTGATGTCACACACACACACACACCACTGTGCCCCCGGGACAGCGTCACCTCTCTGGCCGAGCTGTGCCACCCCCTGACTGGATGCTCTAGTCGGCTGCACAAAATAAATGATGTAATAGAGAAAACACTGTGATTTAGTAAGAGCAGCCCATGTGTGATTATTGCCTTTTATCATGAGCCTGGCTGTGAAAAGTAGAGTGATTTACACAATCTACAAAGAGACAAATACAGTATATGAACTTAAATCAGTAATACCACTAAACTCTAGACTCTTTTCACAAGGCTGCTCTGAAAAGAACACAGGGCACTTGGATATTAAAGGATGAGGTCACGATTTTGGGAAACATGTTTATATGCTTTCTTTTGAAGCGTTAGATAAGATGATAGATACAGCTCTCATATTTGTGTGCTAAATATAAAGCTACAGCTAGGAGACAGTTAGCTTAGCCTAAACATTGGAAATAAGGGGATCCGTCCAAAGTAAAGTAAAAAAAGGCACCTCTTAAGCTCCCTCTATAACATCATATATATAGTGTGTTTATTTAATCAGTGCTCTTTGTGAGCTTAACAAGACTTTCAGTCAAATGAACAAGTTCAACAATCAATACAAACAATTTAAATATAAAGGAGATTATTGATGTATGTCCCTTCCCATGGTTGGAGAAAATCTACTTATTTAATAAGTTCTTTGACAGAAGTCTCACAGCTTGTTGAGGAGAAAAGGTTGTATTTTAGGAAAAAGTAGGTTCACCTCAGGAGAAATGTAATTGAAAAAAAACAAAGAACCTCAGTTCCATGGAGTGTTTATCATTTCAGAAAACCATGCAATTACTCTTATTTCTCTGGACTTTTTGGCTGCGAATACTCCAAATACTGAGCAGTCGCAGCCCTGTAAATCTGAGTTCCACACTTTCCCCTGCTTCCCACTGCGTCCACACAGAAGTCTGCTCCGCCGCTGGTGGGGCAAATCTTTTTCTTGTGATTTATGAGACCAACAAGTGATCTCCCTCCATCTCTCTCCCACTGTGTTTCTCCACTGCAGCCTGTGACATGCTGGATGCTGACTGATGATGCCCCGAGGTCCTACATGACGAACACACATCACCCTCTCCAGCTGTTGTCACTAACTACTATCTTTGAGTTTGATGGCCTTTCTAACTACATTCCTCTCCTCTCCTGTCACCTGGATTCCAGAGAGCTACAAATCAAGCTGCTGATGTCGTAGTAACCCATAGGATAAAAGGTTCGCCTTCTCTCAAACAACCAGCGGCTTTCACAGAAAAGTCAAAGTAGCATGGTACCATGATCATCTGTCAAAAAATGTTGTCAGGTGGTGGTTTAGGGTCAACACCAACTATCCATCTTTAATTATGCAACACTGAAGACTGTTTATGAACATATTTCAGAGGTACCCAATTTAAAATAACTAACCTTGTCAAAAACTGTCAAGTGGTATATTGAAATTGCAAAATAACATGGTAAACTTAATCACAGGGCATTGGCGTTTCAAATACCACTCTGCCGCAACGTTTCTTCTAGATCAACAACATGATTGGCACCAGTGTAATAAAACATTCAGAGCTGAACCTGTATAATATCTAAATGGGATAAAGACTGTCGCCACATAATTTAGGTTGGGTATACATGGACAGTGGTTTCAGAATGGCCCTCTTATTTTTGGCTGTGGTACCCAGCGGTCATGCCAAGAAAGAGAAAACCAGACTACGGGAACATGCTGTAATTTATGTGATGAAAAGTGAAGTGATGACGGTTGAAAAAATAATTCAAAAGGTTATATAAAAAAAAAAGAAGAAATGAAATGTGTGCTTTAGCCAGTGGTAAACTCTGAAGAGACTCTTTGCGTTGCACTCCAAAATCAAGAGGACTGTTATGCACATATCAGCCATATGGAGAGGGGGGGCGGGCTGCATCCACGGATGGGGATTGGACATGGACTTACCTCAAGCAGGAATGTCGACCATATAACATGTAATATTATATAATAAGAAAAATGAGACCATTGCAGTGAGAAATCCTGATTCTATACTTTCTCTCCTATGTTTATTTTATGCACCCACAGGCTGAGAACACAACTACCAATTCATTTGCCAATCAATAATTTCCATAGCCCAAGTTGAAGTTTTCAAATTATTCTTTTAGATTGGTCAAAAATACAAAAATGTTAAGTTTGCAGCAAAAAAAGAAACATCCTCACATTGAAGGTGCAGGAATGAGCGAAGACCTTAGCATTTTTGCATTAGACATCAGAAAAACATTGCGTACAATAGCATTAATGTGTGTGATATGAGACATGTTGGAGATTTCTCTTTGAGATCAATTAGGCTCATCACCAGGCTCATCAATAGGCATGAGAAACTAGGCAAGTAAACTGATGTGGGGTGAAGGGGCAACTTTTTTACAAGTTCTGTTGAAAGGAGACCCAGAGTCTCAGACTTTGAACTGGGTCTAATCACTTAAAGATCCAGTGTACAAGATTTAGGGGAAAGGGATCTATGGGCAGAAATTGAATATAAAATAATCCTAGAGATGTTTTCACTGGTGTGTAACCCTTCCAAATTGTACAACTTGTATTTTGCTTTACCCTAGAATGGGCTGTTTGTATCAGAATACTTGATATTTACATCAGGAGCAGGTCTTCTCTATGGAGGCCACCTTGTGTGAGTTTATGACAACTGAAGGCTGCCACAGGTTCTCTGTCATGTTTGGAAGGTGAGAGCGAGGTGAGGGGTGTTCAGCTATAATGTGCAACCTCACCACAAGATGTCACTAAATTCTACACACTGGAACCTTTAATCAACGAATTGTTTAGGCTATACACTGGATTAAAGCACAATAACTGCCTCACAATTTAAAGGGAAGCTTAGTTCTCTCTCACTTTGCTGCAGTGATGTACCCAAGAACCCTGTGACATCACCGCTGGGTGTGGTTACACTCTGCACAGTTTCTCTTTAAGCCAGAAAGAATCATCAGCTGAGAAAAAGATCACTCATTAGCTTCAGTGGCTGCAGTGGTGCTTTAGCCTGAGTGATGGCAACCTGTGTGAATTAAAATGGAACTGACATAATTTTTATGTGGAATAAATCACATGCTTCTCCAAGGGCTGAAGACCTTTATGTAATATTCACTATATATATATGCGTCATATACTGTATACATATGGTATAAACTTTATTTAACCTTTTGAAATGCACCGTCCCACCAGTGGGAAGCTTTGTTCCTGGTAGCTTTTCTTTCAGTGTGTTTTGGTCTCTGTCGGACTCAGTCTTCACACAGCCTTGACAAAATATATATTTTTGGAAAGCTCTAACTCTCCTGATTCTATATATGCAAAGCATTTTAGGATCCACATATCACAGCAACAGCTGCTGACACAGTACGGGCTCAGACTTGTGGAGCTACACTGTTTTCCACAGAAGAGGTGCAACTTCAGTCCTTATTCCCTATTATTTATAACAAAAAACAGATTAGACAAAAAAAACAACTCTCTACCACATTTGTGCTTTTGTAACAGTGGTTCAGTATCACATTCTGAGTTTGTGGTTGTGACTTTTAAAGTTTTACGCAATTTGAAGGAGGCTGATGTAATGACTGGAATTAATTAAATGAATTAAAAGGGATGAAGAACAATAATCTTTTTATTTTTACTACAGCATTTTAGGGCTGGTGTATGTTTTACATTTTAAGATAAATGGTTTTGAAAATCTAAGATGCTACTATAATTTTATCAGCATAGCAGAACCTTGTGAACCCTATTTATGTACATCATCAAAACATATTGTATCAGATCTTTTAGAAATGAAACAATTTGTGATTAATATAGAAAGGATTGAAAGAAAATTAGCTGGCAACAATTTGGTTATTGATTAATTGATTAAATATGTTTTTCCTGGATGAATTCCACACACTCTAGTTCCAGCTTCCCAAATGTTAGGATTTAGTTTTTCTTTGTCTCATGAACTGCATATCTTTAGTTTGGGTTGCTGTTGCCACAAAATTCAACAACTTGGAGATGTCATCGAGGGCTCAAGTAGAAAATTGTCATCTTATTCTCTCTTCTGATTGATAACTGAATCAAAATATGAAAACGAACCGTTAGCTCCAGCCCTAAAACCTTTTTAATTCAAACCTACACTGACCAGATGGAGAGGCATGTGAGTTAAATGAGACCAGTGGTTAACCTTCACAAAGAGGTCAGCGCGGAAGAAGGAGAATGATTAAAGCTTTTAGTAATGTCAGTGTCAATGTGATTCTTAATGTGTCTGTGCAGCTTCACCACTGGGACAAGATAAAATAAGTCCTCACCACAGTGTTCTTCTGTGGCTGAGCTGAGATCCGAGATTTATGGCAACTGAGTAGACATCCGTCTCCCCTGCAGTGGCCATTGGCCCATGACATCTAAGAATTACATCTAATGGAATTAGCTTTTGCTTCCAACACCGAAATGTAATGAGGTTCTCTTAAAAAGAAACTCCTGCCTGTGGCTAAGCTACCACTGAAGTACAAAAACAAAGGTCACTGGCAGAGGCTAAATACCTTGTAAGAAAATGGAGGAGCTTAGGCTAGTTGCCACTTGGTGTAACTATGTGGTGCTGTTATGACCTCAACAGTTTATAAATGGATCAGTAAAGAGAATGCATCCTTTTTCTTGGGTTGTTTGTAGAAACTTTTAACTGTGGAGATATCACTATGGGCAACACGTCGAGTCAGAGACACCAACAGAATCTTGGCTAATCTTAGTATTGAAGGGGAGAGTAATGATTGTGTTTTGTGCTCTTTCACCTAAAAGCACCACCAAAATCTTGAATCAATCAGCAGCGAGCCATGAGTGGACTCAGTGTCTGTGTTGAAAAACATAAAACCATCAGTGTTCACGGAGACAAAAACAATGTTTGAGCAACAAAATCCCGTCATGGTCTCCAGTAAATATTGGCTGGTAGTAATCCCATAGTTAGGCCGGTCCCTGCAGAACTCCCCTCATGAAAACTATTGTGTTCACACACTCTCACACACTCACTCACACACTCACTCACACAACCTCAAGCTAACCTCTGTGCCTAAGCGGTTTTTGTCATTTTCAAAAATGCGTTTCAGCATCAGCAGAAATCCAAAGATTGACGACATCATGACATCCTGCAGTGTTGTGGGGGTGACAGATTTTTATGGAATGACACTTACCAAGGCTGTAAACTCACAAACAGTTTAAAAGGGAACTACAGCGGCAACTCAACTATTTTTTCACCCACGCAATTTTCTGCGAGCTGTAACACAAAAATGCAGACGCTAGGGGGGGGGGGGAAATAGACGTCTGCAACTAATTGAAAAAATCAGGGGGTTGCCTGTCTTAGTGTCCATTAGCAGGGAATGTAGCGCAGACCACCTTCTTAGAGACTTTGTTCACACTTACAGCAGTAAAATCCTTTTTCAAACATGACTTGAAACATCTAATTGTGGTAGGAGAAGTGTATACAAGTATATTATATAACCACATATAATTCACAGTATAACGGGGAATAGTAAAACACATCAATTATCAAAAACAGGGGAATAAACGCTGCTCACTTACCCTCCTTGACTTCCTCTACTGCAGGTTTTAAACTGTCTTCTTTCCTTTGCTTGATGGCTTGAAGATCCTTCTTCAACTGTCGTGCTTCTTTCCGTAACTCGTCACTGTGAGCAGAGAAATGACATTCAAGCTCTACATCTACTTTGTTACCATTATAAAGACTTACACCTGTAACAGACAATAATGATGAGAGAAAGGTTCA
Source organism: Paralichthys olivaceus (assembly GCF_024713975.1). Classification (NCBI taxonomy): domain Eukaryota; kingdom Metazoa; phylum Chordata; class Actinopteri; order Pleuronectiformes; family Paralichthyidae; genus Paralichthys; species Paralichthys olivaceus. The sequence goes on from NC_091110.1 coordinate 4,131,222, forward strand.
CAGACCGAAGTCAGTCATGAAAAACCCTACAGTAAATAGTTAACACAGACTTTAGTCTCCTCTGGCTCCCACTGTAAAAGATGCATATACATCATTGGAAAAAAATACCCTGATTGCTTCTGGTCTCTGTTGGTAATGTTTATGGCCAATTATGTGGGCATGCAAGTGTCAGAATGAAGAATGTACATTTAAAGCTTGTTAATGAATTTGATGGAGCCTTAACAAAATTAATTTGACCTCCTCCAGGCTTCTGGAAAGCGCTACAAGGGGTGTTGAGGTTGAGCACACTCAAGTCAGAAAAATGTCAATGTGTTTCTTGTTTAGGGACAAGTAATCCATGTAGCGCTGCTTATTCAGAACAAGGGAAATTACTCTGACAGAGGAAAACATTTCTAAACTATTAAAAAGTTGTCACTCAGTGGTGGTAATAGATATAATACGCTGGCGCTCTTATTTCATGCTTAAAATAATCTTCGATCTTGTTTAAAATGTATTACCTCCCCAGCACCCCAGTCTGATTGTTTGTTTGATAAAAGGATGTGGTATAGGTCATGGTCGAATAGTTTCATAAAATGTTCACCATTTTCCAGGGGAATATCTTATGGACCTTTATGGGGGAAAGAAATCACACATATTTAGGGAGCTGATATCTAGATTGTGTGAAATTTGGTAAAGCTTCGTTGACTGTGACTTGGCGGAGATGTGTGTCTGACTGAGTGCCATTCTATTTAGACATGTCTCGCAAACAAAACATTTGGAATCGTTGTACATACGCACAGAGGTGTGAAAAACATGTGGTTTTGAAGGTCAGAAGAAAGTACAAAATCTGGGCTGTGAAGTCCTGAGTCAAGTCCAACATCAAGATCCTTTGTTTTCAATCCCAATCCGTGCACTCTACACGTACATGTACTGCACCTAATTCCTTTTATCAGTCATGAATTATTGCTGCTAAAGTCGAAACACAGTTGAAAGTCTTGTCAGATCATCAGAATCTTTTGTCCCAGTCACTTCGTACACATGCACACACTTAATATAAAGCAGAGCACAACACTTTGGAAGCCTGGGGATGTTATTGCAGTTAATTGTGTGCAGTTAACTACATAAATGTCTTGTGGTACTTGAAATACACAACTGTCAAGTGCTGTTAGTGACAGCAGTAATGAAAAACTTTATACCTTTCCCAAAGTGGCACTACATTAAGTATTACTGGCACCGTAACCTTTGCAAACCCTTATAAAACCTTTAACTAGATGACAGGGGGAGGCCAAAGCACATCTTCGCTTCCTTGATTCAAGGTAGCATCTCTTGGCTCGAAGCCCAGCACATTCAAGGCTAAATGTAAGTCTGAAGTGAGGCCAGCTTTGCTGATTATTGTTCCCTTTCACATGATTGAGCCTACTGCCAGTTGCAGAGCAGATCTGTTATGTTAGGAAATGATAATATTTTTGTACTGCCTGACAGCTCTGTTTTTGTCCCATTCTCCTACGGAGTCACAAAGCACAGGTAAGCTGCACAGTCTGGGCCCCTGGCCTAGAAACATGTGAGGCGTCTCCAGACCAAACAATGGCTGCCTTTGTTTCTTACATCTGCTCCTCTGGACTGACATTCATTTATATCCATCTCTCTCTTTTTATCTGGAACTTTCATTCTCGTGTTTGTAGCTTTCCAACAGCCATGTTATCTGACATTGTCTGTAGCCAAGCATGGAGGCATCAAACTGAGTGACATTTTAACTCTAAGTGCCTTTACAAATATTAGCAGCTGTGGCTGACTTGATGTCATGTCTCCTGCTAGTTAGCTTCCCCGCTGCTCCTGAGGATACACATGAGGAATCAGTCAGACATGCAGTTGTTAGTCCTCTCCTTTCCTGAAGAAAAAAAAAAAAAGGTTGCAGCTGAATCCAGACTTGAGTTGCCAAGAGCAAAAGTGGTTGGCAGGGTCAGACTTGGCCTGTGTGAGGAAGTCTCCTGCTCAGCTCTGTCTAGAAGCAATGACAACAAACCTCCTCTTTCTGAGACATATTTTTACATACAGTATAGTAATGTGAGGCAGATGTGACAAACCAGAGGTGGGCGGAAAAACATAATAATTCAAAGACTTCAAACTGTCATTCAGAGTATCACATGGATAAAGAGGTGAAGCCTGGGGATTTTTTTCTTTACTTGTTACACCTTGATTCAGGACAGAATATTGGCATCCATATAAACCACATATGGCCACTTTCTCTTCTATTTTTAATGTGTAATTACTGCTGTAGGTGAAAGCTGTAAGTTAGTGAGTCTGTAACTTTATGCAGAGGCACTTCACCTCTCTTTGGAGTTTGTCATCATCATCATCTCCTTTTTAAGGATTGTGTGATGTGACTAATGTGTCTCTATAAAGGACAATTTGTTCGGTACTACACATCTTAGCCAGTTAGACATGTCTGTCAGCGTCAACAAAGGGGGTATATGCTAATTTTTTTAAGAGACAATTGCAGCAGTTTTATATTGCACCTTCATTAACTTGGGGTCAATCACAGTAAAAAAGAATAATCAGCAGGGTTACTGCAGGTTTCAACAAGTTAAATTCAGGGCTGTTTAACATAATACACCTATGTCCACTACGACAGATATGAAAACACTTTGATAATATCCGAGACCTTACCTTAGATTACTTACACTTCCCCATAACTGAAGATAAGGTGAAGTGGCTGAGAAGAGAATAACCCTCAATACACCACATTATCTCACTAACTACAGACAAAGGTATCCAGTCTTTCCCACAGCCAAGCTGAAAATACCCTGATTAATTCTCTTCTCTTAAAAAAAATAAACACATCCAATGAATGGTAAAATAATTCAAACATACCTAGTACATAATAGTTTTTACATATCTAAGATTTTTAAATTCATAAAATTAAATTGAATTCATAACATTTAATTTTTATGACACAGTGGAAACCGTGCATAATGCAACTTCCTGGTTAAGATTTGCTCTCCAATTATCAGGCCAACACCTGACTGCGTTATCAAAGAACAATTGTGGATGTATAATATTGGATTTCTGCTCACAAAGTATGATCTCAAAAATGACCTGAACTGACATGTCTGAATTTCTGAAAGAATTCTAATAATTACTAAGCATTTGTCGAGAGTGGTCCATCCCCGATTATACATAGTACACTAAGTATAGACATTGTTTTGATTGTTTCATCTTCTCCTTGGAGGCTTCTGGGCATGACTTCTTTGTGCCCTGTGTTAAATTAACTGTGTCAAGTATGACTCCAGGCTCTTACTTGAACAGAGAGCGGCCTCTTCTTCAGGACCCAGAGGTGAGGTTTTATACACCCGTATATTCTGCAGACAGCAAAGCTTTGGACTGAGTGATCATTTTCTGCCTGCCTTGACATGCTGCCATTCAGAAAGCAAGGGACGTATCCAGGGCAACGGCCAAACAATCGGCTCCACAACCCCACTGCCGATGAAGAAAAGGGGCCAGAGAGGACAGGAAAAGCCCCAGCAACACCTGTTAGGACACACCTTGGGGCTCAGCAAATTCCTCAGGACCCTCACATCACAACACTGCAAATTATTTTTGCTTCCAAACACTTTAACCAAACTGGATGATCATGTTTTGTTGAAATCCACAGTATCTATTCAGATTGTTCAGGTAGTGACAGTGACTTTTGGGGATAATAACATAATGGTCATGTGAAATGACATGTTGGCAATGATTATTACTTTTTTAACATTAAAGCTATGATTAGTGTTCCTAGAAAAGCAGGATACACTTAAAAAATTGCAACCGATACACCCCTCCCATCGACCCTCGCATCAACTGCTAGAAGATGACTTTTCTGTGACTCACTCACTAACTTCTGACAATCATCTCTGCTTCAGTAGTGCATGTCTCTCCAGCTTGTGAAGAGTCTGCTCATGTGCAGTCAGAGCAAGGCCAGGGTACACAATGACAAGAAAATCAGCTGATAGGTACGTCAGACAATGTTTTCACTATTTTCCAATATTAAAAGACAAAAAATGAATTAATAAATTGAGAAGATATTTGCCAAATTAACTGGTGAGAAAAAATATTCTTATTGTCTCATATGTTGCATAATTGTTCATTCAGAAAACCTAAAATAAATGGTTATCCTATAAATTACAAATCTTGACTAATGCTAGCAAGGAGTGCAGTTCATTTAATTTAATAATAAGAAAGTAATATACAGCACCATGGTTCACTGATCCTGAACATGACCCTTCTGCACCAGCTCCTCCAGGCTACATTCAAGCTTAAAGCTTATATAACATAGGTGTACTTAGTGGACGTGTACACATCAATAAATCAAAGCACGTTGCAAAATACAGACTCATTCTAGCACAGAGATTTGTTGTTGATAAATATTCATATACACAAGAACTGCCAGGAGTAACTACATCCTATGACTCAACTAAACCAACAGCACAAAAAACTATTTCCATTACTTCTCCTTCTAAACTGGACAAATACAAAAAAACACATTTCTCCACAGTACATGCATCTACATGGATATAAAAAAAAAACTTTAAGAAAGGCTAAATATGTACAGACTTCCCTTGTACTGTTTTCTTTGGCAGTAATGTCGTGCTACAGTGACTTCCTGTTTACATAAGTGATTGATTTTGATTGTGGTTTTCACTCTCTAACACACTTTACATTCTGCCACTTTTAAACTGACAAGATGGAGGACATTCACCCACTCACACACATACATTGCACCTATGTGCAGCACTTTTTCTATGAGAAGAGGCAATTTTGGGTTCAGTATCTTGCCCAAGGACACTTCAGAATACGAATTTGACAAGACTGGGATCGAACCGCCGACCTTCATGGTTAGAGGACGACTGCGCTAAACCCTGAGCCACAGCTGCCCTTAACACAAATGAAATTAGTCGATTTAAGACTACAGCCCAGTCCAGGGGCAGTTAGCACTCAGGTTGAGACCAACATTATATTCAGTGCAAGTGTACAGCAACATCTGATGGATGCTGGGAGGATTTCTTGGAGTGAGCCCTCTGCCTGGGACTCACAATCTGCCCCTTTTCTCTGAAAGCCACCCAGAAGACACATCCACCATCTATGAATCCATCCCGCTGATCATTTAAAAAAATAACATGAAACCACTGGGCTGTTATCATTAGCTGCCAGATAAACAGACTGAAATGAATCCTTTCTGCGACTCCCTGCCAGTCCCTGCGGCCCGGGACTACCTGGGGGCTGCCAGCTACTGTCACTGATTCAGAAAAAAGAAGAAAAAAAGAGTGAAACCCAGAGAGCTGTGGATGATTAACTTTTCATAAAGAAAGCATATGAAGTGATTGGCAGTAGACCAAGAACTCTCTCATGATTCAGAGCCTTGCATTTAATACTCCAGTGTCTGGCAGGAGTCTGAGGCTGACACAGGAATTCGACAACCTTAAAAATAGTACAGTGATGACTGTATGGTTCATCACAAATTCTATCGTTTTCCAAAATGCACAAAACAGGCGTACTTGCCTTTTTTGGATTTCTCTGTAGTCTCATTTTCCAGCCTTCAAGTGACTTTACAAAATGTATTAACTGATTAAATCAAACTATTTTCAGTTAAAATAAAGCCACTGCATGACTGGAACAAGCGAAGTGTGTATTTAAAAGTCAAATTTCCCACTTATTACTTCAAGGATGGCAGCAGCTTGTGCCTGCTATGGTGGACTCAAACCAGTCTAATCACTGAGCAAGTGATGTGGATGAATGTGCTCGAATAACAAGATGGCTGGGTGAGCTCCCCTCAGGGGGCACTCCATGGCTTGGTCACAAGCCAAGGAGAACTGTGAGCTGGTGTGGAGGAATCCAACCTCAACACAGGAATTTGCATGACTTTGCAGAGTGATGTGGACCAACGCATTACCCATGCAGTGGACCAAGGTTCCTCTGTTAGACTGGTTCATCTGCCTCACAATTATGTACTAGAGCCTTTGCCTTTCTCTTAACTAGTCGGGATGTAAGAAAGTAATGTATCTTGAAGAGTATCGCGGGTATCTCTTCTGCATGGCAGTTACATTCAGTTGTAAATTCTCTTTATTTCTCCCTTGTCTGAGAGCAGTAAAGAGTAAAATGTTCACACTGTCAAATGCTGACTTTGATCGGAGTCCAAGTGTTCGGCTGGTTTTTTATTCATTTTCTCAAAATTCTAACCCCCACAACCTAGACATGCATCGCTGTCTGAAACTCGTTCCAGCGAGCAAGTGCCTCATATGGGGCAGACATGCTACAGTGCGCCAGAGATGTGTAAACCTGGAGGTTCCAAAACATACACAATCCTGCTGCCAAGAACTGGATTATTTCAAGCAGTTTTCGGCACAAAAGTGGCGGCGAATGCTTTCTTGATCTTTGTGTCCTTTGTCTGAGAGCGCGTTGGGTTGTGACCGATGACGAGAGACAGGTGCAGCCAATTAATACACGGTGACACCAGCATCACGGAAACGGCCACTTGGTCAGAATCATTAGAACCTGACATCCCATTGGAGTTGCACTCTCCACAAGGATAAAATAGAGCTTTGCAAAGTGAAATAGACCAAATATGGAAGATAAAAGATGACTAATCAATGTATCAATAAATTGATATTCAGATTATTAGGCAGTAACTATATTTTTATGATGTAATATTTGTTTTAGTCATTTTTTACGCAAAACCTACAAATGTTATCTGCTTGCAGCTTCTCCAGAGTGAGGATTGACTACTTCACTGCTGTTGTCACTGTAATCTGAATGTGTTTTTTCGGAATGCCTGTCCGACAAATGATGGACATTAATATCAATTTGATTATGCCGACAGAGGTTCTTGGCCACTGATGTGTATAATTAGCAGATTAGTCCACAATGACAACAATCATTAGTAAGCACAGTTGGACATTATAGCTTGTGTAATCAGTAACTGTGGGAGATACAGCAGTTCACTGCTTTGATCATTTTGATTATTTCTTAACTGAGCAAATAGAGTGATATATGCTCAGTGGCTACTTTATTAGGTACAGCTGTTAACCCTAACCATAACTCTTTACCTTTACACCTATAGTATTGTTCAGTTCTGACACTTTCAGATAATTATTTATTTATTTAACTGCATTATATTATGTTGTTTTGAATTGGACAGTGTGTCCATATTTTGCCAAAACCAATTACAAACATATTAACATCAGAAACACATTTAAATGTAATGCAGTCGAGTACAATGCCACCACCATTGACAAAAACCTCAATAAAGAGTATATAGTTGAATTATTACATCATCCTATGTAAATAAGAATTTGTGACATAATATTGAACTTGAATACATCAATCATTTAATTGTTTAACCTAATGAAGTGGAAAGAGTAACTCAATATCCTTGTTAATACTGTAACATATCCCCAAGCCCTATTCTCCTCTCTCTCTCTCTCTCACACACGCACGCACGCACGCCAACCTTATTCATTCACTGTGGTACCGTAAAGGGACATCATGTGGGCGAAGTGATAACCATGAAAGCTACTCGATTTTTTAACGTCTCTCTTGGAAAAGTTCCACCTGTTCTATTAACGTCTGCTGTCATATACTGCATACACCATTTATAAGTATGTGATAACAAGTGATTTAACTCACAGGAAGTAAAGTTCTGCCATTATCTTCAGCCTGTACTAAGTGAAAAGCGATTACTGGAGACAGCAGAGGGAGCCAGGCCCTGCTGGCAGAGGCAGCTCACACTGTGTCCCACAGCCATATGGAAGCGTTTTGCTTCCCCAGTCATGCCCCGTCGGGTTTAACAAAAGTGGCGACTACCACATACGCTGCTTTTGGGACTTCATTCAGTACTGTCTCTTATAAAGGAACCCCCCCCTAAAGAGGCCTACTTCAAACATAGCAAAACCAGATTTGATCAGTAGTAACATAAAAGAAGAGTCAAACTGTGAGCATAAAAGCTTAACCAGAATTACCAACAACATCAAACATCACAGCTGAGCTGAGACAAAGTCACTGCAAACAGGATCTGTTCTAATTGAGTTGTGACTGATCTTTAAAGTCTTAAAAATCCTCTTGGTCCATTTTTTGGCAACTTGCTCATGAATGTGAACAAGTCCAAGCATTTTGCAATCATGGAATATTGCAGTGGAATATCATCTGGCTGCTGGATAGCAACATAAGATAGTTTAGACCTGACGTAAAAACTATTTTGGTTTCAAGGAGACTCCTAATTTCAAGGTTGTCTCAGCAGCCTTGACTTCAAGAAAGATACAGCCAGCATCGTAACTTTTCCCCCTGACGGAGGCCTGAGCACGCTGCAGACTAAAGAAACTGTCCTTCACACATGCACGTTACATGCTGCACATCTGAGCCCGGGAGGAATTAAATGAAAGAACAAACAGCAAAAGTCCTGCATTAGCAAAGTTAATGTGACAGAACTGGGAAAAGTGGCTGCTTCTAACATCCTCTCTCCTTTTTCCCCCCAGGTGACAAGTTACCAGTTGGTGTTCCTCCTTGTGCACAGAGCAGCTGAAAGCCCAAAGCAACAGAGGGAGAGCAGAGCTCACTGTGCAACAATGCCCCCTTTGTCCCGGACTAACACTATACCTACCAGCCTGCTCTTTGATTCCCTGCCAAGACAAACCACTGTGTTGGGTTACAGTTCTTGTAGCAAAACAATCTGCGCTTGTGTTTAATATACTACAGTCTGCCTGCATTGGGCTGGCTGTCAGTCAGTACACACTGACTGGGGGCCCGCTCCTTATCCCATTAGCACTAATGAGAGAAGGGTATGATGATGTGTGTTGAGGGCTACCTGTTAAGAGGATATGAAGCAGAGATAACTGGCCAACGCGCAGCATCCAAGAGAAATGAGAGACAAGCTCTATTCTGCTCGGGTCATTTTCATACCAATGTTGCATCACCCACGCCGTCACCTTCCACTCTCACGTTCATCTCTTCCACACTGCTGCCACAGACACTGTTTGCTTTTTACTTTAGCACGGTAAGTAAATTGCATTAGGTGCCAACATTCTTGTTGCATAGCAGGTCTGCTGATGATAGTCCAGTGAGCCACAACTGAGATATGAGTGTGCATGTGTGAAAGTGAGTGGACAAATGGAGAAAGAGAGGTGGTGACAATATTGTAGGCGGGGGTTCCATCCATCCGCTCTTGTGCACATTTTGAAATTGCCCATAAAATAATGGAATCGCAGGAAATTCTGAAAAATAAATAAATCACACAAAATATATCAAGTATACTTGGCTGAGGTGAAAAAAATAAAGTGCAAATGGAAATAAACTTGAATTATTAAGTACATAAAGCATGTGATAAATATTCAAGCCTCTGCTCCATTGAAGATATTGAAAATGCGCAGCAGCAGGCCGTTCTATTCAATACATCATCTCAATGACACTGGAAAATAGACACTGGCTGTTTATCTCAATGAAATAACTGATATTCATAAAATAAGGGTGGATGAAAAGGTGCATTAGTTGACTGTCTTTCCACATTTTGCTTAAACTTTGGTTACAAACAGTTGAGAACTGGGAAAGGAGCATCATATTGATCAAAACGTGCTCTCTCAATATCACAATGAAAGTGCTGCTGATAGCTATTTGGTGACCAAGAACGAGAAGTGGATTCTAGGACTGTCATGTCCTAACATGCAAGTTGAGTTTAGCACTATTCAGCCTGAGAAAACTGTTGTTTAACGTCTCCTGTGGCTCTGGAGGAGCTTTGTGGAGTCTGAGAAAATAATCCTGATTATGTCATAGTGATGTCATTCGGGTTATCTCTGTTTGGGCTTAAGTCCTAAATTGTTTTTTACAGAAAGCTGTCACCTAGTAAGATGCAACTGAAACGTAGGATCCCTATTTGTAGAGTTTGACCCAAACAAAGAACTACTCAGGATCATCATCTCGGTCTCTCTGCTTCAGTTTTGACCATTACTCTTAAAATGTGTCTTGGAATCCAACAGCAGCTCTTAGGCGGAATGAGATTTAACTATAAGCTGATTAATCAGTTGAAAAATAAAATATTTCTCTGCTTCATAAATGGATGAACATTTTAATTTTTTAAGCAAAACAACAAAAGTCTTCTGTACTTTCTCACCAAATACCCCTAATTGGTTAATTTAATAAAGACATGATTGCTGTCTTTATTTTAGACTTAAGGATTCAAAATATCTGATTAACTGTTTCTCAGTCCATCTATGCCTAATGCATCAGAAATATATTTTCTAATATGTTGTTGAAATTGTGCCAAATAACTATAGACTGCTTTTTCTTGTTCTTTTGTTTTCTTGGGGTCAAAGGGCAAGGTCACAGTGGCCTCTTGAATGTGATATCTCAAGACCAACTGGAGGGATTTCCTTCACCTTTTGATCAGCTGTCACTAAACTCAGATCAGTTAATGAGATTTCAGTGGTTAAAGAGTGACCTTATGTGAATCTGGAAAGACAGTATGTAGAAACATCAGTTTAGGGGTAAGGGTGAGGCATTTGGTTGTGATGGTTAAGGTTAGGGTACGGGGCTAGGGGCTGCAATATGTCAATGAGTGTCCTCACAACCACAGAGAGACAAGTGTACATGTGTGTGTGTAAATCATGTTTGGATGAACAAACAATGACTGAAACAATGCTGTCTGCCGTTGATCCAAAAATCTGACTGGGGGCGTATCGGGTTCAGATTCATGTTTGTCTCCTCTGCTCTCAGCTGCTCTTCACCTTGTTTTCTCTGGACTCCTCAGCTGGAAAACAAAAACTTTTTAATCGATCCTGAGCTGATCAATCACTTGATTCATTGATCGTAGTCCTTTCCCCTCCACTGTTTGTGTTGGTCACTCGAAATGGACCACCATTATTCATTGCTGTTTGCTGCGTAATGTGAGGAAAACGTCATCGCATCAGTGAACATGACTTACACTTCAGTCACGTCAGGTAGACAACTCCTGTGATCCCATGCTGCTTCACAGGGTCACATACCTGTCTTTTGTTATTGGATTAAATGAGAGACTCCTAGTGGTCAAAGTTATATATTGGACATTTAAATTCTTCTTTTTGTAAATTAGGTTCTGATTAATCTCCTTAATATGCATCAGGAGTGTGACCATTAAAGAAGGAACTGCTTTAATCACTTCATCTTAATGACATTGTATTTGTGTCCCTCTCAGTTGTCAGAGTGAACCGTGCTGACCCAGAATTCTTTCAGAGCATTGAGACTCATTTCATCACCAAAATGAGTCACGCACAAAATGATTCACAATGAAATGTTGACATCTACTGTCGAAAACTAGTGACATATTTAAAAACCAACACTGTAATAGTGTAGTAATTGATCAGAGCCATGAATACTGTGTGTATTCAGAAAGATGTGTACACAGGTAGATGCATTTTTTAAACATTTATTCAGTTTTTACTTGCAAAAGCACGAGGATTTGTTTTGGGGAGTAGGTGAAGGGTAAGGGGTGGGATAGAAAAGGGTGGCACTGGGCAGAGGATAAAGGGTAGGAAGGGAGAAAGAAGGAGTGGTTAAGGTAAGAAGGAATATAAGGACAAACCCTCATCAACAGTCAAGTTTTCTTTTCTTCTTCAGATGCTGCTGGTTCTTGTTCTTTGTTTTCTTGTTTGAAGATTTGTGTTCACTCTCCTCTGTCTTGTGCTCCACCTCCATATTTTTCATCATCTCCAACTGGACTCTTCCTCAGTCTGAGCCAGCTCCACCTCTCTGCTGGCCTCTTCTTCTTCTTCAGTTTGAGCCAGCTCTACCTCTCTGCTGGACTCTTCCTCCTTCCTCAGTCTGAGCCAGCTCTAGCTCTCTGCTGCACTCTTCTTCAATCTGAGCCAGCTCCACCTCTCTGCTGCACTCTTCTTCAATCTGAGCCAGCTCTATCTCTCTGCTGGACTCTTCCTCCTTCCTCAGTCTGAGCCAGCTCTAGCTCTCTGCTGCACTCTTCCTCAGTCTGAGCCAGCTCTATCTCTCTGCTGCACTCTTCTTCAATCTGAGCCAGCTCTATCTCTCTGCTGGACTCTTCCTCCTTCCACAGTCTGAGCCAGCTCTAGCTCTCTGCTGCACTCTTCCACAGTCTGAGCCAGCTCCACCTCTCTGCTGCACTCTTCCTCAGTCTGAGCCAGCTCTATCTCTCTGCTGCACTCTTCTTCTTCAGTCTGAGGCAGCTCCACCTCTCTGCTGCACTCTTCTTCAGCCTGAGCCAGCTCCATCTCTCTGCTGCACTCTTCTTCAGCCTGAGCCAGCTCCAACTCTTTGCTGGACTCTTCTTCAGTCTGGAAGCTCCTTATTTAATGTCGCCTCAGCAGTGAAGTCAATATGGTTGGTCTGTTTGCTGTGAGCTTGTCTTTAGAGCCACATTGTCTTTTCCACAGCCTCTAGTTTTCTGCTCCAGGTTTTCTTAACCGGAGCAATCTCCTGGTGCAGGTTTAGCTCCAGAGCTGCAGTTCATGATCATTTGCAACCAGCTCGCCCAGGGCATCAACTTTGAAATCTCAGTTATGGCTTTAAAAAGTTCTTCTCTGACCTCCAGAAAAATATAAACATACATGGAATTCATGAGTAAAACTCCATCCCACCTTTAACATAACCTGACCACACATTTCTAAAGTTAAAGCAACTTTAGTCTAAGGACAGGACTCCTTGAAACACTTCTACAGAGAATTACATGTGACCATAGCCAGCATCTCAAATTCATACATATGCTATGAAAACCAAACAGTGTAATAATAGTATTGGGTTATTGAGTTTGTTTGGTTTTAAGTTTGGTTAACTGCAAACTATTTCTGTTTCAATTAGGTCTTAGATACATGCATGTTTAGTTATGTTACAAGGTCAATTTCAATTCGGAATCCATGAATTACAGACACTTCAAGAGTGATGGCACATTTTTGCCCAAGAAATCAATTCTAATTCTATTTTTTATTTCATCAGACTATTTTAAAAGTACTGTCCTTCTCAATTGAGCTCACTAGATTTCAGAAATTGTTGCAATTGTGATGTATTTACTCAACAAACGTCACGTGTGGTTGAGCTTTAGACAAAACATGAATCAATAGCAGGGTAAAGCGGGCTGGCTGAGAGTATTTGGAAAAAAAAATCTTACCACAGCGGATTTATGTCAAAGAGAGCGGTCCATCTTCTTCATTAAGTTTTACTTAAGATTGCCAAACAGTTAGCTGTTGTCTTCGTAATTGAGCGGTGTTATCTTCACAAATAAGGGCTGTGGTTTTCTCGGTTCAAGGTTGGTGCGCACTGACCAGTATCCTCAGGCAAAATGTGTGTGTATCTACACAACCAACTTGTCTCAACATATTTCTCAGATGGTTTTTCAATTTGTACATTTTTCCAATTTGACGGTTAAAGAACAGCAAACTAGATTGTAGGCGATGCAAGTGCTTTGAATCAGACATATTTAAAACGGTAAAATGCACATCAATCCAACCACGACTTCATCAAAGAAACCAGCAGACAAAACATGGCTGTTCTGGGAGGATTTGCTGCAGGGAGGCAGTAATTAATGTTAATGTTAATGGTTTTATTTTGGTGTGTCTCATCCCTACTGCTGTCTGAACATCTAAGCATTCTCATCTTTTCAAGATCTGTTCCAGTGCATCTGAACTCTGTTAAATTCACTCAGTGAGACGATTGGCTGAGAAAATTGACCATTGAGGGGAAATCAAGTATTTTAGTTAAGGGTTAATTCTTCAACATTTTCAGGCAAATGATGCCAAACGTTGTCTGATTCCAGTTCAGATTTGCTGCTTTTTCTTGTCATATATGAACATAATTGGTTTTTGGACTTCAGACAAAATACATCTGATGTAAATTTATTTCACAAACTCTGCTTGTACTACAAACAACCTTCTTCTGAACTTTTTTCATCTTATTGTTGTAATTTAAGAGCAGCGAGATTCTCAATGTGCGTCTTCACTCCTCTGAATTACACAGTTCAACAACGCCCCTGTCAGGTTGTTATGCTGCATTACACGTACAAGAGCAACTTCATGACAATGCTGACCCTGTGTGGCAAGTGCAGTGACCAGATAGACTACTTTATAAACATCCCGTCTGTTTGACTTTGTTTATTTTTCTTTGTGAAGTCAGAACCTGTGACAGAGACTAAGAGTTTGAGCACTGTAAAGAATCAAGTAGTCATTACCTGCGACTGGTCTTTTTCCCTCGATCGTCCTCACTGGGCTCTGTTGTTTTCTCTGTGCCTTTTTCTTTCTTCAGCTTTTTACTGATGAGCTCTCTCATCTTTTCTTTCTTGTCTGAGTCATATTCTTCATCTGCATCCATGTCACCATCCACATCACCCTCAGCCTCGTCGTCATCTGTCTGCAAGTGGAAATGCACGATCAAATAAATTGACATTGGTGGGGCAAGAGAGACATTTGAACAATTCATATTAAAGGGATATCCATTTAACATTAGTATCATTGTCTGACTCACCTCAGCTGTATCTCCAGATGTCTCTTTCTTTTTCTTCCTTTTACAGAAGGAATATAAAATAATGTTTTCAGGACAAATTAAGGCTTAAATCATTTTTTATGAATTAGTGATGGTGCATACTTATCAACTGCTGGAACAGAGCTCAGCCTTGGATCATCTTTCAGAAGGTCGTGGCTGCTTTTGCTTTTTCCCTTTAACGTCTGAGGAAACAATGGTGAGCAAGGGATTTTGTTTTTACACATTTGGAAAAATTGTTGTATTTCAATGCAACATCAAATCCTTAAAAAACCTGTTTCATTACTATGGAAATTCGTGGATGGATGAGACATGGGCCAAGAAAGAACCCATCAAGCTTTGGCATGGATAGAAATGAAAAGGGTGGATCCAGGAATTATTTATCACTTGTGAGATAGAGCATGTTTTTGACATTTTAACTCCATATTCAGGGGACTGATATCCATGATTGTGGGCAATTTGGAGCAGATAGAAATAAACATCAGTATCTTGCGGATTTAAATGTGGTTTCATAATGGGTGGGGTTTCCGCGACTTTATAATAACAAACAAATAGAGCTAAAACCTGCAATTCCCACTAGTGAGTAGCAGAGATAACATATTGTGGACATGTCTTGGTAGTAGACTTGTATGGTCTGAGTGAAATCTTAATTACTTACATGTATTATACAATAAAATACAATTGTACAGCTGGACACGTCAAATGTAATTGACATATAATCATTCTTTTTGTGCAAGATATTTCCACATCTCACTATCACCAGATCTTTTGGCACGCAACACCATAATTTGCCAATAACTGAGATGAACCAATCAGGACCTCCAATGACTTAGTGGAAATTGTGAAACAAGGTCAAGCTATTAACTAAACTTTACAATAACTGTAGAAAACCTACTTGCTTGATTGTGCAGACTTCACTGCCTAAGTCCTGCACCAACAACAATTCATTCAAATTAAATTAGGTTTTAATGTGTGTATGTAATAAAACTTTTGTCAAACGTGTGGCTACCCTCAGATGTTACAGTTTCTAGAGTAACTGATGATGAATACTAGTATTTCCAAAGCAATGAATATGTTCAGAGTGTAATGTAATTATATAACTCACAAATTCCCTGTGGTTGTAACTGTCATGAGGGTCATTTGCAGAAGAAGACAACATTTTCTAGTCTGACACAGACACGTTTTGTAATTCAGTACCTGGCTGACTTGATTCACCATCTCCTCTTCCTCTTCCGCTTCCTCTCCAAAAGACAACAGACTGAAGTTCCTACAAACATCAAAATACTGTTGGAACTGAAGCATCAATGACAACAATGCTTAGACAAATATTAAATATAATGTAATCACGGAAACTGGTCCATATCTGACAGGGTTCCAGCAGCTGCAGCATAAAGATTGTGTTACACACAGACAGACAGATGAAATCCGAGCACTCACTTTGTGGCTTTTGACTGTGACTTCTTTCCCTCTTCTTTGTCTTTTTCCTTTTTGGCTTTCTTAGTTTCACGAGGTATAATGTCATCAAAAGGAGAATGAAGCACCTGGAAAAGTTTGTCAGTGTTTAACACACAGAAGAAGTTATCAATATTATGATGAAAGAAGAAAACAGTAACGAGAAAATACCTCAGCAGTTCGTATCTTATGGGGATTCAGAGGTCTTTCCTCATGGTCACATTCAACTTCTGTTAATCTCAGCAAATTATAAACTGTGTCGCCCGTGACCTGTGGGAAAACAAATAATGGTCAATAATTTACAAGAATCTTACAAAGTTGTCTAAAACGAATTATATACATTTTGCACATGTCAGAAACATTCAAGTGAATCACTTAAGTTCTTCAGGTTTACCTTGCCAAATATGGTATGTTTATTGTTGAGCTCATCTGCACGTCCCAAGGTGAAGAAAAACTGACTGCCATTATCATGAGGCCCAGCATTTGCCATAGCAACCAATCCTCTTCGAATGAAGCGCAATCTTGAGTGAAATTCATCCTGAAAGTTGAAAAAGAATACAGGTTGAGGTGATCATCAGGATAAGCAAAGTGAATATGTGCTAAGATTGATTTACACTTAAGAAACTGTGAGTGTTTACATGTATCATAGAGAATAATGGTATAGAGTAGAGAGCAGTCTGACCTTGAATGGCCGACCGTAGATGGACTCTCCACCTGTTCCTGTTCCAGTGGGATCTCCACCTTGAACGATGAAGTCAGGCACCACTCTGTGGAATATTGTTCCATCATAGTAACCTAGAGGGACAGAGACATTATCATTTTCCAGGCATCTGATTTTTGCTAAACGTCCTCAAAATACCAAGAGAGTTACCTGAAAAGAAAACAGGACACTGTGAAATGTAATAAACCTCGAGAGCAATAACTCTTGACGTGTGTGGAGTAATGCTTAGTATAAAATCTGGCCTCTCCAAACTGGAAGGTTTTACTGGGTGGATGATTTTGCTGGAGTTTACAGTATGTTGGAAAACAAAGTGAGTCATTGGTCCGGCAGTGATTTACACATTTATCTTTACCTTCCATGCACAGTTGCACAAAGTTCCTGCATGCTTTAGGAGCCTCCTTGGACCACAACTCGATGTCAATATCCCCCGCTGAGGTCTTCAACAGGACCTGAGGGAAGATCACAAAGTGAGAAGTTTGTCAAATCTACACGTGGTCTACCAGGCTAATAAACTGTTGTACCAGTGAACATCTCATCAGACACAAGTAACGTCGGTTGTAGTGAATACACTGAGGGTGTCAGTGATTTTATTACAATGCAAACTTTCAGATCTGCAGGCGTCGCTACATTTTGAAAGCCAGCGTAACGAACTGTACAATTAAAGTATACACACTGAAGGCCTTTCTTAAAAATGCACACAAAAGAAAACTATTGTAATTAGAATTAAAATGTCTCGCTCACCTTCCCGCTCGTTGGAGGCTCTTGGATGTAAATGTTGCTCATGTTGACTCTACAGCAGCGTTTCCGGTTGATGCCAGAGAATGGTGGGTTTAATTCCGCTTCTTAAAGACACTGAGAATATGTCACGGAAGCTAATGTTGATCAGTTAGTTTGGTTTACAAGTGTCACACTTCATACTTCTCTGTCTACAGCCATGTTGGCTTCTGAAGTGAGCTTATTGTTTATTCCTGAGAAAACAGGGGAGTCCGAATAAAAACAATGATACATATTTTTCGGTTTTGTTTATTTACACAATCACAAATCAAACCAAAATATTCCAAATATATTTTTAGTTTTATTGAATTATTTTCTTACATGGGTGTCGATGTTTAAACATGCTACTAAAAGGAAAATCCCAAACTATATCGCGTACTCCCCTGTAATCGACTGTTGGTTTGATCCAAGTGTTCCACGATAACAAACTCTCAGAAACAGCGAAGTAGTTCGTTCCGCTTACATTTCCTTCCGCTAAACTCTGATGCAAACTTTTTTTAAATCCATTAATGAGCAAAACTAAAATGGTGAAAATACATTATTTGCTGTTATAAACTTATTTGGGGAAATTAAGGCAGGGTGTTCACAGCAATAAGACAGAATTCAGAAGTTCGTGCGGACGGAAGTACCGTATCTGTGATAGGACCGTGTTGAGGATCTGAAGCGATGGCGGAATCTGAAAACAATGTGGATTTAAAACGAAAAGCAGATGAAAGTCAGGATGCGGAAGGAAATGGAGAAGCGGATGAATGGGTCGGGCCGATGCCAAGTGAAGCCACAACATCCAAGAAAAGGAAAGGTCGGTTTGTGTTGGTGAATTATCTCTTTACTTTGCGTTCTTATGAGACTCCCGCTAAACGAAGCTAACGCATGCTAACCAGAGCTCCCTGCTGTTGTGGAATATCTTTGCTTCCTGTTTTCAGTTTTGGAATATGAGCGCGTCTACCTGGACAACCTGCCTTCAGCTGCGATGTATGAGAGGAGCTACATGCACAGAGACGTGATCACGCACTTAGTTTGCTCCAAGTGAGTCACTCCTCAGTCAACTTCAACATTAGCTCTGTGGTGCTAGAAGTCATTGGACTCTTTACTGATTACAAATGTAAAATCATCAGTCCAAAGGTACTTACACGTCAAAAACCCTGTATTTAAAATGTATCCTCCAAAAAATGTACTTGAACTATCATAAGTAAACGAGATCAGTTCAGTATGCAGGAACACTCTTCCATAATGTTACTACATTCATAATATGTATTCTGGATCCATCAATTATATGTAGTTGTGACTGTCATAGTGTTTATGTTCTGTCATTTTAAATGACTTTCTTGTTGCTGTGTACATTGAATCATAAAAAGTAAACAACAGGCTTGTTTGCCTCACATGGAAAGTATACAAGAACAGACCTTTCTGAGGTGTAAAGCTATTACTCATCATTATTTCTGTTATGTTGTAGAAATCCAGTCCACCTCAATCTTATTCACATTCTAGAGAGACAAATTCAATACATCAGTTAGAAGCTGTGAAATTGTCACAGTAGCATATACAGGAAAGAGGTCAAGTCACTTTTATTTTTAAAGCCTTAATTAAACATGTTCCTCAAAGAGATTTACAAGGAGTTTGTCTTTATCTCTCTTTTCAGGACAGACTTCATCATCACAGCCAGCCAGGATGGCCATGTCAAGTTCTGGAAGAAGAAAGAGGACCAGGGAATAGAGTTTGTCAAACACTTCCGAAGTCATCTCGGTATGAACTGAATGGATCTGTCTCTTTTATGACCATCTAGGTGGTAGTGGGCTAAAAGGAAAGACATGAAACAATTTGTTAATTAATCGTAATTGAGGTAAAAGTTGGAAATAATGGTGGTATTTATTTAAGTTCATATCGCCCAGCCCTAATAAGCAGTGATATTATTGTTACATTCTCTGCAGGTTTGATGGAGTGCATAGGAGTCAGTGCTGAAGGGGCTCTCTTCTGTTCTGTCGGTGATGATCAGGCCATGAAAGTATTTGATGTTGTCAATTTTGACATGATCAATATGCTGAAGTTGGGGTGAGTCTAAATCAAAAATATATTTGTAATTCAGGTGTTATATGTTCACAGGCACAGTGATAACTCTTCCTTATTAATACATGATTTTTCTCTCGTCTTGGAAGCTTTCATCCAGGTCAGTGTGAGTGGATCTATAATCCCGGTGATGCCATTTCCACAGTGGCCTGCTCGGAAAAATCCACTGGGAAGATCTTTGTGTATGACGGACGGGGAGGCAGCGATCCCCTACATGTCTTCGACAAAATGCATTCCTCGCCGCTGGCCCAAATCCGCCTAAATCCCAAATTTAGAGTCATCGTTTCTGCAGACAAAGCTGGGATGCTGGAATACTGGACCGGCCTCCCAAGTGAATTCAGGTTCCCCAAACATGTGGACTGGGAATACAAAACAGACACAGATTTGTATGAATTTGCAAAACACAAAACCTATCCCACCAGCCTTGCCTTTTCTTCCGATGGAAAGAAAATGGCCACCATTGCCTCTGACAGGAAAGTCAGGATCTTCCGTTTTCTGACGGGAAAACTGACCAGAGTGTTTGATGAATCGTTAACGGTGAGCTCTAACACATGTTTCAGCTTGAATCTTTACTGATGTGGTGGATTCACACATTCATCACACATGCTTTGTATGTTAGATGTTCACAGAGTTGCAGCAGATGAGGCAGCAGCTGCCGGACATGGAGTTTGGGCGGCGAATGGCTTTGGAGAGAGAGCTGGAGAAAGTGGATGGTATCCGATTGACAAATATCATCTTTGATGAGACCGGCCACTTTGTGCTCTACGGGACCATGCTGGGCATCAAGGTCATCAATGTAGAAACCAATAGGTATGAAGGCAGAGAATGGAAAGCATCCCTGACCCCCATAAAGTTGTTTGCCCTTCCAGATTCTGATATATCGCATCATCTAGTTAGTAGTTGATGTTCTAAGCATTAGCCATTCTCATTTAATGTGTGGCATTTGATTTCAAAAGTAAAAAAGTGTTGATTCAAGATTAAAAAGTAGGTTCCCAGGTCTGAAAACTCTGATGTGTCAGCATCTTGTAAATTATCAGTAGAGTTTTTACACAGTTGAATCTTTGTCTGTTCCACCACCTTGGTGTACCTAGTTCAAATTTGAAGTAAATTCTCATGAATCTTGATCCCCAGATGTGTGCGGATCCTCGGGAAGCTGGAGAACATTCGTGTGGTCCAGCTGAGTTTGTTTCAGGGGGTCGCAAAGGCCATGCAGGTGGCCCCCACTGTGGAGATGAAGGCATCTGATAATCCTGCCCTGGATAACGTAGAGCCTGACCCCACCATATTCTGCACAGCCTTCAAGAAGAACCGCTTTTACATGGTGAGATTACATAACATTCACTTCAAGATCATAAAGCTTTATTGTTTTTCTGTTTGGTTTTTATTTTAATGCATCGTTTTTCTCAAGTTCTCCAAAAGAGAACCAGAGGACACAAAGGGCGCAGACTCAGACCGAGACATCTTCAACGAGAAACCTTCCAAGGAAGAGGTTATGGCTGCGACCCAGGCCGAGGGCCCCAAGAGAGTGTCTGACAGCGCCATCATCCACACCACCATGGGAGACATCCACATCAAGCTCTTCCCAGTAGAGTAGGTTTTCAGCTCACATGTGATGGTTTTATTTAGAAATTATCTTTACGTTTTATTAACAAAACTTTGCTCTTTTGCTTGTAGATGCCCAAAAACCGTGGAGAACTTCTGTGTTCACAGCAGGAATAGCTACTTTAACGGTCACATATTCCACAGAGTAATCAAGGCAAGTCTTCTTATCTGTTTATCAGGCAAAACCACACTCCAATATCTGTCTCTGCATTGTCTGCTGTGTCTTAATCTTTATCTCTCTTGTGCACAGGGCTTTATGATTCAGACAGGGGACCCCACAGGCACAGGCATGGGAGGAGAGAGCATCTGGGGAGGAGAGTTCGAGGACGAGTTCCACGCCACGCTGAGACACGACCGCCCGTACACGCTTAGTATGGCAAATGGAGGTCCCGGCACCAACGGCTCCCAGTTTTTCATCACAGTGGTACCCACTGTAAGTTGTTAGTTAGTTAGTATAAGAAGACAGTCTGCCCAGGTCATACATTTCCCTTCTGGATTAAACACTGACATAAAGACCTAAAGTTTAATATGTACCAAGTGGTAACAGTTATGTCCTATCCTTACTGTAAGAGCACTGTATTATGTTAGTCTTTTAAAGGAGTAGTTCCACATTCATTTTGGATAACCCTAACCTTTAGGATACATGCTTATTAGCTTTCTTGCCGGGAAATATATTATTAAATTAAATCCATTACATCCAGGAGATAGTTAGCTTAGCATAAAGACTGAATTCAGAGGTAACAGAACATTATGTCAAACTAGTTTGTAAAAATATTGTAAAGAAATGGGCAAAAGACCCCAAATCCCCCCCAATTGAGGCAGTTAGTTTATAGGGGTGGTACTGGTGAGCATCCTTCATGCTGACTCTAGTAGTTAATTAGGCCATATACTGGGTTTACAAATCCACTGAACTTGTCTTCCTTGATGCATTTATTTTCACAAGTTGGAACAAAAGCAATAAGTCCATGTCTGTTTTTTTTTTTTTTTTTAAATGCTTCATGTGCCACTGTTTTCTGTCCCGCAGCCTTGGCTCGACAACAAGCACACTGTGTTTGGGAGATGTACAAAAGGCATGGAGGCCGTCCAGAGGATCTCCAATGTCAAAGTTAACCCCAAGACCGACAAACCATACGAAGACATCAGCATCATCAACATAACCATTAAGTGATTGAACGTCCTTATCATGTCCTGTACAGTGATGTTTTTCTTTTTTACCAGATTGACTTATTAAAGGCTTTCAGTGCGATTGTAGTCAGGATTTGTTATGATTTAGAGGTCGGTCATCAGTCTCTCTTCTGCACAACGAAGCCAAAGAAAGAAAAAAGTTGCCAGCCAGAAAAATACGGTTAAGTAGTTTATTTTACAGCAGAACATTATGAATAATTTACAAAAGCCATCATTAAGTCCACCGGTCACAAAGGTTTTTAATGCGCATTGTGCTTCTACAGTAAAAAAGAAAAAATTTAAATGTTTTCACAAACTGTGGAAAGGCTTTTCACACGTGCATTTTTTTTTAATTTGTCTTTTTATACATAGGTACAAGTAGTAAACATTACATAGCAATGAATAAAGATTAAATGAAAAACTCAAATGATGGTTCCTCAATAAGACAAATGTCAGTGTTAGGTTTTAATGTTTCACATTACATTCCTGAAGGCTGCAGATAAAAGGTGTACCATCTTGTTAAGCACTCCAGACACAGGATCAGGACTCGTGTGAGATGTTTAAATAGGAATATTTTCACAAGACGTGGTGGTTTGCTGTGAGTTTCATACACTAGAGTTGACTAAGAAACAGCAGAGACTTAATTTGCTTCAAAATGAAAACCAGTGAGGCATCGGACAAGTGCATCTGTCAAATCCTGCGTGCAAGACACTCCACGAAACAGGCAGAGTCGGTGCATAAAAACTGATTTTCTCACACGGCCCCCCCACCCACCACCCCCAAAGTAACATCCTTGTTCCTGCTCATAAATAAGTTCAGTAAACAGTTTGTTCTTGTAACAGTAAACACTACATTCAAACCAAAACTCTTACTGGTGTGCCATTTCAAGACCAGCTGTGGCATTTAAATAGGTTCAAACACTTAAAAAAATTAATTCGCACACACAACTGAAAGACCCAAGAAACATTGACAGCTATTGCTTACATTGGATGACGAGGCGAAGAGAGAGCTCGGCCAAAATCGGAACATTTGATCGCCAGTTCGAAGCCGCTGCAGGTCCTCTGGGCTCAATGTGACCTTAGTGAACGTTCCTGTCCCATCTCACTTACCTGCAAATACACTTGATTGAACTAAAAAGGGCGCTGTTGTTATTTCCCAGGAGCATCTGAAGTCATGAGTCATCATGGGGTAATCAATACTGTCACTATAATAAGGATGACTGCATTTAGTTGAAATTACTGTTGCACTGTGATGGCGATGATGAGTAACATGTGACATAGAGAACAGAGATACATTCCACTCTGTCAGGACAAGGAGCATTTCTAACATTTGGACCTAATTCAACTAGCTATCGATAAAGGATTAGAACTAAGAAAAGCTAAAGTAACATAATGTGTTAGACTGTGTGCCTAAGCTGCCTTAGAACTGAAGCAGGATAAGAGTTGGTAGTCCTAACTCAGGTTTTAGTCCTGTTGGGTTTATTTCTCAGGCTGGTGCATGTAGATTGGACAGGCTTTCAGATAGCTTATAGTTTCTGTGTTCCCATTAAATGAGGCTCGAGAGAGTATTAACATCTTTGTTTTCTTTGCTCACAGCGGTGAACAAAGAGGGAAAGATGATGAGAGAAGGCTTAGAGCCACGGTGTCGTCTTAAAAGTTAATGCTTGGAGGTCATACAACTGATGGAGAGAGCTCGGAGGCTCGGGTTTGGCCGTTAAGGGGAGAGTCAGTAGGGGGAGGCAGGTCACAGACAGTTAGGCTACGTCCAGGACACCAGCAGCAACCAGCTGTCTGGAGAGCCAATCCAAACCCTCGTGCAGGCCCATCCCGCTGCGGGCATCGCAGCCCTGGATGTGCCAGCTCCTCCCACAGCACAGCTTGTGAAGGCTCAGCAGCTCTGTCATCTCCTCCACTGAGACAGCACCGGGAACATCCTGCAACGCATACATCATAAAAACTAATAGTCAACTCAGAAAGAAGGATAAATTCACTTGGAGGTGGAGAGTCTGAAGTTCATTACCTGCTTGTTTGCAAAGATGAGCAACAAGGCGTCCCTCAGCTCCTTCTCCGTCAGTAGTTTGGCGAGCTCGCTGTGAGCCTCCATGAGTCTGTCTCTGTGGCAGCTGTCGATCACAAACACCACCGCTGCACACGAACAAACATAAAGTCAGAGTTCATCATAAATGACCACACTTATCTTCTGAAATATCTGAAATGTCTACTTAATCACCTCCATTAACTTTGGCACTGACCCTGTTCAGACCTGGTATCCATCTAAAGTGGACAGTGCTACGTTCAGGTGTGAGACACACCACAGACACATTGAAGACACATTTGAGATTGGATCACTCACAACTCAGTTTTTCACGTACACTGAGTTATTTGTGGCCATCGTCACAATATCAACACATTATGCACAACTATCCTTATTAGGACTTGCATCGAGTTCATTGCTGACAGCCTAACCAAAACCTAATCCCTAACTTCAACCATGACCAATTCATTCATAACCTTAGACTAACCACAATTCACATCATACCTGGAATCTTAACCAGGACCTCAGAAATTACATTTCGCCCCATTAGAACCAGGTCTCCGTGAGGTCTAGGGGTCCTCATAAAATACATGTTCCTACAGCAAAAGCTTCTATAGGGTGCAACAATACGAGCACACAGACTCACAACTCACACAAACACATTGGCTACGAACATCAATTGGTCTTTGCATATAGAGCAGGGGAGTGAGATCTGATCGCAGGTGGTCACATTCTAATTAATGGTGTGAACTAATACACTAAAAATATTAAAAGTGAACCCCTTTTTCTAAAAATCTTTGAGCATCACAAATAAACATCTCTTTTTCAGAGATGTAGTCTAATAGAAAAACATCTTGAGGTGGTGCATTTTCAAATTCATTGCGAATGTGAAGTTTAAAGCTGCTGCGCCACTTGTCTACAACTTAATAGACATGTTGATATCACTCACTGAAATGTGCCAGGTAGCACAATCTCTCATTGCACTTGTTATCTAGTTGTACAACTCATGTGCTGCAGTCCATTTCTCTGCATAAATGGCGACACTGTTTTATTCCTGTGAGCTCAGTCCAGCTTGGTGCCGTCACTCCTAGACAAACTACATGCTCCAGCATAATCAAGATCTAATTGACAGTGTCTTTTTTTTGTTGAGCT
The DNA here is from genome assembly GCF_024713975.1 of Paralichthys olivaceus. Taxonomy (NCBI): domain Eukaryota; kingdom Metazoa; phylum Chordata; class Actinopteri; order Pleuronectiformes; family Paralichthyidae; genus Paralichthys; species Paralichthys olivaceus. The sequence continues at coordinate 4,156,663 of NC_091110.1, forward strand.
CACAAACTGTTTAATCAAGTGCCCTTTGCAAGGGGACACTTTTTTTATTACAGAAAATGTGTCTAGAGTCAAACATCAACAGGGATCTTTGTTTTCCTTGTGCTCAATGCTGCAGAATATATTCAACTTGTCGTGTAACATTTAGACAATATAAAACTTCATGTTTATAGAATGCAAAGCACATCCAGTACCTTGAGTGTTGAGATAGTAGTGTTTCCAGAGGGGTCGGAGCTTGTGTTTTCCTCCCACATCCCAGATAGTGAATTTCAAGTTCTTATATTCAACTGTCTCTACATTAAAACCTTCAATAAGGGGGAAATAAAGAGATTTAGACAATGCTGAGGAGATTCAACTGAAAATTAACACATTTCCAAATAAGTAAACTGATACATATTTGTTATACTGCAAATACACTTACCGATAGTTGGGATGGGTTGCATGAACTCATCTTGTTTCAGCTTGAAGAGGATGGTGGTTTTTCCAGCTCCATCGAGCCCAAGCGTCACTACACGGATCTCCATCTTTGGACCAATGTGGACCCGGTTATCCTGAAAACATTTGGACTAGGTTGTGACATAGTGGAACAAATTCAAGCCCCTCACATTGAACATGATTTCCCGGCTGCTCGATGCAGAAATCCAGGGATAATTACGAGTGGAGGACGGCGTGTACCTTAGTGAAGGTGACAGGGATGCCAGCATCCAACTGAATGTGATCTGCCAGCTCAGTGAACTGGTGCTGCTGCTTCTGTAGCGTCTCCAGCAAACAGTTGATCTCCTGCTTTGCCAGCACAACTCTGCAGTCGTCCTGCAACACAAAAGAAAGAGCAAACGTCAGGCCTAAAAGTGAACTGAGGGAATGAAGGGTTCAAGGATTTTATCACCTGCACTTGATAAGAGAGCCAACTCAACCCTCTATATCTGTTTTTAACTTTTCTCCACCGTGTCATTAGTGACAGCCTCTTTTTTTATGGCCAAAAACAGTTGGAAGTGATGTTTAAACAAATGATTTGCATAACATTTAAGGGAAAAAACTCTATTATGAACGCTGCTTTCAGACATTCACTGAACTCCAGAGATACTCAAGACATTCTCCTGAGGGGCTGTATGTGTGAATGCAAATGTCAGAGTAAGAGCCTCCTCCCTGCTGACCTTTTCCACCCAGTCCCCTAGTACAGTAGAAAGTCTGTAGAAAGTCCGCAGGAGCCGATGTGAGAACACAACAGGAGATGCTCCCTAGGATTTACCACGAGTGAGAGGGCGTGTTGATGACGTTTCAAACTAGCATGTGACGGATGCAAAAATAAATAAATAAATAAATATTTACGGATTAAAAAAGCTGTAAATGATATGGGCCGACACCGTTGTTGGTGGGATGTGAGCCAAAACGTGATCTCTGAAACCAAATATATATTTTACATTCTGCCTCTGCACCACCCCTCAGCTGAACACTTCTCAGGTTCCTGCTGTGTTGTGCACGTGTGAAAGGCAAACTCTGGAGAAGTTCCAGACCCAACTGTGTGGACATTCTGTACTTTAAAGCGCTTTGAGTGGTCATCAAGACTAGAAAAGCACCATGTAAATACAGACCATTTACCATTCTCCTTTAAACACATTGATGGCGCCTGACATCACTCCTTCACTCCTCCCTAATCTCTGAATAGGGAGTGCCATGTAGAGGACTGTGAAGTGAGCTCATCCACAAAATGAAAAGAAAAAAATTGTCACGGGAAATAAAACCCTGCCCTAAAATCCTAAGAATTATTTTTCAGATCATAAAGTTCTCTTTCCTGTCATCTGTTGGCCATTTTCTTCATTCAGCATGAGCGCAGATGCATTGTGGGAAACAATGAATCCACTATATAGGGAACAAAATTCTCACTAAACATTACTATAAATTGACGACCTCACTATAAAGTGAGTAGTGAGTGATTTCAGCCATTGACCAAAGCCCAGGCCAAACCTAAGTTATAGTCTGGGTACAAGAAAAACATAGAGTATTATATTATATATTTCAGAAATGTAGATTATTAACCTGCACCCTCTAGTTTATATGTGTGGATGTGTGTGTATGAAAGAGACTGAGAGGGGTGGAGTATACACAGCCTAGTATTGCAGGTCAATCCATGGATCTAACTCGTGCATCACTTCTGTGCATCAACCCGAGACTGTAGACTTAATTCTTGTCCCAACAAAAATGCACTCAGAGTTTGTTGTGCTTCCTACCTGCTGAAGAGTTTTCTCACAGTGGAGACAGGCAGTGGACACCTGAGACAGCAGGATGGTCATGTCCTCTTGCTGCTGCCTCAGCCAGATCAACCTCTCCCTGACGTGAGCGTCCACCACGCTTAGCGCCATCTCCTCCTGCCGACACAGAGTCTCATGGAGGTCCGCGAAGTAAGCTCGCACGCAGGAGCGTGCACTCTCTGCTGTGCCAGGCACCTGACGGACAAAGCAGAGAAATCCATTAATGCCAGGAAAGAAGTTAAATCGCTCATGTTTGAGAGGGCAGTTCTTTTTTCTTACATGTTCAGTGTGTGCCATGCCAATTCCATCCTCTACTATCTGCTCGCCCCCTTCTATTAGCTGCACAATGCCCACCAGCTTCCTCGAGTACTCCGACACCTCGTCTGTGAAGGTGCGGATGCAGTGGGCCATGTCCAAAATGGATGCACGGATCTGATTGGCTTCAGTCTCAAGAACAGCATGCTGAAAAGAAAACAGGGGATGAGGATGTCTCTTTGGGTGAGGATATCTAATATTAGTTTTGAGCATGTTTTGAACTACCTTATGTCCCTGGTGCTTGCCGTACTCCTTACACACACAGCACATGAGAGGCCCAGACTGACAGGGCTCCTCCAGGCAGACAAACTCGATGGCGTGGACCTGATGCTGTGGGCACAAGGTCTTCTCATGAGGCTTGTCCGCCAGCGGCACCCGACGGTGTTTGGCCAGGGTGCGAGTGGAGTGGGTGAGTTGTGAGCACTCAGCACACAGGTGGGTGGCGCACACGGTGCAGTACATCGAGGCCGTGTGGCTCTCGTCCTCATCACACCGTATTATGCACTAGTTAAGAAAGAAAAATTGTGAATGAAAGGTGTCATATATACAGCTTTCAGCCGCTTTAGTGAGGTTTCCTTACTTCTCCCATGCCTTTCAGAGCATCCTCCGCCATCCCAGACTGGTTGGACGCTCCATTCTGGAGCCGCTCCAAGAGTTCCAGCAGGGCAAAGTTTTTCTTCAGCCCCCAAACTCCAGAGTCCCCTGAACAGATGTAAGAGAATAAAATACTGACATGGGGAAGTCGTGATATTCACACTCAATACAGAGAAAATGATGGTTGAAAAAATTGCAATGTAGCAGTTTTCTTCTGTGTAGAGTTGTTTTTCTGTCCAGTGTGAATCCAGTGTAATAACACATCTATTAAAACATGAACTGAATAAACCCATTCACAAAATTGTCACATTAAACCAGTGATTATGAGCTTTGTCTTAATTTACTGATGTTTTCCAGCACAACCCTGTTGATTCCAGAGGAGAATCCATACAGGGTTTTCTGCTTCAATGATGCATACAAATTGGTCAAACCATGAATGAACTGGCTTTAACTCTCTGATATTATTTTCATCATTCTTAGGCACCTTTTATTCAACTTATGACGATCATGGTGCACTTCCCACTCTGTAACTTTGCTGTGAAGACAAACAATAACAACCTGCAGATCTCTGCATCTTGTTGAAAAGGTTTTCTGGACATTGCTGCTTTGATATTTGATAGATTCTGTAGGAAGATGAGTCATGGAGAGATGCACTAAAAATCTTCCAAACTTTCTCTGGGTAGAATCTCAAATTTTACTTCCATGTACAAGCATTATATGTTCATTGTGCCTGTACTGCTCTGTGACAGATTGTCTCATTTATAATAACTTTTCAATTTTAAAACAATGGGTCAAGATGACTTTACTCAACATGAAAGGTGTGTACAGATCATGTATGTATTTCAGACAGGACATTAATATGCTTTCATGTTACCATAGTAAAAAAGTATGCTCTTTCTCACCCAGCTCAGTGACCTGTCTGTCGAAGGGGCAGCGGACCGCTCTGCCATGAAGGGGCAACCGGGTAAGACAATCATGGCACACAGTGTGGCCACAGAGCAAAAGACGAGGGACCTTGTCCCCTTGGAGGGAGAAGACGTCCTCACACACGCCACACTCCAGCACCTGGGAATGAATATACACAACGTGGTTAAATTCCAGAAAAGCCCTCTGTGTGTGTGTGTGTGTGTGTGTGTGTGTGTGTGTGTGTGTGTGTGTGTGTGTGTGTTTGTGTGTGTGTGTGTGTGTGTGTGTGTGTGTGTGTGACTGCTGTAGAACCAGTTCTGACATTAGAGGGGAGGAGTGATTTAATAGCTGGCACTGATTTCACAACCCTTACAAGGTCCCAGACAGAATAACAGACAGTCAGTGAGGTGGATCAGTGAATATCTTCAGTTCGTCTACAGTGAGTTGCATTAAGATGGATCAGGGAGATAATTCACTGACATCGATGTGATCACAGCAGGTCTGAGACCTTTGCAGTCACCTTGACCCACAACCCTCCTGCTGTGATCTTTAAAAAAAATAAATCACATGGGACTATTTAGAGAGAAGCGGGTTGTAACTCGCACGCACACCGAGCAGCGACTTTTCAAACCGATCACGTTACTGAGGAGCTGCAGTGAAGCACGGTCAGTGCGTGTGAAGCTGTGCTAGCAGCCTCAAACAGCAGCCCTGCGGTGCACCCTGCACACGCATCGGTTCATAGTGAACCACGCAGAGATCACCCGATCACGCATGTTCGTTAACACAGCTCCGATCGACTGAGGGCGAGTGTTCGGTTTCTGACGCCACCAACGCCAACGCAGCAGCATTCACCCAAAACCAGCAGCCACGAAGGCAAGCCTGCTGTCGCCCCTCGAGTCCAAATGATAAAAACAACATGGCCACCATCCAGCTGTGAACGTTAGTGACGGAGGTACAACCTTCACCGTGCTCCCATGAGCTGCTCTCCCGTGTCGGCTGCAGGTCTCCATCGTCGCCACAGCTCCCTGCTTGTTTATTCCTGCTGCGGCAGCGGCCATTCTTGGACGACAGCGCAGAGGACCGAGCAGGGTCGAGAGCACAATCCCTCAAAGACTTCCGGTTTCGTTCTTTAAGCCCTTTTACCGTACAATACCGTTCTTTCACTCAGTGTATACAGCAACAATGCAGTTTAATTCACTGTATGTCACAATTTGTAATATGACGGGATAACATCAATAGCGTCACAACTGAAACTTAGCGAGAAACTGCGATTGTGGCCACTATCTTCTTCTATTACGCATGCGCAATGCAAACTTGTGTCGACGCTGATAGGAAGCAAAACGTAAACATACGCAAAAGAACCTGCCTGTGTTCAGACACACAATAAACATGAATATATACATACAATGAATGTGTATAATGAATGTGTCAATGAATCTGCTGTAATTATTTGTAATTAATTGTCACAGAAATAAGGGAGCAATTACTCATCTAAACATGTCTAAAGAATCGCAAAGAGCTGATTAATTTTTAAATTGAAGGGCTATTATGTTCAATAATTAAAAAAATAATAGCAAATTAATTGAAAACGTTACCATAAAGAGTAAAAAAAGATAATATTGTCAACTTCACCATCACGAACTATAAGTCCCGCAATGCAGCGCGGTTGGTCGTATGGTGATGACGTATTCTTCGCGCGTCTCCCCTGCCTGGATCGAAGCATCATCAGCAGCAGAGCTCATCGCCAGGCTCACGGTTGGTTTTTATATCTATTCTCACTGAAAATAACTTTCACTGTGTGATCAAAATGTGTTTCCGGTCTGATCCTCATGTAGTTGATAATATCTGTTGAGGAGGGTGAGATATATCCTCGCCATGTTTTCATTCTGGGCGCCCAGCTCTCTGTCCTCAACATTAAACCTGTGTGTTGCTCCTCCTGCTGGACATCCACGCGTCCTCTGCTCTCAGGCTTCCGCCGCTAATGTCTCAACCACCGCAGCAGACTGTGCCCTCCGCCCCAGACTCCCCGGCCCTGGTGGTCACCTCCAACGTGCAGAAATATGCCATCAAGAAGAAGAAGGTGCTGAGTGCTGAGGACACGGAGCTGTTTGAGCTGACCCAGGCTGCAGGCATCACTGTCGACCAGGAGGTCTTCAAGTAAGCGTGCTGAGGACCACGAGGAAGCTAAACATGGTGGATGTGGAGGAATAAACAGAAGGACAGGGCTGTTTGTCTGTTTCTCATGCTCCTCTTCTTCTTCTCGTCCTCACAGGTTCATAGTGGACCTGTTGAAAATGAACGTGGCTCCTCAAGCAGTCTTCCAGACTCTGAAGGCCATGTGTGCGGGTCAGAGAGTGGCGGACAGCTGCGGCGGGGAGTCCGCTTCAGCTCCCTCCCACTCCACCATTACCACAGCACCCACAGAGGCCAGAGGTGAGTGTGTGTGTGGAGGGCCGATAGGAGTGTGTGAGCAGTGGCAATCAAATGACTGTATCGCAGGTAGAAAGCCAGAAGGTGGCTGATGAGATTTCTGCTCAGGTTGAAGCCGGATTATTATCATTATTCACATTCACTGGTCATTTCGTGCACTGACATATCAAATACTGCATTCATGTGTCATTGTACTGGCCTTTTTATATACAGTCTATGGTACTAACACTATTTACTAGTGGCAGATTGACAAAAAATGAAAGATTACAGAGCTAACCTCATTTAAATTCAACACTGCTGAAAGGGTGTGAGTCCTGGTTATAATTGAATGTGTGAACACATTCCCAGTCAGAATAACGTGAGGTTTTCCTGTTCTTTCCATTTTGCTCACACTACCTGATCACATTCAAAAAGCTTGTGGCCAAAATAACTCACTATTTATTAAAGTGCATTTCATAGATATGAAATGTCAGTGAATGTGCAAAAATAATTACTATGACTGTTGTGTTGAATCTTAGTTTACTGTGAATAAATTGTAGTGTACAGCCAAAACGACGGCTGCTTTCTTTTTAAAGGTTCAGTGTGTAGAATTTAGTGACATCTAGAGGTGAAGTTGCATGTTGCAGCTGAATGCTCCTCACCTCACCCTACTCTTCCAAACATGACAGAGAACCTGTGGTAGCTTCAGTTGTGATTTTAAAAACTCAAAAGATGTTTAGTTTGTCCAGTTTGAGCTACTGTAAAAAAAAACATGGGGTCCTCCATAGAGAATACCTGCTCCTGATGTAAAAAGTATTTAAATCTAAAGTAAAGAAAACAACAGTTTGTGCAATTTAGATGAAACACACTTGTGAAAACATCTTTCAAATTCAATTACATGTTGGAAACTGAACATTTGCATTTCGACACTGAGCACCACAAAGTGATTTACACTTCTCTTAATTTGGTAAAATCTTTCTTTACACTGCAGCATGAGATTTACTCAGCCCCTGCTGGCGGGGGGGGGGGGATCTGATCACAAGTTATAGGACACATTATAATACCAGATGTAGTTAACACTGATTTGTGCTTGGATCTCTCTGGACACATGTTAATAACAGGTCTGAGGCCTTACAAGTTCCAGATATGTGATGATTTAAAGTAACATTAAGCTTCCAACTTTCAGAATGTTTTAATGTGTTTTTTATTTGTTCTTCCTAACTTCACCTTTCAGTTTACTGTGTTATTCTTCCTGTGCGCTTTGCTTCTCCCGTCCCTCTTCAGGCATTTGAAAGGTTCACATTCCTCTACTGAAGTACTGTACGTACTTTAGCAGGAGAGGTTGTCGTCCTTCACTCTGGGTCGCCTAACCCCCCCCCCCCCAATAACTAAAATTCCCTCTTCACTTCACCCCATAATGAGCTTTTGCACTTGAATGGCGGTGAACTGAAGACCAAGGTTATGCAGTAGACAGTCTGATAAGCTGATCATCACTGTGTACACATCACTTTGCTTTCTGATTTTCTTTTCATCCCCCATGAATTCTGTTTTTGTTTCTGTCCCTCTTGTTTCCTGAAGAAGAGGACACTTTGGTCTCTGGAAAGAGCCCTAAGCTTCCTGCCGCTCCCCCCTCAGCGTCTGGCCTCAGAGCCACAAGGGTCAACACTAAGATTGTGGTCTACGGCCCCCAAGACTCTAGCTCCTCTCACTCTCAAGGTCCCCTCTGGTGCACTGTGTCCCTCACCTTCGTCTGTCCGCTTGCTTGCCATTTTTCCTTTCTTATTTATAAATGTAGGGGTTATGTATTTTGTTTTTTTTGCTTGTGCCAAAACTTTATTCTGTGCTTTGCCTGCTTTCCCCATTTCATGACTTTGCAGAGTGGAAAATGTGTGTGGGCATGCATGAGTGTGGACTGACAGAGCCTGAACATTTTCATTGCATCTTTCCTTATTTTTAAATTTTAAAAGTGACTCGAAAGTTGAAAAGAAATCCTACAGTACCAGTTAATGGTTGGAACTCGGTCAGAACCTTTTATTTCTGGGACTATGAATTGATTGACAAATTTGAAATTGTGTCTCTCTGCATGGATGTCGAGGATTTCGCCTCACCAACAGAACAGACATTTTTTGTGTTCACCTCATATTTCACAATGATTGAGGAAAATGTAATTCAACTGATTTTCAGTGAAAGTTGGACTTTGACCATATGTTGGATTTAATAACCCCCTGGCGATAAATGATTAATGATCTTGACATGGTGAATAGAAATTTCAGAAATTTTTTTTGATTCAATTCCTCTGAGCTTTAGCACATTTGGATGTGCATGTTGGAGATATATTCCCCTTTTAACACTCTGCTTAAATTGCCAGGGTTCACAATTAATACACTTAGCTGCTAATGTTTCTTTGGCAACTGTGTTTCTTTCAGTGTCAGTTTTTGTTCAAAGGATTTGTCTGTCTGTGAGTGAAGAAGATAAATAGCAAAAAGTCTTCACACAGGGAAACTAGAAGAACATAAAGGAAACGAGAGATTTCACTCGAGACAAATCATCTAAAGTTTTATGATTATGTCTTTACTGAGCTGAACAAGCATTTTTGAATCAAAACATATTTCTTTACCCCAGATATGAAGTTGGAAAATTCTTAAAGATTTCCCATTCAGTCTGGTTGTTGCTGTTTGGTAAAATAGTTAATAGTTTTTACCTGCTTGACATTACAAATTGAATGTAGATAGATATAGACCCACGTTAATGCTCCTCAGACTCAGCCATCACAGTTCATAAATGCTAAAAGCACTTTCTAGTCATGTCATGGTTCTTGCTATGTTCATGTGTGCAGTGTAGATGTGTAGTTGCAGTTAAGAGAAGGTAAAGAAGCCGTAACCATTTTCTCTGACATGTATGTGATATACATATTTTCCCATATGTCTTCCTCGTCATCGTCCTTTGCATTTTTCAACGTGTTTGCTTGGAATAAACATCAGGCTGCAGTCAGAACAACTCCTCCTCCCACTAATGTTTCATCACATCATATGTTTTCTTCCTGTCAGTAGTGCGCAGTAAAGCCGGAGCGAGCCACAGTGAGAAGAGCAGAGAGGCCTCCACCCAGAGAGTGCAGCGGCAACCCAGCGCCACCAGAGGGCAGAAGACCAAGAGCTCCGGCAGCAGCAGTTCCTCCTCTCAGATAAATTCAACATAAGACTCAGGTCCACGTGAGATCATTTGTAAATATGTTCTTTTCTTTGTGTTTAACTTATCTTTATTTTTTACTGTGTGACCTGTTTAAAGGGTTGGTTTACCTCAACCACAGAAAAGCTGGTTTATTTGCCTCTGCCATAATTCAATGGAGCTGAACAGAATTGTAAGAAATTTAAGAAATTAAAACATTTTTATTACATTTAATTACTCTGGTTAATCCACAAATCTCTGTATGAACATTTCTGTTTCTGGTTCAATGTAGTTTCAATGAAAACTCTTCACAGTGAGGTCTGAAAACCTTGAAAAATGTTAAATGACTTGAGTGTTAAATGAGAAAACATTTTGGGTAAACTCACCCTTTAAAATTCTAACATAATAAGAAATAAAGTCCTGAGTGTCTCTCACTCATTCTTATTCTGGCTGGTGCTACTGTAAGTGAGTCAAGCCTTTTGTCGCCTTGTAGCATTGAACAGACTTAAAGAAAGAAAGACATTTGTTTTACAGAAAAATCTTAATGTTGCTATTCAATGTGCAGCTTTTTATGAAATTATTAATCTTTAATAAATCCAATAACTGGTAAACCTACTTAATGTCTCTTTTTTAACATTATTATTTGTTGTGATGCATCAATCCTGCTTTTGTACCTGATAATTTCAATAACTCAGCAGAGTTTTAAGGAAAATATAGCTTTGATTGATAAGCGGCTGATGTGACAGTGTGGAAGCAATGACATTACAACAGCTTTCATAGTGAGTTTCTGCTCATTGTTTATCCGACGCAACCAGAACATCACTATTTTACTTCACTCTGCTCTCATTGCTTTGTTTTCTGCAGCTGTTTTCAGAGATACAGCTGCAGAAAGCCATGTCTAGGCCAACCAACTGGTTTGTTGTGGGTTTCTTAAGCAGTTCATCCTGCTGAATATATGATTTTCTATTATTCTATGACTTTTAATCCTTTATGCCAAACCCAAAAAGAAAGATGGGGCTTCGCTCTCTCTTTGCTATTTGGTCAACAGTTACTGACACAGATCTCAGTGCAGTGGTAGTGTCTCTCCTCCTTGACGCTGGATGAGTGCAGCTGTTATATCTTTCTCTTCTTGAATGGCTGATAATATGCTCTGAACCTTGAGGGAGGCAGGTGACTCTGTGATGGAGATGAGACACAGATTCAAGAATGCTCACTGCTATTGATTTTACTCTTAATGTCACCATCGTATTGATCTTTTCTTTTCTTTTCTTTTCTTTTCTTACCCGTGATGGTGAGAAGTGTAGTAGATAAACCAACCGAGCACATTCGAAACTATACTAACAAATGCTCTGAAACAGCCTCAGTTCTTCACGTTGACTGCATCACATGATTTCTGCAGATGTGTCATGCTGCCAATCTCCTGTTTCCCCACATGCCAGAGATCCTCCACTGGATTCACATCTGGTGACTGTGGAGGTCACTGACGCACACTGTGATGTTCATAAAACCAGGTCGAGGCTTCTGCTTTGAGACATGCAGCATTACCCTGCAGGAAGTAAAGTCATAAAGGGATGAACATGTTCAGCAACAATACTCAGATTTTCATGCTTGTGCATCTGAATTGTTTCACTTCTATCACATGGGGGCAGTAGAAGCACACTGTAATTAAGGTTTGTCGCCTAGTGCGCCCAAGTCTGTTTTTCTCAACCTTTCCAGAAAGCTGCTGGGTATCGTCAGTGAAAGTTAATCTCAAAGGAATGCGTTTTGTATATGTCGACTTGGTGCATTTTAGACAAAGCATCCACTCATGCACAGACACACTATACCTCAGAGGTGATGGTGAGACAGACAGAGGGGATACTGTGTGTGTGTCTGTGTGTGTGTGTGTGTGTGTGTGTGTGTGAGGCAGGCTGCAGGGCTTTATGTAGCTGCAGGTCTTTTATGTGGCCGTTTGTCCTGTTTATATGTTCCTGCCTCTCCTCTGCGCTCTGCATTGATGGCAGCGTGCCTGTAATTGATGGCACCATATTGCTGTGGTGTAGCAGGTTTAATGGGGCTTGACAGAGCAAGGGAAAGCAGCATGCAACCAGGGAGGGAACTTAACCCCTTCACACACCACCCCACCCTCCATCCGTGTCCCTTCCCCGTTCTCCACCGCCGCCCTCGCCTGTTTTTCTGGCCTCGGCGCCCTCCCCCTGCACATCACTGCGAGCAAACCCAAACGAGAATACAAATGGGCCTACTGTGATTAGCTTGTTTACGATTCCTACTGTTATCAGTGGTCATGGTGATGGCATTTTGGTTCATGATCAAGGAAGCTCAGACACCCCTCTGACTCCACTTCCGAAAATAAATACTCGCCAGCTGTTGGTGCTCTCCACTGTTTTGCTCGGAGGAACCTAAATGTGTTTGACAAAGGTAAACGGCTGGGAATTTATTCCTTCAAACCCGCCGCCAGACCGTAGTTCCAGATGCGGCCTACAGGGGCCAGTGTGGATCCGAGCTACCGATGCGGCCTTCCACTACCTTGGATTTCCATAAGCATCTGGTCCAGCTTTTTGGATGTGTTTATTTTCTTATGAGGGAATTTCATAGCCAGTCTCTTCTATTAAATAGGGAGCGTTATCCTTCACTCAGATGCAGCGCACACGTGAATTTGTGCTTGCGCATGGACACACTATATGCGCCATTAATCAATAGAGACGATGAAATGATGCTATTGTGTGCGAGGCAGGGCGAACAGCACGTTGAAGAATGAGCTAGTCAGAGCTGTTGGCAAATCATTAAATGTAAGGTGTTGGTCTAAACCAAGTTCTCACACTCTTTCTGCACAAGCTGTTCCCAGGTGACAAAAAACTGGGGAGAGACACTATTTTAAGAGCCGGTATCACACCTCTCTTTCTAAACCCCCCCCCCCCCACTCACTTATATTCTCTCCTGAATTTCTTTCTCTGTGTGAGCACTCGGCTGGGGTGTGGAGGAATATCATCCACTTTTCCTTCTCTTCTCTCTGTCATCCCCCTTTCTCCCAGGTATTATCCCATCCCGTGAACTCTTGGTCCACATTTCTCTCTAAATTTATGGGCCACTTTCGCCTCACTTGTTGTCTCTCTACATTCACTCCCTGCTCTAACCCCGTCACTCTCCATCATCACACACACCGTCCTCCTCCTCCTCCTCCCCTACGCTCCTCGCCATCACCCTCCTTGCCAGGCTCGCTGCAGATTGGCTATTTCCTGCACGCCGCCCAGCAGAGCCCTTATCAGAGGTAGAGTGCTGATTGTTGGTCTGTCTCTCAGGCTGACTGACAGTCCGGGCTGCGCTGCTGAAATGCCTGATTTGGTCAATGTTTGTCTGTGGGGCCTTATCTCCACACCTTATATTAACTGCCTTGACAGTATGTGCAGGCAGTCTCTCTCCATCTTGTTGCACCCCCACCGCCCCCTCCTCATCCCCTCCACCTCCCTCCACTCACTGTCTCTATCTCCATTGACTCTCCGCTACACGCTATAGTCTTTCAGCCAAACATTTTCTTGCTGATCCTCCTCTTCCATCATTCCTCCCTCGCTCACAGCTGGATCAGCATCTTAAGCACCATGAATGCCACTTCATTATTATTTCTTATTTCTTCAAAAAGCAATTATGGCTACATAATGTTAGTTAGTGATATATTGTGTGTAACCATGCACATGCATGTTTATGGTTTCATCCAAATATTCACCTCTGACATTTCTGCAGCAAATTGAATACAATGGACACTAATTTGAAATGAATAAAGTTTGAATTCACCAGAAACAGTGACTCTGTTAGAAGGATCATCCAAAGGCCTCACTGTAAACTGCTTTAATTGGAACAACTCAGAAGAGAGTCTTCAGTTGAGAAGTTCTCAATGGATTTTGGAGAGTTTTAATGCTGTGACCTGACAATATATACACAGGTCGTGGTTTGAAAACTCTCACAGAGTCTAATAATGTTTTAACTGCTTAAATCATTCATATTTTCCTTCTTCAGTTGTGTGTTTCAAATAGTACTTTTTTGTAAATTAAATAATTCTAAGCGCTTATTAACACAACACAACTAACCTTACTAACACTAAAACTAGTAGCTCTGTCTCTTTGTTTCCTGCAGTTAGAGTAATCACAGGAGGTACTTCTCTCCAGGAAACTTGCTAAGGACTTATTCGCAATTTAAGCTATGCTGAATAAGTAAGAGATGCTGATACAATAAAAACTCCGATTGAGCTGAAGGCTCTGAAAAATATAGTAAGTGGACCTTCAGTTGCACATGAGGCCTTCCTTTTCTGTTTAAAAGGAAAAAAACAACTCAACATGCTCAAATAGTATACCCTTCATATTGTTATTTATTTATGGCCAAAATGTTGTGTCTGAAAAAAGTTGAATCTGTCTGGAAAATAAATAGAAAATATGAAAATCTTTGTGTAGATTTTGGTCTCAAATTCCTAGAAAACATACCAAGGACCTGACCTGTGTCCTCAGTTATAGCTGCTGCTCTCAGAAGGTAATCTCACTGAAGGACATCTTGAATAAATGAAACTAAATTACAAGACACCATGCATAAAAAAGTACTGCTGAAGATAGGCCATAACTTGTTCTGTAATAACATAACTGTGCCTTTAAGGCCTCACTTGCGAAGCTGCCACATTGTGGTAAACAGAAATACAAACATTTGATTTGTTTTCTTAATCTAAAAAATCACAGTGAAAGAACAAAAACAAAATAGAATCCAGATTTTCCTAATAATGTTAAGGTCACCTGCATTGACCAGCACTTGATGAGAAGACTTTATTTATTTGAGAGGACTTGTAACTTAAAAAAGAAAGAGTCTGGTAATTTTCTAAATGTTGCTTATTGTCAACAAATCTCACAAAAAGACCAACAATGAATGGGTGAAACTGACAAGTATTGTCAGTGTATCCAAAGCAACATGAAATTGTATTGCTCTGTGCCACAGAGCTCCTGTGTAGTCAAAGCAATGCGGCCCACGTCTCCCTTCATCACCATGAACACACACACTGTAGTTTATTTTGACTTAGTCACGCACACAGCGTCCTGCTGCAGAATAAATCACAAGATCAGAGAATCCGGATAAATCTGACTCTGAAAACCGTATTTGAGCTACATTTGATTAAAAACTACAGTGGCCACGTGTCCTTGGAAATTATTTCAATGAAACTATATATATCTTAATGGGATTTGCAGACAATAACAAAATATATGAAAAGTTACCAGCTCTTTGAGTTGAGTTCATGTTGTTCTGATTTAGTGGAGAGGAGGTGACGTCAGTCATAAGCCTGTCTGGATGGCTATAGATTCCTTTGCTGCTGTTTTGGTGTCTTTGGTCTGACAGTGAGTTACTTCAACGTAGTTATTGGTGTTTTACCAAAACACTCCCCACCAGACAACCTCCTTGTCAGAGTGAGTGTAATTACCTGGCTAAATGTATAGAGACTAACTGACAAAGAGTTAATCCACACGTACATAAAGAATAAGAAACCAAAAGCTCTTCCTGCTTTTTGTCAAGTAGCACTAATCGACAGAGACTGAGGAGGTAAACATGGCCTCTTGAGCGTTATTTATTTATTCACTTTGTTAGCAAGAGGCTGTTCATTCCGTCTGTTAATGGCAGCTGTGGGAACGAATAGAGTTCACACTCACTTGGACCCCTATTGTGTGGCAGGCTGTCAGGTTACACACACACAGCCGCACACACACACACACACATAAACACTCATACACAAAAGGAGAGACAGTCTGCACAGCTGCCTGCGAGTTGTGTCGCAGATGAATATTCTTGTGAGATGACTGCGTTCCCTGTAGTTCAGGATTACTGGAGGAAGGTGCATCTAAGCTGTGTCAAACAGTCAGCCCCTGCTATTATGGTTACATGTAACTTTGCTGTTTAACTGGGGGACTTAACATCAACTATCATGTTTTCTTTTCACAGATTTATGTTTCTCATCCCTTGATTGGAGGCAATGTTCGAGGCCATTTTGGAATTCCAGTGCAGGATAGGACTTTTGTAAAAAGTCCTGCTGGTTCTTCTGATTACTTCTACTTTCTCATCTCTACTTCTATCAAAACACAAATCATGTTTTGACGTACCTGTCTCTGCCCCTGAGGTTTCTGCCTTTACCCCGATTCACTGAAGGTGAGGGGAATTTAGTTTCTGTTGGTCGTGGCATTGAAAACAGTTTTCATTGGAGCCACCGTTATATTCGGCTAAATGAACTCTTATTCCTCGTTCAATGATCAGCAGTGGTGTTCATGATTTTTTTGTCTTCCTAACAGTAAATGATGAAGGCCCCGTATTATTATGTTTTGTTATGTTATTCTTATGCATTGAAATTGGTGAGATTCAATTTATATTGATGGAGAATTAATAGAACAATTGCAGAGGCTTTAAAAAAAAAAAACTTTTCCCCATGGCACATCTGTCAAAGTACACACTGCTTTTCCTTGGGTCCAGATTTGAAGTCGATTAGGTGAGTGCTTGTTTGGAAAATTGGACAACTGCAGGCAGACAGACAGACAGACTGACAGACAAAGAGACAGACAATCAAAGAGACAGACAGACAGAGATTTGTCCCTTTATATTTAGATGATTTACATAAAATTATAACATTTCATTTATCAAGAAACAAAAAAGCCAGAATCTTTTTGTAGAGGTTTTTCTATTTTATGCCACTGGAGTTCAACTCAATTACATTTGACAGAGATATGTTGGTAGTTAACAGTGAGATTATTAACTTGAAGTACCAGTTGCATTACAAGAGTTGAAATTAAAAAAACGTGATCATCTTATTAAATATGATTTATTTTAGATTACTCAACAAACCTAAAGCTGTGACCTTGGCCACTACAATAGAAAAACCGCACATAAATACATTGATAATAATCTAGTAGTACAGCAAGTACACAAGATAGTTTTGCTGCATTGAGGACTTTTTATACTTTACTTTTATTATAGTTTTATACTTTGATAAACATATATTTTCCAAATAATGAAAAAGAAATCCTCCACAACTGGATGTCGTCCAGGCTTCTCACATTTTCTGAAATAACAATAACAATTAATCCAATAGTGTTTATAGTTTACAAATAAATACTTACATTGAATATTTTAGAAATGTATAATTTTGCCAAATGTGAAACTGAGCAATTGACTGAATGAATTGAATGTGAAGAATCCAAGTAATTAAAAAAGGTTGTAAATCATTTTTTGGTTCCTTGTCATCACACAATATTGAAAGGTGGGTTGTTGTCCCTCATAAATCTCAGTTTATCTTAAATCCTGGCTACTGCCCATTCGAAGTCTTCAGTTATACCAGTAAGAATAGGAGTGAGAGCTGCTACAAGCAGCAGAGGCAACACAAACTGTGCTGTGGATGATGAGGTGCTAATTGTAGACAAAAGAATAAACAAGGAAGAAAAACAGGAGTTTAATCATTTCCCAATTAAGACGCTTCCAAAGGTGTTTTGTGTGCATGTGTGTGTTACAGTGCTCCAAATTCCTTTTAATTAAGGCACAGACAGAGGTTACTAGTCTGTCTTTGTCTCAGTTGTATATCAGAAATGTTCCATTATGTTTATTTCAACTGTGAAGATTTTAATAGCCTTTAATTATGCACATTTAATTAATACACTTCCAGTTTACAGTCGACAAAGTTTTAAACCTGTTGAATTAGAATTGTTTTCTGGCATTTCTCTTTTTTTTTGTTATGCATTTGTTTGCTTGTAGGATGCAAATCAATGGGAGCAGAGGAACACGAGGCATAAGACCTATAGTATATTTGTTGTATATATTATATGTTATATCTTATGTTCATTTTGATTAATTTGTTGGTTGAGAACTGTCAATAAAAGAGTTCTCTATTTTAAGGTTTTAGCACTATAACTTCACCTTTTGACTGTTTGGTAAACGGTCTGTATTTCTATAGAGCGTCACCACTCAAAGCGCTCGTGCATTTTTGCCATTCACATACACATTCCTACAGTGCATCTATGTCATAGATCACTCTCGCACTGCCGCAATGGCCATCAGGGCAATCTGGGGTTCAGTATCTCTCCCAACGAACACGGAATGGAGATCGAACCGCAGACCCTCTGGTTAGTGGACGACTCTCTCCCCCTCCCCCACCACAGTCACGGTGATCACCATCGGATGGTGAATGCATGTATGCAAGAGCTGGCTTCTTCAGGTGTGTGCATGGCTGCAGATAAAGAGACCACTGGTCATGCAGCACTGTGCTTCCCTGAGGAATCTGTTGTATGTCAGTGGCTTGATGTCATGTCATGTCATCACTCTCTGACACAATACCAGTATTTTGCATGTGCAAAGACAGATTATGTTCATTTTTTTATGGTGTGCGTCTACACTGATTTACATGCATGTGTATGTGCCCAGGATCAGCGTTACACCGTATAGTGTCCCGTGCATGTGTTGGCCGTGCCCCCCCAGCAGACTGCTGTCTGCTCGGCCATTGTGTTGGCCCCTCACACACTGCTCTGGAAATATGCCAACAACTATCCCCATTGTACCCACTGTGAAAAGAATGAAAGGGCTCTTTCACTTGTCCATCAAACCACATGGCAAAAGCCACATAATTACCCTATAACATGATGGATATTTACATACATTGCTGATCCTGTTGAGGTTAATGCCAGATCTATTCGGCTCTCTCTGTGCCTCAGTGAGCTGAACACGTCCATGCCGGGGCACCTGAATCAGAGAGTCTGCAATTAAATTGAGACTTGACAGTTTATTAATGAAGGTTGTGGCATCCCGGTGTCTCTCAAGGCTGCAGGATGAACTGAGTAACTGCACTGTTGTGGTTCTGAATCAGGCCTGGGACCTTTGATGCAAGTCATCCTCTGATCTCTCATCAATCTTTCAACTTCTTGTTTTTAAAAAATCCAAAGCATTAAGTTTTATGTTCACCCAAATGACACATATATATATATATAAATAAAAAGATAATAGGTAATGATAATGATAATCATAATCATCAAAGTACTCATACTTACCTGCAGTGTTATTTGTTCATGCAGGATTCATCCAGGTTTGGAGAGAATGCTTGTCTTTCCTGAAACTATGTCAGGTCCATGGCCACACTGTTTTTCTAAATGTTGACAGTGAATTATCCATATTTTCTTCAGCCATCATTCTTTGTATAACTTCTCTCTTGTTAATGTGCACTGTAGGCCTATGCTCTGCAGAGTAATTCACAGCAGAGGTTAATATGGGCTAATGACACAATGTAGCACTGTAGCTCTGATATTTAATTTTGAAAATTGTCTGAGATAACAGAGCTGACGACGTATTAAGACTTCTCGCCTTTTTATTGTTCATGTTCAAACCAAATCTCAGAAAATAAAACCCACATGTCAGCTCATCTCTCTCCTCCTCTCACACTGTTGTCTCTATCTTAAAATGTTCACTTCCTCCTCCTCTCTCCTCTGGCTTCCCATTTAGAAAAAAAAACAACCCTCCTTCCCTCCTGTCTCCTGCAGCCTGCTAGTAGCTACCTCTCACTCCCTCCCTACAGCCCCACTCCTACTATACACCCCCCCCCCCCCCCTCCTGTCCTCCTCACCAGCCCACACCCTCTCTCCCTCATGCTTTTCCCCTGGCAGGCTGGTGATTGACACTTACAAATTACCCGGCGGCAGTGGCATTGTGTGTGACCCCTCTCTCTCATCTCCAGCCCGCTGCCGTTTTGTCATCTAATTACTGTGAATCCCCGGCCTGCTCCCCACTGCTGCATTTTTAATATGCCTGCCTACCCCCCTCCTCTCTCTCTCTCTCTCTCTCTCTCTCACACACACACACTCACCCACAATCCCCCTCTTCCACTCACCTGCAGCCTACTTTACCTGCATCTCTGTCCTATACTTGCAGTGCAACCATCGTCTCTATATCCTTTCGTGCGCCCTCCGAGTGTTTTCTCTGCACCGCCTCCATTATCACGCCATCACCCCTCCTGCCTCCTCTCTCTGCTCTCCCCCTCTTTGTGGAGTGTCACTCCATCCCACACACGGGCCAATCCATGTCAATCTCTGTGTTTGCGTTCCAGTTTTCAGTAGTATCATTAAAGTGTTTGGTAAACATGTTTGGTTGACATGATCAATACGTGCTAATGAGCGCACAGCGGCTTCTGAGCTGCAGTGACAGTTTTGAAGAGTTTGTCTTGCCGCTTCACATTCTCAACTTATATTATGTTTCCATTTGTACGCAATGTTTAGTGAATAGGCGTTCATTATTTGTATGTGCAATGCAAAACATCTCAAATTATTTTCCCCACCACTGTTCAATGCTTTCTTTGTAAATACAACTTTACGACATCAGTAGAGGAAAACGTTGCCTCTCATCCTCAGTAATTTCAGCACAATGCACCGTGTTTGGACATGATTAATGTTTGCAATGGCATTTATTATGTTTAAGAAAAGATTCAATACTTGAATATTTGAATTCTGTGGTGCGAAAAAGTGCGGCATATCGAGCCATTCTTTTACCTCAAGGTGATGATTAGAAGGACTGAATGACATCTTGGTAGAGTAGAGAAAAAAACTGATTACATTGTTTGAATTTACAATGCAGAGTTAATAATTTTATAAAAGACTGCAAAGTATGATGTGCAATAACATTCTGACATACTGTCCTCTTTGATAGATGCAAGTTTTTTTGTATGAAAATAAAAGGAGAAGCTACAGTATGCTGCACGTACAGTTTCAGTACGACAAGGTGCAACACCCACAATTACTTTTATACCTGGGCCTCACATAGAGTTTGTACCCATTTTGTGTGTGTGTGTGTGTGTGTGTGTGTGTGCGTGTGTGTGTGCGTGTGTGTGTGCGTGTGCGTGTGCGTGTGCGTGTGCGTGCTGTCCATGGCTCAGCTGTCCACAGCCAGACTGAGCTCCCCCGCCGATCCCCATCTTCCAGCTAGAAATCAGCAGAGCATGGCAGACTGCTGTTACAGCACAGCTCCGGAGGAAGGAGGGATGAGAGAGAGAGAGAGAGAGAGAGAGAGAGAGAACAGTAGATGGAGATAAAGACAAATAGAAAAAGATGGTTGAAGAGCTGGAATTCATTTTGAGTGTTGTTTTTTTTCCTGTCTTTGCTTGCATAGCTCTGCAGATCAGAAAGTTTTATTTAGAGTACAGGCGATGACAGATGCCTCACGGTGTAGCTGAAACAGACGTAGAGGCAGCCAGGCCAGTCAGGGGCCGACCTGCCCCTCCACCTTCTGATGTAGCTCCAGGGCGTGGCAGGATTTAGCATGGCCTCATTACCTTGTCATGAGTTTGGAGAAATATGGGCCTCCTGAGAGAGGCTCAGGGACGTGGACTGATGGAAAGAGAAAAGGAAGGGTAGCTGACAGCAATCGCATTGGACAGCGCAAAAAATACAGAGGGAGGAGGTGGGATGAATGAAGGGAAAAAGGGAGGGAGGAAAAAGAGAGGTAGGAGAAGGAGGGTAATTGAGAGAGAAAGGGAGGAGAGATGTTGGCAGAGCTAGAGAAATAGAGAGAAGGTGAAGAGGGATGGAGTATGGCGGGGAGTGGCGAAACTAATGGTCCTGCCTGGAGAGATAGTAGTCAATCAATCATCTTTAAACAAAAGCAGCAGGCCCAGGGGAATATTTAAGAAGTGCTTATTTAATTAAAAGTCCCTTTGCTCACATTTATGGGCCATCCTTCCTTCAAATATTAACCTTCCAGGTCCTGGGAGGCCTCGGACGCCTGCACGCCTGCACCGCAGGCCTGGACGGGGCAACTCAGCTCACCTGGAAGAGGGAATACTGTGTCATTCCCATCGAGGCACTTCTCTGAGATTTCTACTTATGAACCATAACATATGCAACAATTATTTGTGACAGAAAAGACACGATCTGTGTGTACAAGAGCACATTAGTCTTACTGGACCACACACCATTAGGCAAAAACGCCTTCACCACATGTCTTTACTGACAGCAGCAGCCACATTTAAGGAAGGACTCCTATGCTGAGTTTAGTCCTCAATGGATCATATTATTGATAATGATGCAGTCTCACTGTAAATGACACTCGACTCCATTGCCCCGAAAGAAGAAGATAATAAAATGTAGGCTATGACTGTTGCTCCCAGAGCCACAAATGAAAGTAAACGTTGAGGTTTATTTTCAGCACTTTGACCAAGTGTCGCAGCTCGATTGATCCATGCAGCTCTTAGCAAAGTGCTACATTAGTCTGTATTATATTATTAGATCATTAATACTGATACAATTACAATTAGGCAGTATCTGATTATTATACTTGGATGAACACTGTCCTTAACTATACAAGCAGTTGAGTACAAATTTAAAATGCCTGTAATTTACTTGACTTTACTGCTATTTCATACTACTTCATGACTTTACTAATACTTTACTTACTACTCAGAGAGTCCCTTATATTAATTTGACTACTGCAGTTATATATATATATATATTAGATAAGAACTACAATAAGCAAATACAAAATACAAAACGAAACCAGCTTTAAAACAATGCTGCTCAGACTTTAATGTATCACGTATAATAATCCAACAATCTAATACCTAGGTAACAAATAAACAGCAGTTTTGTTTTTGATAATGGAAATATATTTTACAGCTACTTGATGTTATTTGATTTTGCTTGAGTTGTGGTGTTTTTACTTCTTCTGCCACTGCTTGTATGCAGCTAAATTAATTGAGCTTTCAATGAGCTGATTCATTAACAAATTCCTTCGTCTGTAAAATAAAAAAAAAAGTCCTTTGGGAAGTTGAAATTTCCAAAACATCCGAAAAAATAGTCCACACCCCAAAGATAATTATTTTACAATGATACACAATGAAAGAGAATAACATGAAACACAGAATACCAGTAAATCCTTACGCTAAAGAAACTGGTCTGCTGCAGGCCACAAGCGTTGTTCACAAGAAAAGAGGATATAATACATTTGTGCTACTTCTTCAGATCAGACGCTAAAGTATTTGTATTTTGTATTTTACATCCACGCATCTATATTGTTTTTTTATGGGGAGGGCGTTATGTGTTATGTGTTTTGTGTTTTGTTTCTTTTCTTGTTATGTGTAATGATTGTTGTCTCGTCATGGGCATACTGATGCGAATTCCAAACAACTGAGTTATGTGGCAATAAATTATTGAATTCTGAATCCTAAAGTGATGAGTCAGCCCAACCACGCTGGGCTGGCTGGTTGCAATGGTAACTTTATAGATGATAGCGTGAACAGCACCATTACAATATGAACCAGATTAAAACTAAAGTTAGAATAATACTTTAACATTTACCTTAACCCTAATACGGTCCAATTAAGAAATGTGGAGTTTTCTTACCTTAGTCGCATCATGTGCACATGTGTACGTCTAAATCGCATTATTACGTCGTATTACAACACATTTTCCTGCTTGATGCCATATGATCTGTATCATATACGCTGGGATATGACTGAAGTATTCGATTAGCAACTCATACAAACATAATGTCTTTAGCACATCACCCCCACCCTCATCCGGTAAAGTCCCGCATCCATTACAAAATCCTCCTCCTCACCTACAAATCCCTCCATGGTCTTGCCCCCTAGTACCTGTCTGACCTCCTCTGCCCTTATAACCCATCCCGGAACCTTCGGTCCTCAGACTCGGGTCTGCTCTCCATCCCACGCACCAGCCTGCAAACTTTTGGCGACAGAGCACTCAGCGTGTCGACCCCACCCTCTGGAATTCTCTCCCCATCTCTGGACACCTACAGAAAACTCCTGAAAACCCATTTGTTCACCACAGCTTATGGACTCTAGCCTCAGCCAATCATCACTATTATTATCTTGTGTTTGTTTCTTTTTCTTTTGTATTTTCTCTCTGTAAAGCGCCTTGGATACCCTGAAAGGCACTATACAAACCCAAGTTATTATTATTATAATAAAGTCAATAGTCATAATGTTGTGGTCCATGTAAACATAGTTTTTGGAGTTGCTTTCCACCTCTGCAAGTTGCTTCCTGTCTCAGAAACAACAATATCAAGAGCAAAGATGTGTCATTATTTACTCTTTGTTTAATGTCACTAAGTGATTTGTCGCAACATTTACAGCACACTGTATGACTTCAACTATATTTAGACGCTAGACCTGCCACTCCAGCCTTTCAAAGAGTCAGCTGGTGATTATTCAAACAAAATAAAGATCATTCATCCAGGTGGAAAGGTGCAAATATACCTAATTGCCCCAAGTCGTTGCTAACACGTGGCATGTCACAGCAAACAGTGCTCCTGTGTTCCCAGCACCCTTCATCTCCTCTCCGCCTCACTTCAGCTGATGTTTGCAGCTGACATCAGGCGGAGGACACTGATTTCTTCTTCCCTCCCGCACATCGGTCGCGTTCTCACATATTCACACACGTCTTCAGACCGCGGGGACGATCAAAACTTCACAGTGTTCTCAGCTTCTAATGAGAATGAGCTCACAGGTAATGATCACTTAAGACCTTCAAAAACACTTCGCTTTACATAACTGTTTTATGAACCAGTGCTCACTTTGTGGAAGCACGTTTAAGTGTGTAAGTTCATTATGTTTGGTGATATTTACACACAACTCCTGCATTGCTTTGGCTCATACCTGCATGTTTGGCATTTTTCTGTTTACCCCATTGATTCGTTTGAAATTGTCAACATTTTAACACCAGAGGGGGATGGGAGTAGAAGTATTGTTGGATAGAAAAGTAGCGACCTCTGTAAATATAAATATCTGCAAGGGGAGTTGTGAGCATGTGCATTTGTTTTGGAGCTGTTTGGTTTACAATCATGTCATGAATGCTTGACACATATTATGTCTTATCTTTGTGTGTAACTTCATTTTAAACCCTGCTATATAAATATGGTTTATTGTGGTGAATGGTCTGTATTTACATTGTATAATACAGTTCACACAAATTCATAGAGTGCATCTACGTGCAGCACTGTCTCTATCAGACATCACTCACACTGTGTTGGCACAGCTGTCAATTTGAGGTTCAGTGTCTTGCCCAAGGACACTTTGGCACGCAGACTAGAGGAGCCAGGGAATGAACCACCGAATCTCTGGTTAGACGACCCGCTCTTCCTCCTGAGCCACAGATGTTCATTTTACAATTTTATTTAAGCAGTGATAATCAATATTTTGGTATTAACAATGGATCACAGAAATACTGCTTGCTAACAAGTGCTAACAAACCACATCAACTTGAGATAGCATAATTTGCCAATGTGACAGTGGCAAAAGAAAAGGTTGGGTTGAGGAGTTTAAATATCTTTTTCCTTCCAAAAGAAGTTTGTGAGGAGCTGGTGAACACAGTGGAGCATTTATCAGCTGAGGAGCCAGTTATTTTCTTTATTGCTGTTATTGTCAGCTGTTATTGTTATTGATGGTAGACACCAAAAACACTTACTCTTGGCAGGGAGACAGAAAATGACTGCAAATGAGTGATAATGATAATATCATTACAATAAAATCATATAACATGTTTTTGCTGCCCCCAGGTGGCTGAAGAACAGTTTTTTCAGCTTTAAGAATAATTAAATGTGTCTACCTTCTGATTTCACAAACTGTCTGTCTTTGTGTCTGTCTGTCTGTCTGTAGAACACGTCAACCATTCATCTTATGGGCCTTACACTTGGCTACTAGTGAATCTTCTATGTCGTCCGATAATTTACAGCAGCAGATGGGAACTGGCAGCCTGCGGCCAATAATATCTGTCCCACCAGATTATTATGATAATGTGATTATTTTTATTTCACAATATTGGTCTGATATATACATCCACCAGTGTCGATGGTGCTGATCTGCAGCGACATTCATAGAATCAGTTCCTCTTTAGTAAGTTGTTCACAAAGTAAAAGCACAATGTTCATCTTGTTGCTTCAATGCTTTGTATGAAGCTGAATTGCTTTTATTTTGAAAAGTTGTGAATATAGTCTTGATTGTTTAACAAACCTCTGAAACAGTTGATACTGTGATCATAGACCGAATGATTGCACAGCAGTTCAGTAAATCATTCAAACTTATGTATAAGCCACACATGAACAGTAATAAACAACATTCAGTTTCATTTGATGAAAAACATTGACTTCATTATGGATAAAAACAGATAGAATGAACACAAACATTTCAATCTGCACCGCAGACTGTTCATAAAAAGCTCTGCACACAATCAATAAAATGTGACAGTTTCTTAGAACTGTTAGAGGAGGACTCACTAATGACAAGGGGACTCTGTAGCATATCAAAGAAGCACCACTCTTAAAATCCTAATCGACACAATATGGAAAGAGGAGATAAATAAAGAAAGCACACTGCACTAAAAATAATACAAAGAGATAACCTATGAAAACATATGGCATTATTTAAGACAAGTAAAACTTAAATAACTGAAATAAACTGAACTTTAAACAGACCATGACAAGAGATGCTTATGTGGGTGTTAGTGTGATGCAAGTGTGAAAGGACGGGACCAACGCTCAACTGAGCTGTCTCGGCTGGAGCTGAGTAGAGTTCAGGACAAGTTGGTCCAGTCAGTTTTTAAAAAATAGAGCCCAAGATTTCGTATCAGCATTTTCCTTGAGTTCAGTGGTCGTGAGCTCGATTTTTGGGGAAAATGCAGCTGAAGAGACAATGTCATTGTAATAAGCTGATCGCCCCATGGATTGTACAGAATTAAGATTTTGGGAGATAAAATCATAATTCACTAAAGATTTTGATGGGAGGAGAAAGTCATGATGAGTTTGGAAAACATACACTTTATGATGGCATCTCACACGAGTGGAAACATTGCATGTATT
Organism: Paralichthys olivaceus; assembly: GCF_024713975.1. Classification (NCBI taxonomy): domain Eukaryota; kingdom Metazoa; phylum Chordata; class Actinopteri; order Pleuronectiformes; family Paralichthyidae; genus Paralichthys; species Paralichthys olivaceus. Next base: position 4,183,146 of record NC_091110.1, read on the forward strand.
GTCTGAGGTGCGGACCAATTTTATGCAAAACTTCCCTCCTTCTCACCGACTCAAGTAGCTAATACCATGAGTTGAAGTTAGCACATGAAGTTCCCAGAAGTCCTCTGCAGATGCTGGCTCTGGAAACACTGAGGTTTCACTAAATGTTTTCTTAATAATAAAGGTCTCAGTTGCAAATTGAATTTGTGCTGGAAGTGAAATGAGAAACAAGTTTATATTAAGGAGATGTTGAAGCTTCTTTTTTGTAGTGTAATTTCTTCGGTTGACAGGTCTCTTCAATTCTCAGAACTCAATACTACAGACTGGGAAAAAAATCGTAGAGCAACGGTTTCTATTGAAACAAATACAAATGTTCCATTTGCAATAATTTAAAAGCAGCCACTTACTTTCTGTGGCCTCAGCTGCTGATATTGAATTTATTGGATGGATATCTATGGATAGATATGGATTCCTCTGGGGTAATTCTCAGAGTTGTTTTGGATTGCACTTCTTCAGGTGTACGTAATATTTTCAAAATATATAAATCACACCTCACACCTAACAACTGAAAGACAATCATCTTAATCTTGTTTAGAAAATGAAAAAAATGTATACGATAGCTTTTTAGGAAAAGATATTTCATATGTTTGATCTGTTTTTCTGCTTTGGCTTCCAGTGCATGTCAGAATTAGTTTAACATTTTTCTTATGACTGTTTATTGTAGTGCTCCAACACATCAAATACACAAGTCTCTACTAAATCACATGTCTTTATTTACCCTCTGACTAATCTAATCTGGCTGCTTCGAATTGTGGAATGTTCTTATTTCTTATATTCGGTTATTTATGTTTTCACCCTGTCTGTCGGATATTTAGCAGGAATACACAGAAAGGCTCAGACAGATTATTGTGAAACTTGGTGGAAGGATGCGATATGGATCCGGGAAGAAGCCAGATACCCATCATCAATTTTTTTTAAATCACTTTCTTTAACATTGTGAAATTGTGCATTTTTGATTCATTGATTTTTCAAAAAATAATTCATGGATCTTGACAAGAAATAAGCATATTTAGGGAATTGATATCTATGTTTTTTTGCAATTTGGTCCAGCTTGATTGAATAAAATTGTAGAGAGTATTGGTCTTTGGCGGAGGTTCATGCTCTACTGAATGACATTTTATATTTATCTTTTTTAACTTATATATATATATATATATATATATATATTTTAACTTATATTTTTTATTATATTTACAGTTTATTCAACAATTACCTTCAAGGCCATATTAATAATATACATCAAGTTTTGTTGAAATGTCAATGATAAACATATACTTCCCAACTCTTGTTCACAATAAAGCTGCTGCTTTAGTGTTCGGTAATACACTAAAGTTTTAATATGTTAACAGGCTAAACATAGAGTAGTGGTGAAAGGTCCCAATTTTCATGAAAGCATGAAAATGTTCCTTTTTTTCTTCAGCAGGGACAGATAATGAATGCATTTAACACAGTAGCATACTTGGTGACTTGTTTGTGTTACATATGTGTGTGTGTCCATGAGAGGGAGGACATTCAAATGCACTGAAAAAATATCTAAGTGCGAGGGGAGGGGGTGGGGGGGTGTATGTATGAGTATTTGTGTATGCATGTATGTGTATGTATGTATGAATGTGCGTGCGTGTTGTGTTTGTGAGGGAGAGACAGACAAACAGACCAGCGAAAGACTGAGGGAGAGAGAGAGAGAGAGAAAGAGGGAGAGAGGTTATTGGTAGAAAGCGTGAAGACAATAATGCAAACTGACACTTTAGAAATGAGATGCCGGTTGCCTTGGCAACAGGCCCTGGGCTAGGGGCTACCGTGAAGGGGTGAGGATGGGTGAGGGCGAGCGAGCGCGGGTGAGAGGGGCTGCGGCGAGGGCCGAGATAGCGAGTAAATTATGTTTGATTAGAAGCGCAATCATTTGAAAAGAGCAGAGAAAAGCCTGTGGTGACGGATGTGTCTGTATGTGGAGACGCTCCATACGAAGCTGCTCCACATGGACAGACGTGGCTCTCGGAGGGTTTTTCTTCTCAAGTGCTTTCACCGGTGATGTTTACCCTACGAAGCACTGGAGCTGTTTTTCCCTAGGCCACACAAAACAAATACCCTGTACTTTAATTGTGCTCTGTGTTGCAATGTGTGGCAGCAAGGCATCACACTGCTGCTCGGTATTTACTTTCTCCATCGACTTTCACTCAGATGACCGAGGATATTTTTCTACCACATACTGCTCACAAGAGCCCCGACCTGTGCATGATATGCAATGGTTCCATTTTACATTCTAGCAAGCTTCTTGCCTCCCCAACACAGGACAACTTTATTCAGTTGTGCTTCTACTTGGAGCAGCTTTCATTGGGCAACAACTTGCTAGGAACATGAAGGGAGGAGGGACGTGCAAATGCAACATCTGTGAATATTCTACATATATTCATATTCATGAGGACATTTTTTTTACTATTTCCACTGTACTTTATTATATTGTCAGCAATTATGTTTATTTAGCAGCCTCCAATTGCAGGTGACCATAGGAGAAGATGTAGCTGTTGCATTAATACACATTCATATCTGCAATCTACATTATAGTGAGCGCAGAAATCAGATTGGTAAATTAATATATGACATATCGTAAGGTGTCTTTGGGTGCTTAGAAAGCCATGATAAAGTAATAATAATAATTATTATTATTATTATAACAGCAACAACAATAATAACAATAATAATTATTAATTTTATCAGTATTATTATTGTTATTACTACTACTATTAATGAAGACATCAGAATTCCTGTACAGAATTAAGTAGCTGTAAATGTGTTTTTTTGGTAAATTCTGTGCACTGAGTAAATTCCACAATTCCAGATCATAATTTGTTTAAATAGTTTTTGGAAAAAACTGCGGTCTATGGCTGAGAGAAAAATAAAGATATTTCAGTTTTCCACACTTAGTACGATGCATTAGTTAATTACTCCTGTCGGACTTTTAATTTGATTTGATACAGAACAGTTTCTCTGAACTGGCATCGTCTCTGGTGCTGCAACAATTTCAGTTGTGCTACAGTGGTTTGATGAAATATTGAGAAATGCAAAACGACAAACGAGGGACCGCAGTGATACGTTACTGACTGAGTGCGCTGCAGCCGAGTCCACTTCCTCCTTTCTGCACATCAGCAACCAGTAATGGTATTACCCAATCCTGTATGTGTTGATTTCAAACAACCACACAGTGCAGCACATATGATATGTGGCCTGAGTGTAGGACATTTTTAATGTAGACAGCATGTGCTACTTTTGAAGCACCACAATGACGCTGTTGTCATCGTTTTTCAGCTTTATGCAACACAAGTCAAGTAAAATGAGCAGCCAGTCGATTTGCTTCTCTAGCCTTTCATAAAAGATGAATTTAAACAGCTTATGGTTCTTTACTGCCCCGCCATGTGTAGTTGCCGTCTATGCAAAATAAGATGAGCATTTGTCTTGAGTGTACACTGGACTGTTATAGTACAGAATGCAAAGTGGCATCCCTTGGGTTTGTGATACATGAAGCAGCCGTGAGAAATGTTAAATTGCCACGCAGAAAAAAGGTTGTTAAATGAAAGTTGTAGGCTGTGGACTGATTACAGGAGATCAGCTAAGGACATAAAAAACCTGTGTGGCCTGTTACTAAATGGACTTTTGTGAAGAGGAAAGAAAAAGCATGGACAGGAGGTGGAGATCATAAACAAGCTTTTTTCTGTTAGATATTAGATGATAAGTTGAACGGGACTTTTTGTTTAACTAGTGACATCCAGACACAACCTGTCTTCACTGGAATATCAGTGTTTGCCCAAACTCAGCACATTAACTTAAAAGGTGATTAAAATGTTGCTTGATGGAAACATAATTGAATGCTTGGATTACTGTAGCTTCTTTGTTTACTGGTTGAAGTAAAGGAAGTAGCATAAGGACGTCTTAACAAGCAAAAACACACCAGTCCTTGAGCCCATCACCTATTGGCTCACAATGAATTTGACTCTAAAGGCAATCATAAATATTTTGCTGCTTCTGCTGTAGACGGTGGATATCCAGGAGACACTGTTTTCAACTTTACTCAAACACAAAACTCTAATAATTTTTGTTGGTGTCTTCAGTCCAGACGACATTTTGTCTAATCTCTATTAAAAGCGATTTGCGTATGAATGCAGGTAAATTAAAAAGCTGATGCATTTTGGACAATGTGTTGCACCTTTTTCTTTTGCTCTCCACATGGCCTGTTCAAATGTAATTTTTCAAACTAGACACAGAGACCAGAAGGCTACTGGGCCCAAAATCTTGTCCCTCGCCTACAGATTCTAAATATTCACTCGCAGAATCTGTCTATAGAAATCAAGTGTCCAGTGACACTGGAAAAAAGTTGAAAAATCTGACCTCTGCAGAAACAGCAAATATAACTGACTGTTCACAGTCATTTTATTCCAGCTGCACAGATCTTGACATGCAGAAAGACAAATAATTAGCCTCACTGCTGCGATTGGCACTTGCGATGCATGTCTCAACATGCGATAGGTATGTGTGAACATTTTGCATGGGATTGCACTGGGACAAGTAATTATGCACCAGTCCAGGGGGCCGCCATCATTATGCACCTGGTCCATTCAGAACGCTGATAGCGTGTTAGCATTGTGTTGTTTACCCAGCAATCAACAATCCAACTACAGGGTGACAAAAGAAGGACAAAACAAAACTGTTTAGATTAACATTGTGAGCTGTGACTGAAACTGTGTACACCTGGCTTCCTGAAGCAAGGACGTGCCGCTCAGAGCCAATGACAAGTTTGAGGCCGTGGAAGTGAGCACACGTATCCGGATCTCCTCACCTTTGATTGCTGCATGGAAATCCTCTAAAATCACATTCAAAGTGCAGTTAAAAGAGTGCTGCTGTCGCTTCAATTAAAATGTGCAAATAAAGTGCTAAAGAACTAAACCTAAAGCAAACGTATGAAATACCAAAAATTCGGATTTGTTTAAGCACTGACATCGCATTCTGCATATATTTGAAAGTAAATATTATCCTAATCATGTGTACAAAGTTTGTAATGAATTGTGTATTGCTTCCACCGGCACAGCACACGTGCACACACATGCGTGCCTCATCATAGTACACGTATGTACACACACACGCGCACGGAGGCAGCAGAATTGAATGCGATAGGGAAGTGAAAAATGATTAACCCGGGGTCAGCTCTCAGCCTCAATCTCGGCAGCGCTCAAAGAACATCCTCGCCTGATTTACACTCGTCATGTTCCACAGCACACATTTGCATATATTTATTAAATTCACCACGCGTTGGAGAATAAAATATAACAGGGCGGAGGGGGGCGGGAGCGTGAGGGAAGGAGTGGAGGAGGGGAAGGAGGGAGGGGGTTATTTAAAGGAGGCGTGTTTCTGATAGATTTGCCTTTCATTCATATTCATTTGCTTTCTCTTCCCCTCTATCTCTCTCTCTCTCTCTGTTTTGTTCATTAGCATGGAGGTCAGTGCAGCCATCAGATGTGACTGCTCAACGCTTTAGGGAAAACATTGCTGTTGGTCAGCCTATTGAATTGACCTTGTTATCATCGTGACAGACTCTGTTATTTATCAGTTAGTTAGATAAGCCGGCGTAGAGGCGGGCGATAGTCTACCACATGAAAATGAGTCTTGATACTGAATCTGCGGTGACAAACGCCGCCCTGGGGTGTTTTCACGTGTGTTCACTAAACTCACTTATCTGTAAGTGTGACAAAAAAATAAAATAAAATGAAAGAATGAAATATTATTCAGTCCAGCTGAATTTGAAGACATCTCTATTTTTCACATATATTTTTTCGTGATGCTTGTGTTTAGGTCAGTTGGCTGCGCTGCCGCTTTGCTCCAGATTCAAATATCTTAACAACAATTAGATATTGTGTAAAGATCTTCATGCGCCCCAGAGTATTTATCCCAATTACTGTGATTGGTGCCTTGGCTTTCTCTCCACCGCCACCGTGAGAAGAACATTTTTGGTTTTGAGTGAAATGCGTCAACAACTTTTAGATGGGTGATTGTGATTATAAAAGTTGGCAGAGACATTCTTGCTCCTTCTCCTCTCAGGATGAACTCTAATATCTTCGGTGAGTCTTTAAAGGTTCAGTGTGTAGAATTTAGTGATATCTAGTGGTGAAGTTGCATGTTGCAGCTGAACACCCCTCACCTCACCCTCTCCTTCCAAACAGGACAGAGAACCTGTGGCAGCCTTCAGTTGTCATAAAAACTCAAAAGATGTTTCATTTGTCCAGTCTGGACTAATGTAAAAAACATGGCAGCCTCCGTAGAGACGACCTGCTCCTGGTGTAAATATAGAGTATTTAATTATAAACAGCTCATTCTAGGGTAAAGACAACAACAATTGGTACAATTTAGATTAAACTACTAGTGAAAACATAACTGTGATTATTTTATATTAAATTTCTGCCTAAATCTTACACACTGGACCTTTAACTTTAAATGCACATTTGTGAGATACCTTTTCATTTATGACCAAACACCAATAATATTCTCAGCATCAGTAGGCCACTTTGTGTTTTTAGCCAATTAGCATATGTTAATCTTTTAATACATTGAACTAAGATAGAAGACATCACAAGTGTAATCTCACATCCTGGCTTACTTTAGTTCCACTAGTTTCTATAACACTATAATGAATAAATGAAATATGTTTCATGGCTTTCCTTACTATCACCATCCAATGGTGTTGCTATGATTCAATTTTTCAACCATGTCTTTTCTTTTCTATTTATCGTAACCTTGCTTTAACCATTTTTTAAAGATTTTATTGTTTAATCTTTATGTGAAGCAATTTAAGATATGTTTTATGCTGTGAAAATTGCTATATTAATAAATTATTATTATAATAATAATTATTAGATTATTATTATTATTACTATTCATCATTATTATTAATATTATTGTTGTTGTTAATTATTAGTATCCAAGCATGTGAAACAAATCATACCACACTGTTTGTTTCTGTTCCAGGGCCTGAGTTTTTCACTGTGATTTTTGAAACAGAACTCCAACGTTCCACTCTCACCGTCACCATTAGCCTTGTCAATGAGAATATGTTAGCATCCTGATATTACCATTTAGCTCAAAGGACAGATGTGCATAATTACAGCTTCATACTTCATCCATTCTACTACCTTTATGTTTGAAAATGGCGTTTTAAACACCACACAAGCATTTTGGCTCCATGTCAGCTTTAATCCCAGCTGTATCATTGTAAAATGAGGAATTTAACTGCACAATAGCTGTTAGCAAAGACGACAGGTTATCACCACAAACTCAATTCTTCATCGTGTCTTCTACGTGTGTGACACTGCTTTTTCATCTGTAGAAATATATTCTTGTTTTTTCATTATCATCCCTGGGGGCCGGGTGGAGAAAGTCCGCTGAAACTGCGAAGGCTCTCACGCTGACATTTGTGTTCACACAAGCACCTCCTCCAGTGTCCTAATTTGGATAAGTGTATCACCTTTCAGCAAAATTAAAACACAAGTGATAATCATGCTGATGAAACAGTCTCATTAAGTTTAAATTTAATCCTCCGAGGCTTGTTGAAAATATGAGCAGATAAGACGTTGTTTGTTTAGTGTACAAATAAGTTCATTAGTAAAACACTTCCTCCCACTCCCTCTTTAAACCTGAGCAGCATCAGTTTCTCTTTGTTCAAGCTTTGATTTCAGATGTCCATTGTTCAGAAGAAGCTTTGAGTTGGACAGGGAACACTAACAAAAAAGATGCTGATTAATCTCTGAGAGTTAAAAAGTTGAAACTGACCAAGTGTGAAAACATCCTTAAAGACACCCCCCCACACACTTGCTCTTGATCCCATCTCCCCCACCACCACCACCACCACCACCGCCCTCACACCAACTGATGTGAGCAGTCATGGCAGGTGAGATCAATAGGGCTGAAACCTGTCCAGAGCTTTAATCCATCAGTGGTGAGCTGGGAGAAGAGACAGGGCAAGGAAGCCATCACTCACACACAGACCTGAGCCCCCTTTCTACTTCAGCCTGCTAAATGGGCATCTGGAAAATACTGTCAACCAGCAGTTTTCTTTTTGTCTGTATGATGACCGTGTGCAGCTTTATCATGAGTTTATGGTCATCTGTATTCAACAATTCCTATTGTATCAAATGGATGCATGATATGGTTTCTATGGTATATCTGATCCATCTATCCAACTATCTATCTATCTATCTATCTATCTATCTATCTATCTATCTATCTATCTATCTATCTATCTATCTATCTATCTATCTATCTATTCATCTATCTATCTATCTATCTATCTATCTATCTATCTATCTATCTATCTATCTATCTATCTATCTACCCATCTATCTATTCAACTATCTATCTATCTGATTTATTTATGTTTTTATGAATATCGTATATGCACTATGTAGTTGAATCATTTTCATTTGTGCTTTACGCACACAAACACACACACACACACACACCAGACTATATACTCCCTCACTTGTGCAGTATATAATGGTATATGTGTGTACATTAACAAAACAAACAGACCACACAGACACAAACAAATAAATAACATGAACATCAAACAAAACAAAATGCTGGACTGACTCCACGGCTCTGGTGGGCTGACTGCCAGACGGCCTGCCTCCCTGGAAGGCCCCTGTCTGATACGTAGTAAAACAATTGGCAAGAGGGGTGTGAATCTCTCTCTCTCTCTCTCTCTCTCTCTCTCTCTCTCTCTTTGCCTCCCTCTGTCTCTCTGACACACTCACATACACTGAGAGGCAGTGATGGCAGAGGACCAGCAGTCTATGCCAGTGGGCACAGTGGGACTACTGGGCATGCTGGGACCAGCCTCAGGAGTTAAGACTCGCTGAACTACAGCTGCAACCAACTCAGCCGTCGCCAGGGCGAGAGTGTGGCCGTGGGATACATGCTGCGACACACTGCTACAGATACACTGACATACGCTGCCCACCATGCACACACACACACACACAAACACACACACATGTATACACACAAACACACACACAGAGGCGTCTGTCTGGTCCCGTGCCATATGTCTCAGCTGTGCCAGCATTGCCACCGCCCCCCACCCCTCAGGCCTGGACCTCCCGCATATGCCACCCCTCTCCACTCTCTCTTCTCCCTCCTCCTCCTCTGCTCCTCCCTGCCAGTAGCCTTTGTGGGCTAATTAGCGGTGAAATTGGTGAATTGCAGGCTCAGGCACATACACACACACACACACACAAACACACACACACACACACACACACACACACACACACACACACACACACACACACACATACAGTCGGTGAATTGCAGGCTCAGGCACAGCAGTGCAGATACTTCAGCATAGCCAAGCGCCACTTCAGCCCTGAAAAGCCTCTGAAATGGGGCACACAACACAAAGACAGGAGTGGAGAGCAGAAGAAGGAAATTGGGGAGGAGAAGGAGAGGCAGAGTGAAAGTGGAGACAGAGGAATATATTTGCTTCGGTTTCCTTCTTACACTGCACAGCTCCTGTATACACTTTTAGATAAACTTTCAGATTTCGTATATTTTCCTTCGCATATGCTTATGTTCAAGGCTTTCTATGTGTTTGGGGTTACCTGACACTCACCTGTGCGTCACCATCAAGGAGTCTGTGAGAGTCTTTGATGGAGAGTGAAAGAGAGCTTCCACTCTCTAATGATTTCTGTGATGGACGACACTCATTCCATCATCCCTCCATCCCACCCACACCCCATAAATTACCTCTCGTATTAACAGGCTGTATTAAAACCATGCAACGTGTTAGAGCTCTCATTTAAAATTAATAAGTGGTAATTATGGAGGGAGGGAATCTGATGAGGAAATAGCAGAGGCTGAAAAAAAACGAGTCCGCTGCTGGAGAAAAAGATCAAATTCAAAAGAATGAAGGTGTGGAAGTGTTGAGAGAATTATCACTGTATTTTTCTTAAACGTGCAAAACATTATAAAAATGTGAGTTTCATCCTATAGATGTTTTGATTGAACGTCTGATAGTACATCCACAAAGACAACATGGCTCCCCAGCTGAGCATGAAATAAGAAATTTGGGTAAACGACAAGAAGAGAGTTACATTGTTGTGTGTGTTTGATGCTCGGCACAGACAGAACGAATAAAAGCGGGGACAACAAACAAATTAACGATAAATGACTCCACAGTCACCTCATGGAAATGTGTGCAGATAAACCTCGATCTTTCTGTTCTTCCCACCTTATCCATCAGCCGTGATGAACTACAAGCCAGGTCCTGAGGGATGGCTTCGTTTTTGGCCAGCGCTTCTATCTGTAATAGGAACAGTGTACTTACTGGGATTACACTGCTTTAAAGAAATGCCAAGGATGGAAACACGAGGAGTCAGAAGCTCAGACAGGTTGTAAACAAACCTCCAGGTTAACCAAATCTATTGGTATGGAAAAGCTGTTGGTTGCAAAAATCCATCACAGTTTACAGGTTGAACTTCATCTTTAACCGAACTATGGTGAATTGCAAGTGGTCTCCATAGATTGTTGCTTCATTTACATTGGTTGGATAGTTTGTCTATAACCTGTCTGATAACAACCTCTTCACTGTGTTGCCATGTTCCCAGATGTTTTTTTAAATAAAGATATAAATGGATTTTTTTTTACACATTATTCACATCACATCACAGTGATGCAGTGGGTAGCACTGTCACCTCAGAGCAAGAAGGTCCTTAGATATTGGTTTGATCTGGGTCTGTCTCTCCCTGTGTCTGCAAATTGGTATTAGGTTGATGGCAACCTGTCAAGGACGTCACCTGCCTCTCACCCAAAGTCAGTTGGGATTGGCAACCCCCCCTTGGACCCATAAGAGATATAAATAATGGGATGGATGGACATTACATTACATTACAATTACTTATTTATTACTTATTTTCCTTTTAGTCAGGAGTTAAATGCAAAGATATAATCATTTCTCTTGGAGGGCATTAGGTGAGGATCATGGTTTTGGTTGAATATTAATTATGTCTCAGCATCAGGCTAAATGTTTCTCTCAACAGGTATTTGCTGTGTTAAATAAATTGGGTTGACCTGCTCTCTAAAGTCATCATTAACCTTCTCAGATTAACGCGATTGTAATTAGTTAATGACCACAGTAGAAGTAAATAAAAAAGATGTTGCATTAAAGTCTAATATGTTGTAGGTTGCTGGATGGAACACAAATAAACATGGAGATGAAATACACAGTTTCACCTCAACATGTGGGTTTCAAAGCCATATTTGCAGCACAAAATTATTTTTATAATTAGATTATTTTAACAGACTTTACATCCTTAGCCGTCACCACTTTAAACCCAGTGTGTTTGCATAGAAGAAGAGCAGTGTTGTCTCCTGAACTGTCCTACTCATCTGTCTTTGGCCCCACAGGCCCCCAGGGACACATTAGTCTCTTAATGCTTTGTCATCACCACAGGTTAATGGACCTCACAGCAGTCTGTTAAAAACAATCCTGATCAATACACAGTGTGTGCAGAAAGGGATAAGATCCAAAAATAGAGTGACTCCACTATTTTCTTTTCTTTTTCTTTTTAGCTGATGAATAGTCAATATAAGTGACTACTGGGTAGAAATAATGGAAAAACACTGAAAACATGTGGCCTTCTCTTATTCTGCATATGCCAAGTGTGAAGCTTATAGGGTGAACAGTTTGTGAGATATGCGTTCAAAACACAGACAGACAGATGTTTGTGGAATTAGTAGGTTTAATAACCTTGTCAACCACAGACACAGTTGTCAACACCTGTGAATGATGGCAGAACAAATATCTTGGCAGTCAAGCTCACAGAGAGTCATCTTCCGGGGAGGGTTATCAGGAGGCTATCCCAGTTTGGTTCTAAGACCGGATTTTAGATTTTTTTTTTTTCCGAAGTAAATGCATGTAAATATGGCAAAGCTGCAGGGAAAAATAGCACCAGAAAAAGCCACTGAAAAATCAAGATGACTGAAATGTGGAAGCGAATGAGAAAGATGAACTCAAAGATATCAAATCAGCATCCTAGGAATTAAAATTCAGACCAGAAATAACCAAAAAGGCAGTGAAAACCACTCTTTTTCTTATTGATATCAAATGTTTGGATATCAGTGTCCGGGTCAGTGATTGGTTCATCACTATCAAGAGATATAATTTAGAGTCATGGAGGAAACACTGTCTTTGCGCTGAAGCATTTGGTTCCTAGTTATCACTTTTGTGAAGAGAACTCATCAAGCAAAGTGAGGTCAGAGGTGGACAATCAACACTGTCCAAACAGTGAGTAAACAAGCTAACACTGCAGGACGCACAGAAGACCGCTCCTCACACACACACACACACACACACACACAGTGCAGCCAGAAACCACCTCAATCATTATTATTTCTTTCTTCCTCTCTATCTTCATCTCCAGCAGAGTGAGTCCCTGGTCTGGCTCTGAGTGTCTGGCACCTTTCTGCCCAAATCTGGCTCAGAGTGGGGGCTGAGGCGAGGGGGTAACGCGAACTTAATAAAGGAAGGAAGAAGGGAGCGAGGAGGCAGGAAGACAAAGTGTTAACACCCTTTTCAACACCAGAGCCCCCTCACACAAACCAGGGAACCGTCTAATTGTATGTGTGCGTGTGTGCGTGTGTGTGTGTGTGTGTGTGCGTGTGTGCGTGCATCAAGGCTTTCGCTGTAGCTTTGAATATTTCTTTCACTTCAAGGCAAAGCAGCAGGTTTAATGCAGGTGTATCTTTACGGTTTTAAGTGTCTCTGTATTGTGCTTCATCTAGCTGTTGAGACTGAGAGTTTTGACATTGTACATGCTTTGATCGTTCCTTTGGATCTACATGTCCTCCAAATGTTGTGATCTGCTGCCCCCCCCCCTTCTTTTTATCCTTCTAAAATAAGTTTCTTCTGGCATTTTCTTCTTTGTCTGCCTCCCTGCTTATTCTCTTTGTCTTTGTTTCATCCCCCTCTTTTGTATCTGCCGGTATTCCGCCCTCTCACCTCCATCCAATATACTCAGACAGTCTCTTTATTTCTCATTAGTGCATTTTGACAGTTAATGAGTGGACCGGTGTGTGTGTGTGTGTGTGTGTGTGTGTGTGTGTGCGTGCGCCAGTGTATGTTTTTGTGCGAGCTCCATCTTAGACTAGAGAGCAAGCGAGAAAGTGAAGGAGGGAGACAGATAGAGAGAGAGGGAGAGGGGGGGAGAGATAGCGGAAGGGGGTGAAATTCATGTTGATAAATCATGTGGTCAGTAGCACAGGCCTATGTTTATCTCCTGCTGTCAGTGGAGTATGGTGCCAGAGATACCGCTCACACATTCAAACGCACGCTCAAAAAACACACACATCAGCAAGGACGGCGGAGGACTGTTCTACCTGAGATTTCTTGCATTCCCTCATTTTCTGCATCTCTCGCCCCCCCTTTCCTCCTCCATCAGGGGGGATGTGAAGGCCAGAGATAGAGCGAACCTCCCCTTCCTTTTTTTTCTGCTTTGTGCACCTGCCCCCCCGAATCCCATCAGTCAGCTGTTTGCGCTGATTACTGGTTGACTAATAGACTTTAAACCCCTCTTTTCTTATTTCTTTTCTTTTGATTTTCCTCTATTTAAGGACATCTATAATCCAATATAATTCAATTTATAAATTAAGTTAACAAGAATTTTGCGTGTGCATTTTAAATCTTTCTTTTAAAATGCTCTGTATGATCCTGTTTGGAAACAATACAGCTGTGCTGGCTTTCTATGAAAATTGATAAGCTTGTAATTTGAAACTGGACGAAAACATGATAATAGCCGCCGGCAAACACAGGTGTTTGTTTGTGTGATTCTGTTGTATCAAACAGAGGTCATGTTGTTACTGTGTGTTAAAGTCTATAATGATGGTGATGGGTTGTTTCCAACTATTTGTGAGGGGTTTTGTTTTAGTGGCAAATGTGTTATAGTCAGCGGACGGATATTTTAACATATTCATCAGTTTTATGTCACACAAAATTATGACTCATGTGAAATGAACGAAACTTGATGGCCCCAAATTGTGTTCTTCTTGTTCTTCTTAGGGTCCTGATGGGAAAATGAATAAATTAAAGTTAAATGCAAAATCACAGACATCTTTTGTGGGCAACAGATTCAGGTAGTAGCACTGACTGCTGCTCTTCCTGCAGAGCAGCATGATGATCCTATAAATCTTCAAAACATTGACTTTATTTTTATTCTTTAAAACACCACAAAAGCAAGAGCCAGAAACGTATACCTGAATTAGGGACATTTTCATCGACATAGACATTCTTTATATACAGCACTGCAAAATGTGAATCAACCCGCGGTAAGTGTTAAACTTTGTTACATATAAGCATGAGACACAATTTAAATGGTAGCTTTGTTTTTAAAATTACAAATGTGTACAAATGTGCTTGCTGTCATAGCAACTCAGGATACACTGGGTTCATACAGTTAATCATGCAGTGTTACAGTATCCATAATAATATATTTGACATTATATTATATCACACCTTCTGCTGCTCTGCTGCACCGATCGAGTTACAGTATATGGTCTGTTGTTTTTAAATCTGCTGAAAACTAAAACGTTTAATGAAATGAATGTTGGAACTATCCATCATTGTGGAGAGAAGTTGAAATAGAACTTCTCAAGTAGGAAGGAAGCCAGTTGGTTTATAAGAATGTGCTATACTTGAAGCTGCTTAAAACTGTTTTACTCTAGCAATGGATCAAATGAAACGCTAGTGGACAGACAAGGTTGGTGTCATGATGGTCAACCTGGAGGATCATTTAGCAGCTGAAGAGATGGATATTTAATGCTGCAGGGAGACATATACTATTGTAGGCCAACCAAGATGTTAGCATCAGACAGGTTCCCTCGACAAAAAAGCCAGTGGGGTTTTTCAATTGGCTTTCAGGTTATTACAGAAAACAAGCTCTCTTTAAGACAATATCACATTTTTTTGTCCAGCACGACAATCAAATCAAATGAACATCATCACAACATCATTTTTTTATTTGCCTAAAGAAAAAAACAAATGTCAAGATGTAAAAACTGGAAAAAGATACCATGGTCACATGACATCAACATCTCCACTCCACAACAGCTTCTTGTAATTTGATTGGGCGAGTAGTGAGTATCAGTATTCATGTTGACGGCGTTTAATGTGACTGAGAACATCTGTCATCACACTTGTTAGCAACTCCCACTTTTACACGACCGGGGTATTTACCTTTGTATTTTGAGTCATAGAATGAAAGGAGAAAATCATCTTACACTTCACAATACAAATCAATCAAATTCAGGAAGAGAGAATCACAAATGCACACATGTTAACTTATTTCCTTGTTTTAGGACTCGTACCTGCTTCACTATATTTGTTGGTGAAGATCAAAACAGAGTTAAATCAAGAGTCAGTCCTGGAGTAACTGTTTTAACTAGTTTGGATCGAATGCCGAGACTGGTCCAATATTAGAATGGTATTTACTGGGTGAACTCAAATACAATAAATGACTGATTTATCTACGAGCAATTTGTAACTAAGCCTTTGTTTTCCAATATATTGGAGATATCAAACTTTTCAACAACACAATATGTTAATGTTTCATCAGTGCTTGTGTCACTGCCCCCAAGTGGTCAGAAAACAATGATCTTTGCTCTCTATTTCCCCCCAATTTATCTAGTGTCCCTTGAAATAAGCCAAACCTCACATGACTTTATAAAATGATGCATTGCTCCAGATTAAATATATATATAAGATTTTCAAAATTGGCTCCATCCAAACCACTTTTCTGCTTAAGGACAATCTTTAAATTTGATTGCTTTAAATATGTTTAGCTAATTATGTGCATTGATACTTTGACTTAATATTTTCCAGTGCAGCACTTTTGATTTTTCACTTAAATCAGGATTTCACTGCACAATGCGGAGGGCTACCTCTGCATGTGCATACAACGTGTTTCTCCATTGTTACAGTTTGTCTATGCTCCCAGATGTGCTTCACCATTTGCCCATTGTTCATTTCATTCCATTCTCATTATGCACAATGTGTGCATTTACACATGTGTGTGTGATGACACATGCCTGTGAGTGTGTGCTCTCACACTCGTGTTTGACAGTTGGGAGTGTTGCTGTGACACTGCGGCCTCTGTGAAAAGACGTGAGCCGCAGTCTATGTATGTATGTATGCGTGCGTGTGTGTGTGTGCTTGGGTGTGTGTGTGTGTGTGTGTGTGTGTGTGTGTGTGTTCTGCAACAGGCCGGTGGGAAGAGAGACAGATTGCGTTTTAACAGCCATCGCTGTCATCTCCAACAGCTGTCCTCTTCCCATTCTCCATTCAGTGGGCCTGTGTTTGCATTGTCTCCCTCGTGACCTCCCTTCAAAGACCTACCGAAGAGAGAGAGCGAGAGAGAGGAGAAGCGAGAGTGGGAGAGTGAGGATGGAGAGAGAGAGATAATAATTTAAAAAAGGAAAAACTGAGACAGACCATTGGACGGTGGAGAATAGAAGAGAAAAATGCAAATGGAGGCAGACAAAAAACAGCAACGTAAGGAAGTGTGGTGAATGGAGAGAGGCTGCTGCCACGACAAAGGGAACATTAGATGCCCCGGTACTGTCTCCCATCTCTCCTGCCATCCCTCTCAATTTCTTCTTTCCCTCCCCTCTGCTCTAAATGTACTGTATGCTCCCTTTCCTCTCCCTCCCTTCTTATTACAACTCCACAGCCGCCACCTCCCGCCACCCCACCCTTTACCCCATTCCTCCCATCTTGTGTCTCTCCTCCCGCTCTTCCTCTACCTCTCCATCACCCCACCCACCCGCCTCCACCCACCCCTGCTGCCGCTGTCTCTCTCCCATGTTGTCTCTTATCAGGTAGAGGAGAGATAAGGCCGCTATCTCTCCGTGCCAGGGCTTTGACATGACGCTTTAATGCATAATAAGTTCACTCATCTTTTAATCAATGCGACCAAATGATGAATTTCTGAAGGGTTAACAGTCAGTCATTGGCAGGTCCCGAGCTAAACACACAAAGATAAGGTCTGCCTGCAAATCAGATGAGAGGCTGCTGGATTTTGCACAGACAAGTATGCAAATCAAACGCACGTATGTACAGTCGCTGTCAAATTCTTAGCAGAACTCAGAAAGCATTGTCTCTGTCTCAGCATTTTCTCAATACATCCACGGAATATTTTCTCAGCACTTTGCCTTAAATCTCCTCTGAAGTTGTTGTTGCGATATTGTTGACAGATCTGGATGTGTTCTCTGTTTAATCTCTGCTTAAGACAACATTTTTATGTCCCGGCTCAAGTTTAGACACATGTAAACACAGAGCGTCTGTTTGCCAACAGCTTTATTTATTTTATTTATCAAATTTGTCAAAATCCAAATATATATTTGTAAAAACATAATTAGAATCTACAACTTTTTAAAGGGATTTTGGTAGAGTGAGGCACTATCAGCACTGCACAAAAACCTATATTTGAATGGGATTTTGTGGTGATTGATACTATATAGATACTGTATATGCCTAGTGTGCTTTGTGTTTTTTCCATCAGTTTACGAATAATAATAACCAAAAGAAGGTAGGGTATTTTAGAGTAGTTTATTCTATCCCATTATATATAATGGGGTAAAAATAATGATGCATCCCCCCTTACCCTAACCTTAACCATCCAAACTAAATGCCTAACCCTAACTCCTACACCAAGTATTAACCCTCAAACAATCGTTTGAAGGAGTAAGGACCGGTCAAAATGTCCACACTTTCCCAAAATGTCCTCACTCTAAGGGTCTATGCTTAAAATGGGCCTCAACAAGGTATAAGTACAGGAGTACTTAGTACAGGTCTACAGTGTGTCACCTGTATGTTTGTTTGTGACCATGTAAATTATTTTGTGTCATGATTTAAATCACTGGAATTACAACACTGAGTGTACATGACGCTGACTCAGCAGGTGCTGATGTTTACTTCATGTGGCCCGCCCATTTTTCCACTTCATCCCGTGTCCTCTACCTGGTCTTTTTACTTGGCGGCTGTTGTTAACTCAGATCAAGTCCTTATAGGCAAGTCTCACCATTCGGCAGCCATCTTGGCTCCTGGGAATTTGATGCATTATAATAAAACCCGGCTCCTATATGAATGCATGGGGAAAGAGCCATGACTGCATTTTCAATGGCCACTGAGAAATAAAAGCTAAAAATCACCTGGGATAAAATCACCAGTCAAATCTAATTTTAAAAAAAGGTTCAACATACGCATGAACAAGGTTTCATGAAAAAAATATTTGAGCAGGAAAAATTATTAGTGGTGTTGTCATGTAAATAGCAGCTAATGTTTCTCAGACTGTTAGCTGTAATATCTTTATGGTTTATATTTCCTTACACAAGTTCAATTTTAATTTAACAGTTTGGCTTTAAGGTCTCAGACTAAAGATCTTGTTAATTCAGGAGGATTTGAACTGATCCCAGACCAGACAGCTTTTCCCAGAGAAGCCCTTTTCCTTCCAAGCCACCCAGTCTGCTTTTAAGTGTATCGAACTATCCTCCTCCTTTTCTTCTTACCATCTCCTCCCTCTTTCCTCCGTCACCCATTCACCCTCCCTGAACCTCCTCCTCCTCCTCTTCCTCCTCTTGATGGTTAGTTCATGGGTCACCCTGGTGACAGGGCCTGAGTTGGGAGATAAGAAGAGGCCAGAATGGTATTACTACACCCGGCACTCTGAGAGGTGACGCTGGGGCGGCGCCTGGATGGAGTGAAGGGATGAAACAGGGAGAAGCTGAGCAGTGGAGGTGGGGGCTAATCTTCCATCGTTTGAAGTAATAATACATTCGTGATAATCATCACTACATGCGGAGAGAGAAGAGGGACACACACGTACACATAGATGGATGCTGCACACAAAGACGGAGGCAAACAGACAGAAACAACAAACACAAATACAGAAAGAGCCTGATTCTTATTCTCCCTCCGTCTCTCACTGTAAATCACCGCTCTCTGTACTTCCACCCAGCCGCTGCCCCTCCCTCCAATCCTGTGTGGATATCAGGCTGGTGCAGAAGGGCTCAGCCCAGCTGATAGCAGGTCCTCTGGGGGTTGGGGGTGGAGTACTGAGGGGTGAGACATGGGTGGGTGGGGGTGGCGGCAGTGGCAGTGAGGGTGTATGTGTGTGTGTTTGTGTGTGCGTGTGTGTGTGGGTGTGTGTGTGTGGAGGGCTTTGGGAGCAGCAGCTCAGGGACTAGGTGGCTTACTCTGCTCCCTCAGATATGGAGGTCAGGGGTTAGGAGGGGCGGCACGGCCAGCGTGCTGCAGAAGAATACGACTGGTGCGTGTCTTTGTGTATGTGTGTATTTCGGTCTGTCAGACTCATTGTGTGCTCTATAATTTACCAAGATAATCATAACTTGTGGAAAAATCTTAATATGTATCGTCTGATTGAGGCTCTGCAGGATGTGTGTGGTTACAGTTTGAGACAGCGCACAGCGGTTAGCTCAGCAGACAAGTGTGTGCGCAGGTGTAACAACTCATGAAGAGAAATAGTCCTCTTTTCTTCTTTTTCCCAGAGTGATTGGAGAAATATAATCAATTCAGGGGACACTTCATCTCGTAGCAAAATGGCAATTTGACCCCTGCGGAGAGCAGGTCTGATGTGACAGTGAGTGGTGTATTGTCACAGGTGCAGAAATGCTACCAAACCACATGCCAGCATTAAAAAGACAGAAAGCAATTTCCTTTGTTTGCTTTTTTCCCCTCTTGCTGAGATTTGACCACACTGGGCTGAAGTTTGCTAAAATTTATGAAGATTTGTCTAGGGATTCTTCTTCTGGGTGTAAGAGGCTTTAAAACAACAATTACTAGCTAATATCTCAATTACTTGTCATAATTTCGCCTGTCACACAAAAATATCCAACTTAAACAACAAAACTAATTGATTAGAGTTGTTTAACAGAACAATACTTACTTTATAAACCTTTTTCTAATCTGACACCCCAACTGGCCGGATGACAACTTCAACAAAACTATTATAAAACTATTGCAAAATTGCAGTTGCAGAAATATTATCTGATCTGATATTGCAGTTAAGTAAAAACTTCAATTTGATATAGAAACATCAAGGTTTTCCAGAGTTAAAGGTTCAGTGTGTAAGATTTTGGGGAAAGGGATCTATTGGTAGAAATTGAATATAAAATAAACCTAGTGATGTTTTCACGAGTGTTGAATCATCTAAATTGTACCAATTGTTGTTTTCTTTGCCCTAAAATGAGCCCTTTATATTTAAATACTTTATATTTACATCAGGAGCTGGTCCTCTCTACGGAGGCCGCCATGTTTTTGTCCAGACTGGACAAACTAAACATCTTTTGAGTTTTTATGACAACTGAAGGCTGCCGCAGGTTCTCTGTCATGTTTGGAAGGGGAGGGTGAGGTGAGGGGTGTTCAGCTGCAACATGCAACTTCACCACAAGATGTCACTAAATTCTACACACTGAACCTTTAATGGTTGAAAGACACCATGTCGACTGTCACTTGCAAACAGGAGACGAGCCATGTTGTCCTGTTTCAAAAGTCCAACATTTAGTCGACCCATCCATCCATCCAGCTCGGCCTTCTACCACTGCAGAGTCTATGTCTTCTGACTGATCTGGGTTTATTATTGCGAGACAGCCTAGTTTTAACAGATAGCCTTTGTTACATATTTTTGTCAATGTCTACAAATCACAATAGAAGAATAAAACCATCACTGAACTGAAGCGATCCTCCAACTAGCCAAAGTGTTACACAGCTCATCCATCTGTGCCACAGATCATCTTAGAAAAAACTACACAGCAGTGAACCACACCGTTGCACAGTGTGACATCTTGATGCCGTAAATTTGAGCCCTATCCTGGACAAGACAACAACTCTACAATTTTTTTCACACTTTACAATACATTAGGTTATTATATTACAGGTTAGCAACAAGTTAGGTAACTTACATCCACCAAGCAGTCTTCCACATGTTCATAATTTGCCTGGTCACATATTCACATGGTTCTATTGATAGTGGGCTGAAAAAAATCTTGGGTGGGGGTTATCCAGTTTTCATTGGCAAGTGAAGTAGACAATTTGGTCTCGTTCAGATAAACCCCTCGGCTGAAGAGGAGTCATATGAAATCAATTCACTTTTTGTTTGGGAGGAGAGCATGCTCATATTCGTCCATGCTAATTTCTAAACAAATAACTCACCTAATGCATACGTATGTCTCTGGCTTCCATGTTGCTTCCAGGGTGCATGTGGCTTTCTGAAATTGCTCAGTAGAATTACTCCCATCAAGCCTCTGGGCTATGAGAACAACACCCGTGGCGTTCTGGACCTGGTGCTGCATGTTCATGAATGCAATGCTTGCAGACTTCATGGATGTATAATAAGACTTTTATGGGACTTGTTTGGAGCATGAGACTATGGATGCATTTATACAAAGGGCAACAAAAAAACAACAATGGAGATAATGTGCTGAAAAGTAAGATTAGTATTAAATGATATCATGCTTAATTCGAGTTGAGCTTTAATTTATTTCTGATATTACAGGAAATATGAGTGTTCACTGGGTTCTCCACATTTACAGTAATAAATCTACAGTAAACAATTATAACAATAATACAACTGATACAGCATGAATAATCTCTTATCAACATATTGATATTGCACGTCTTCTTTTTTAAAAGTGCTGCAGTGCTGTAGTTATGCATAATTCCCAGTGTTATACTCATTGTCTATGTTTCATCACAGCACATTCCGCATATAGGGAGCTTAGCTCATTGGTTGAGCTCATGAACGCACCATAAAATCTTATTCAATGCTGATTCAACTATCACAAACCAACCCTCCAATGCAGCTCTGTCTTCTCCTACAGTGACAAGCCCCTGCCTGTCACGACTTAAATCACCATTAACAGTGCTGCATATAAAAATAAAATATGAGCTGATTTTAGCCATTTTTCTGTGATATTTTTTCTTGTATCCTTTGTTCAGTCTTTTTTTTTTTATTACTTGACCATTTGATCCATCCAAGCTTTTTAGGTATCTAATCTAATCTAATATTATTTTTTTTCCAAACAGAAAAAATACCTAACTCCAGTTTTAAAAGACCATGTTAGTCAAACTGTATGTGAGGATGACTCACCATGTTTCCACCTGAATCCCAAATGTGTTCATCACACTTTTTTAACATTTTCATGACAAATGCTACCATCCCAGCTTATCAGCCCTCCACTGGACCCAGTGGGTGATGGAGACCAAGATGATCAGCTCTTCTGATGGAGGTGCTACAGGTCGTGCCTCATCGCTGTGACAAGCTCCACCCATGATCTTTTCCCAATGTCGTTTCTGCCCCAGGTGATGATCAGGATGTCCGGCATGGTCCTTTTCTTTAAAGGCCAGCAGAAGAAGGCGAGCAGACTGCATGTCTCACAGCCCAGCCAAACAAATGGACCCAGGGCTAAGTTGGAGCACATGGTGTCCTTGGCTCTCTCCGTCCGACGTCGGACATAGCTGTCCCTTATTATACATGGGCTATTATTCTGTCACGCTGAGATCGTTTGAGCCATAAAGCAAATTAATGTGGTTGTTGCGAACGGATGACAGGCGTGGCCAACTTTAATCATCAGCGTCAAAGAAGGAGACACTGCTGGCAACACATAAACTCATCACATACAAGAAATAAGAATACCCTGAAGAAGACAGTTCTGTGTAGTTATATAAAAAAATCACCTAGAGTGTCATATCAGTCAATTCAGTCTTTACAGCACTCAATAAAAAGGCAATACTGATTTTGCTTTGACCTAGCAAGATATGACGTACCACATGTAGAGCGCTCACAAATAGAAGTAGTCAGTGAAATTGCTTTTGAAAAAGAGTTACAATGATTTCAAACCCCATGGCGTAACAACATACAGTAAAAGAGGAAGAGAGTTTATATCTGGAGGCGTCCTGTCAACAGTTAACAAGCATCTATTACACAATTTGTTTTGCAAAATTAACTGCAAGACACCATGTCTAGGTCTTATAATACATCCATGCATACGAAGCACATGACTACCCATAATAAGTATAATCCAATATGTAAGTAAATCCATGCCGTTCTTTTAAATACTCTCTGTGATGCCAAATGTGTATATGTCTGAAAATAGTTCCCGCAACAATTGCATTATTTCCTCCTGTTTGAGGAATGTTTACTAAAAACTACAGTGCCCAGCTATTTTTGGAAATTACTCAGCCAATTAAAAAAATGTGAACTATATATTTGTGAGCTGTTCAATCATTTTCTGTGTGTGACAATGTTTAGAGACAGACATAGTCCTATTCCTGTGATTTCTTAAATAAGAAAAATACAGCCATGTCCTTATTAAATAAAAAAAGTAAAATTTCCCCTGCTCTTTTCTTTATTTCTTCCTTTCTTCCTCTCTACATTGTCATCTAACTTCTCCCTTCCACCCTTATTCTCTCATGCCTCACAGTCCCTCTCCAATATAATATTCTCCTTCCTCCTTCTATAGTTCTTCTAACCTGTCCCCCCTTCTTTCTCTCTCCCTCTCTTTCTCTCCCTCACTCTCGCCATTTCAGCTCCTGCATTCTTATCTCTCTGTTGCCGTCCTCAGTAATTATTATTATGTGCTGCAGAGATAATTCGAAAGCTGTGAGGAGAGAGAGGAGGAAAAAAAAGGGGATGAAAGAAACACTGGCTGTGGCTTCCTGGGCTGTGCTTCTCTTATCTGACCTTGGGCAGAGCCACTTATTGTTAGGCAAATCTCATGTGCAGAAAAATGGAGCGAGCGGCTGTGAGAGCGAGCGAGGTGGTGGTGGTGGGTTGGTGGGCTGGTGGTGGAGGGTTGGGGGTGTGGAAAGGGAAAAGGAGGGAGAGTGAGGAGGAGATGGATGGAGGTGGAAGGAGAGACGTCAGAAAGTAACGGGTAGAAAGAGTGTTTTATGGAGCGATAGCAGGGGCAGAGCGGCAAAAGAGTGGGATAGAGGTGTAAAAATGCACAGAGAGGTATAAACAGGCAGACGTGTGGACAGGCCGGAAGATGTGGAGGGACAGGGGGAGAGGGAAATGAACAGAAGATGTGTGTTTCAGACGGAACACGATGAAGGAAGAGTGTGAAAGGGAAGCAGAAAATGAGGACAACGAAAAAACAAAACATATTCAGGGAGAACGAGTCAGAGGAGAGTCCTTTGATATGGTTGGGGGTGGGCAGGGAAGGGGGGGTTATCCAGTTTTCATTGGCAAGTGAAGTAGTCAATTTTGTCTCGTTCAGATAAACCCCTCGGCTGAAGAGGAGTCATATGAAATCAATTCACTTTTTGTTTGGGAGGAGAGCATGCTCACATTCGTCCATGCTAAATTATACACCCTGTTGTACGTGCAGCTTTGATTTGAGCCTTCGCCATTCATTGTTGACTACATCACATTGACTAGATGCTTATAATCTCTCAATAACCTCTACTCTGTGAATAAATGTCATACTGGCTTCACATATGCATAGAAGAGCATTTTCTGTCTCTTCATGAAATGCTCTCATTGAACCCTTGAATTTGTTTCCATCAATAGATAAGAGTTAACTTCATGGTACGAGTTGCTCCAGGTGAGTTTGAAGTTACAAGTTGGGCTTAAAGCTGCACGGTGGGCACGTACACTTGTGAAGGGGGGGAGGGGGGTCATAAATTCCCATCAGTGGCGTTCAGGCCCATGAGGGGCTGAAGTGTGGCCTTTTCCGCCGCCGCAGCTCAGCTTCCTTTAATTACAACCCATTCTGCAGGAACAACAGGCTGTCCTTCCACCAGATTTAAAACGACCTGCTCCTGGTAATTAATCGGCCTGTGTGTCCTTCACAAGGTGCAAAGTGTGTGTGTTTGTGTATGTGCATGTGTGTGTGTGTGCATGTGTAGGTGGGTATGAATGTGTTGGTCTCTGCTCAGAATCACATGGTGCACATTATTTGCTTGTTGGTCCGAGGACAGTTCACAATGTAAAGATAAATGTGTCATTAGCCCCAGTGATGGAGGAAGTATTCATATCCTCCGCCAAAGTAAAAGTGGAAATACAACAGTACTTGTGCATCAATTGTTACTTGGTAAATAAGAATGATAAACTCAACACTGCAAGATGTCTTGTTTTTAGTTTCATGTAAAGTTTATGCTTTCTAATATATCATTTCTTATATTGTTATTTATCTGAGGCATGCAATACCCACTGGTCATCAGAAAAACATTAACAGTAAATGAGCAAGAGCTGCAATAATGAATCAATTAAACAATCAAAAGACAATTCAATTGCAACAGTTTCAATAACCAATTCATCATTCAGTAAAAATTGGAAAATGATTCCAGCTTCTCATATGAAGAATATTACTAATATAAAAAACAATTAATAACTGTTTAGAACATGCAACAATCAAATAATGATTCAACTCAAATAAGAACTGACCGATAATCAATCCCTTAATAAAATATGTGCAAGCAATAATTTATGAAGAACTGAGCAATAAATGATAAACAGACTAAATATTTCAGAGGTCAGAATAAGAAGAGTTTAAATGCTTGATGGTTTAAACTGTGTCAAAAAGAAGAAATAAAACAGTGCTGTTTATATCGATTCCTAATTTTACACGTATTATTAGATTCAAGTTGTTAAAATCATATCAAATGAATAAAAATTTCTTAGTAATCAGGACATTAATCTGTAAATTAAAAGAATTTATCAGACATGAATAATAATTATTCTAAATAGTAAAACAGGTACGTTTAAAACAAAAGAAAAGTCTAACACCAGTCTCAACAGACAGAGCTCCTCAAGCTCCAGTCTATCACCTGACTTGTTAAACTCCTCAGGTCCTGCAGACCATCAACATTCTGCCCAGAAACTGTAGTTCCACATTCGTATGAACACATGTCTAAGTTGTGCATTGTCCCTGGAAAGTTCTCACAACCTGTGTTCCTCTCTCTGCGATTGACACTTGAGCTCTGCAAGCCAGATATCTGTCCACCCACTCCCCCTTCTGAAGGCAGCTGGCTCATCTCCTCTCTCCCCCACCCCATCACTAAAGCTGATTCGGGTAACTCCGGCAAATATCTGCACAGTGGAGTCTGGAGTTTGTTGCAGCAGACAGAAGCAGGACGGAATTAATTAATCCTGCTCCTCTTTTCCATCCGGAGATATTTGTATTGTTTATGTTTTTCTCTGTTTTGCGTCCATCCCGCGTTGGACATGTCATCGACACACCCACACGTTCACTGTGAATCCTGCAGAAGATCACCTGCTGTATGAGCTCACCGGAGTTTCTCCTGCCGTCCTCTCACTCCGTATGATGTGTGCCATTGTGTAAAGACCCTACGGATAATGTTCAGGAGATTATGCGATGTTCAGTGCATGACTGATGGTTGCTTAAGACTTTTGTGGATGACCATGCATCTTGCAGACTTGTGACCCAGGACAGTGGAGAACAGAGAACCTGAAAGTTAAGCAGAACCTGGTAAACTCTAGTCAGGCTCTGACAATCAAAGTATCAATTAATTGAGAAAATAACAGGCAGTTTAATAAGTAATGAAAATAATTATTTTTGTACCAACCATACAGCTGGAGGTGGACAGAAATCCCTGTTGTGCTCTGCATCTGTCACCAGATGTTGAAAAAAGCTACTTACACAAGTTTTAAAACATTCCAGGTGCAGTCATCTTCTCTGTGAGAAGAAAGAACATCCTCCCACACACCTCTTGGTCTCTTAGGTAATACCTTCTGACATCATCCAGCATCACGAAGCAAACCTTCATGTACAGTTTTTCTTTCTTCATGCCTAACATTTGCCACTTTAGTTACAAATACACTGCAGTCTCTCTGAGTTCACCTCCGTTGTCACACTGATCTCACTATAGTTCTCTTTTTTATATCCACCACTTCAATGTCAAAGCCACACATTTCAAACCCGCACGCTGTGGAAGCCCATTGCAGCTGGCAGGTAACCTGCAGCATCAAAAATAAGCAAGGCCTTGATGCTCTCCACTGTTCGGGTCTTAGGTGCAAATGTTGTGCACTGTGCAAGGAGAGAGGGTTGTAGTCGCACAATGGTGTTAACACCTACACTCATTTGCATACTTCATAGGTGTCTCTCTGTGTAAGGTTGCATAATTATAGCAGAAAATATGATTTCTTTATACTGAGTGCTGAGATTATATCTGTGAATCACCATTTTAAGGAAGAGTCCATATTTCAAATTGACATTAGGTCCTATGAGGGACCGAACTGGGAGGCGTGAGGAGTCTTAGGAGGATTATGAACATAAAGGCTTTATTAAGACAAAAAAAAGATTACAAAAAACATGCAATAAAGTTCTGGGCCCATACAAAGGTTAAATTAACCAACACACATAGAACCTGAGAGGACATACATACCTTCTTACCAGCAATATTACAAGTACACAGGGAATAAAGTAAAACACAAAATATCTAAACTAAACAGCCCAAATCCCCCCACCTGATGTGTGGGGCATGTGTTATAGCCTTGCTGGCACTTTCTGTATTTAAAACCATTATATCACCAGCGGAACAGAAATCAAAATTAGACCTCAAGATAAATTATAATTGTATTGTTATACAAGCAAACCAAATGTGCACAGTAATAGAACTAATTAACATTATACAAAGACAGTATGTGTCATCCTTAATGCATTTCTGTTTATGTGCAATATGGCTGTAAAAGGAGGTCGCATGTGGGTTATTAACTTTTATTGTTTTAATGTGTGAATAAAGTTGTGACCATCTCCTGATGGGAAACAGGGGGTTCTGTCTGAAGTTCAAAAATCCACCTACTGGCACCTCTGAAACTCACTTTGCCTTCCGGCTAAATACAGAATTAAGATAAATCTATCGAGTCACTGCACCAGGCCAATTAACGATCTACAATCCACTGGAAGACCACTAATTAGACTTTTCTTTTGAAACAAAAAAATAAACAATGTTTTGATTTGTTATGTTTCGAGGATCTGGTGGGTTGACCAGACTAGGCTAAAGGCCAATTCATGCTTCTGTGTCAAAGCTACTCCGTAGGTGAATGTGAGTCATGCTACAATAACACAGCCGGAAATCTAATGGTGGTTTCTATGCTGGTGTTGAGTGTCTTTCAGTTTCTGAAGAATTGGGAGTGTTACCAAGCAGATCATGTGGGAGTTGGATACATAGACACTGAAGAGCAATTACTTTTCCTTAAACAACTGCAGCTGTTTCTTTAACTCAATTCAAAAATGATGGCAAGTCCGCTGGAAATGCAATGCAACCAAACGGACCAATCACAGCTTTTGTGGTCTGTGTCACCTCGATGCCTCGTTACATTTCTGAGGAGGCATATTTCCAGTTGTTGTGCTAAGTGTAGTGAAGAGTTGTGAACGCAGCCCAGGTCGTCCAGCAAGACTCCTCCCTTAGCTCCTCCCCCTGCCCAGGTGCAGTATAAAAGGCCTCAGCTGGGCCCTGGTGCAGGTTACCTGCTGAAGGTGGCTCACCTGCTGTTGATCTGTTCTGCTTTTGTTTGGTTTGCCTTTTTTGTGCCTCGTTTGCCCATTTCTGTAGTTTTGATTTGCTCGTTTGGTCCAGAATTATTAAGTTTGCTTAGTTCATTTAATTTCTGTTCGACTCCTTGTTTTGAGATCTTGTTTAAGAATCATTTGGGTTGTTGTGTTTGTGAACTTTTTGTTCTCTTTGTTTCAGTAAGTGTCTTTGTTTCTTTCTTTGATTTTCAGTGCGGACTGGGTGTCATCAGGTGGGGGGGCTAGGCACCGTGGTGAGCGCCTCACTCCTGTTGAATCCAAGGAGGCACTGGGGCACTTTTAGTGCATGTTTTGTTGTGATCTTTTTGTTGTGTTGCACCCCAGGCTAGAGGGAAGGGGCACTTCTCCAGTAGTCTGCCTCCCACTGAGGCCCCAGCCCACTGATTTTAGATTTCTGTCATAGTCATTAGAGTTTTAGTATTGTTATAGCCAGCTTAAATTTTAGATATTGTGTTTTGTTAATAAGGTAATTTATAATGTAACTTATATTTGTCTGAACTTACTTTTTGTCTCCACCAGCTCCAGTTCTTTTTTTCTCTTTTAGGTCCAGTCCTGATTTCTTTGAATTGTTTTCCCAATAAACATATTTGCATATAATTTGCTGTCTCTGCCTCCTCAGTCACAAAGCTGTGTCCCTTGAGGTTTCTTTTCATGAAACTATTTTTTTTGCAAGGTGCAAGGCCCCCGGTGGCGTTGTTGGTCCCTAAGTTATCATTACCTCCTTAGTTATCTCTACCTCTCTAAAAAAAAAACTCCACTCCTTGCCACATGAGCTAAGGCTACATCCACTACATTGTAGTTTTAAAACACATCACTCCTTCTACATTTACACCTGGTGTCCACATTAGTCTTGAGTTTCCAAGCATCTAAACTGAGAAGTTTGGAAAAACTGCTGGCACTGTTTTTCTTTGAAAACTCTGTGGCTGTGTGAACAGTCAAAAACTGTGACAAGTAGAAACGATGACACTAACCCACATTTACTGCCTGATCACAACTCGTCCACCAGTGGTGAATGCAAAATAGTTGCACTCAGTAACATTCCCACCTTGTCGTCGTGAAAAGAAAAGTGTTGATGATTTTCTCATCTAATACAACAAAAACACTGCACTATTCCTTTTAAACTGGTCTCAGCATGCAGCTAAACAGAAATTATATATATCCATATGGACCGTGCAGTTACATTTTATTTGCAGGCTGCCTGTGGTGTGAGAACTGTCTCTGCTGCAGCCTGAACAGTGTTGAGAAAGCACTGCAGAGAGGGGTGATCACAATCACATCATGACTGAGGCTGCAGCCACACTACTACGTAACTTTACAGTAAGGATACAATCATGCGATACTCTACTCCGGAGTTTTAGAGACGCTAAAACAGAGACGTTTGGAAATGCTGCTGACCCATTTTTAGTTTAAATACTCAGGGCTGCTTTTTAGTGTGGACTGGCAGATACTGAGATGTTTGGAAACGATGACGTAGAAACTCGCAACTGCTTGCTGACTGACAACCAGCATCAGCCTCGGCTA
Organism: Paralichthys olivaceus; assembly: GCF_024713975.1. Lineage (NCBI taxonomy): Eukaryota > Metazoa > Chordata > Actinopteri > Pleuronectiformes > Paralichthyidae > Paralichthys > Paralichthys olivaceus. The sequence goes on from NC_091110.1 coordinate 4,213,308, forward strand.
CCAGTGTGGAATAATCAATCCGACCCTGTTGTCTTGGCTGTTGTGCAGTTACATTCTGCATTTTACAATGATTTAACTGCACCCAAGCGTAGGAGACAAGCTATTATTCCAACAATTCCTGTATAAACCAGCACATGCATGCCCAGTACGTGAGTGGTAATGTGATATATGTATTCGGGTGTGTTAGCATGGGCAGGGATTAAAGCACTTTTATTTTGAAAATGCCATTTTCAGACAAATTACCTTGGGTCGGTCACACAACAGAATGCTTGATTTGCTGTATGTATGCAGCAGAGTTGCCACTTGCACAACAGCTAATGATTGAATAAAAACTGTACGTGAGCAGTTACACACAAGATACTTCATCATCTTCACCGTTATTATTCCTGTTGTCATCATCATCATCATCATCATCATCACCATCAACAGCAACGACCTCCCATGACCTCTCGCCCTGCAATCACCAATCTGTCCTCTGCTCCTCTGCCTCCCCACTCCCCAGATCCTCCCCCCCCCCTCCCCTCCTTTCTGGTCCCCCTCTCCCTGCAGTCCACCCCTGCTGGCTGCTCAATTCAGCTTCTTTACCCGAGGAACAAACAAACAAAACACCCTGGGGTAATGAGGCCACCTCAGGGAATAGACACAGTGAAAGGAGCCGTGCGTATTGATGCAGGATTGACCGTTATTGAAGGAAAGGGGGAGAGAAAAGGGGGAGATATGGAGAGAGGCACTCTGATCTGATGGAGTGAATTGAGCTGTCTGCTGCTGTTGTGGTGAAAAAAAAAGGTGACAAGACAAAACCCTGATCAGTGACTCGGGCAATAAGATAACCACCTTTAGGCTTTTGTGGTCGGAGTAGTGGCCTGGATTTAACTCAGGCATTCCCACACTATGAACAGGATGGTGTGTGTGTGTGGATGGAGGGGTGGTGTGACCGGGGTGACCCATGGGTGTAGAGCAGCGGTGCCCCTCATCAGCTCACATGATGACGGCAGGCCGATGGTTTAATTCAGTCGCACGCAGCGGGAACACTGAAGCACAACCCAGCTGACACAGTATTAATTAATACATTCAAACGCATGGTGAACGTGATCAAGAATTCATAGCAGAGAAACATGAATACGATCAGACACCACTTTTTCACACGAGTAGCAGTACACTGCATGTTAAATTCATCTTGTGACTCATTAAAAAGTTGTTAAAAAGAAAATGTTTCAAAAGATCTCTTTTTCCTTATCTTGTTTTGTTTCAGGTGTATGAAGTCATCCCGAACACTAAAGTCTCTTAATGAGAAAGACACGTGCCCTTTTTTGAGAAGCAGACTCAGAAGAGGTCAGATACGGAGCCACCCACAACTACAGCGACTCTGTGAGGATGAGCTGAAAAGACTCTAAATATAATCCACTGTTGTAATGAGCTGCCGTGCACTCATAAAAAAGTGTTCCTTTAATCAAACAGAACTGATCGCGTAATTGTTTATTTGAAAAGATAGTAGCTCAAGTATTGGTATCGCTTGTTGCAAAGTTAATTAACCTCCTCCTACGGTGGCTGTTTAATTTTTTTTTTTCCTTTAATTCTTTATGTGCACTTCAGATTCGACCCTCTTGGATTAGAGGAGTCATCATGTTCTTTTTTTTCTTTTTTTGTTGCAGGGAGCGTCTATCATCAAGTGCTGTTCTCCTGCTCATACAGTGTAAAGGTGTGGATGGTAGACTACACACCTGAGACAACAGGGGATGAGTCCATAGACTATCTTGCAAAAAACTTGTTTAAACCGATCTTCAATATCATATGTATATATATATGCAAATATATATATTTGCATATGTATATATATGTATGTATGTGTATATATGTGTGTATGTACACACAAATATATATATATATATATTTTTTTTTTTTTTAATTTATTTATTTCCACTTTTCATACCATAGACTGTTGGCTGCATTTATTCTAAATCGCTTTGGATAAAAGCTTCTGCTAAATGAAATGTAATGTAATAAAGACAGACATGTCTCCAGTTCTTCTCTCTATCACCCCCTCATTCACTACCCCCTACTATATGAGAATTCTATGCAGAGGACTAAATAGTGAGCTCATCGGCAAGAGAAAAAAAATAACACTATCGTATATTACTCTGGGTATTTTCTCTGCACGGGTAATTACAGCATTTTGAAGATTTGTACTTTAAGGTAAAAAGGAAATTGAATGTTTAAATTTAGAAATAAACTGGATGTGATGCACTGATCTGCTCTTCTTAAATATTTATCTCACCACTGTCATAAAAAAACTAACTACGGCCTTGTATGTATACTAAATCCTTCCGTGAAAATTCCAGTAATATAAACCTGTCTGTCTTCATCCTCACAATAATTCAGATATTTTTAATAAGAATTATTATTATTATATCAACACAGAGAGAAGACTGAGACATGCTCCCCTCCCTCCTCTCGTCTATCTGCCATGTTTTCTTCCTGTCAGTGCTGCAAGCACAATGCATGATGGTCTACATTGCTCGGTTGAGGGATAGAGCCACGGTGACAAAGTCCTGCTGATATACGCTCTTTACATTTCACCCAGTTTATATATTATAAAAGAACTTACTGGGAAAAATTCACACTTCAACATCAGAACTGTAAAATGACAGAAACCATATTTGAGAAAAAAAACGCCGGTACTTTTTAGCTTGGTCACTGCCCCATTCACTAACACGGAGGAGATAGAATTTACACTGAGCTGGGATTGAAACTAAATAAATGAATTAATGCAGGTACGTCCGCCAATCTGGCCAATTAATCAAACATGACAACACATTCCTGAGCACACAGAATAAATTGATAATATGCTTCACAGCTGTGTAGTGCACTGGTGTCAGTGAAGCCCTCACGCTTAAGGTTGTTTGACTCAGACTTGCCTTATTGTATTTCATCTTCTCAGCGGTGCATTCAGCAACACGTCGGGGCCACAGCCCTGGGTCACCACCTCCCATAACTCATTGAATTTCAGTCACTAAGCAGCTCATTAAACAGCTTCAGGAAGAAAATATGAACTCCCTCACATCTGATGGGTTTGTCTCTCACTTCTGACAACTGTGTCAGAAATATCGATTTAGTTTTTCTCTTTACATATTGAGGAGACGTCTAAAACCTAAGAGACTTAAAGAGACAATGAATTGTAGTCTACACAAGTGGCCTAGACTGTTGTGAGTATTTATGCTCGTGTGCTGCTGTGTGTCCCTGATGCTCTCTGATTACACAATCAAAATTCTCTCCCCTCAAAAATCCGGGGTTTGCATGTTAATAAAGTAAACATACTGCCATGTGCTTTCAGTCACTTAAAGAGCACAATCTTATCTAACTGCCCTATTTGCAACCATAAAACAGTTGAATCATGTTTTAGTTGCTCCAGGTAGATTTCAATGTAGGAGTGGTTCCTGCAGGAGAAATTATTAAACACACAATCGATCAGTTTCTTTGCACATGGTTTGAAGTGACTTTAATCGAAGAGATCTTATGATACATTTATCTTCAAACATCATTAGATACCAAGAAGATTGTCAACCAAATATTCCGGACTACTTTTATGAGCTGCTCTGTCTCTGAAGGTTACAGGTAAACATCTGTAATAAAAAAACGACCACCAGTACTATAGAAGGCATCAACTTTTAAACCCAACATTCAATAAAAACTCTGTAGAATGCAGAACAAGCCACCAAAAGGTTTCACTTCTGTGCACTACCAAAAGTCTGGGAGCAGCTTTTATGTTGAAAATACTGATCAGATCAATGAGTCCTCCATGCAGCAGTAACGGCCATATATTAGGCGTCTGTCCCAACCCTTGGCAACCATGAGTGTAGCAGTGGCAGGCATATCAGACCTTTGTCCTCTTGGTAACGATAAAACAATTTTCAGACTCTGGCTCTGAACTGCAGACGTGTCCCCTGAAATGTCCCTGCTGGCCACAAATGTCCGGAGAATGTGAGTCCATGTGAGAATACAGCAGGAAAATGTCCTGAAGATTCACAGACGCAAATCTGAAAACTGAAAACGAATACAAATATGTGGGGGGTGAAAAAGAAGAGCCCTACACATTAGAGCATGCAAGCTACTGGTGATGAGAACTGACACCGGTGTCGATGTGCTGTGCAGCATGAGTTCTGCAGCAGGAGCCAGAACATGACGTATAAATTCAATCATGGTGCTTTTTGTGTGTCGTCTTTATACTGAGATTGGCTCCAGCTGCTAGAGATGTGGCCCAGTCACAGTTTGGTTAGATTTAGCATCAAAAATGACTTAGTGTATATTGCGTTAAAACAAGTACTTCCTTAAGGTTAGAGGACTCTCATCGTCATGGTTACATCCATTCATCCCAACCTCCTCCTCAAGAGAACTCTTTCGCTCTTTACGTCACCTGACTTCCTCCTTCAAACACTAGGGGTCATTATGAGCCGCTTGCAGCCTATGGGGTCATTTGATCTTGCAGGGGGACAGTCTCAATCAGATCATTATCTGAGTCATTTTAGTTGAATGAGGAATTGTTTCTGTTGATTCCATTTTTCAAATCATGCAAACCGCATGAGGTTTACGCACGCTGATGGAATGAAATGTACCTAAAGCAAGATTCAAACAGCTTTGATTAGCTTTGCAGCCAATGATGCCGATAATTGTCACAGCCGTCGTTTGTAGAAGAACATTTCATTATGTTTTTTTTTTTTTATTATTATCTTTGCTCATCAGTAATCCCAGAAGTGTTGGCGTTTGCCTGCGAACTGAATATAGAATTGTTAGTTTATTAAACTGCTGCTTTTCTGGGGAGAAACCACACGATTCTCTACCTGTTTTTACTCTGATATCACTCCCCCTGAAGACAAGTTGAATTAGACTGGCTGGCTTTTGTTGCGTGTCATCTCCTCTCTCCTCTCTCCTGCCTCGATTCAAAACATTCTCTCTATCGAGGTGAGCATATAGCTGATAATCATCTTAAATGTGTGATGCTGGTGTGATTTTATCCCGTGTTCCAAACACAACCAAACAAAAAGGAGTGGATGACATTGTGGTGCTGTGTGGAGAGTATTTGTGGCTCTGAAGGCCGAGGCCCGAGTGAAGGGCAGCTGCCAATGCTGGAACCTGTGTGACAGTTGTAAATGACTGGCCCGATCGGCTCCTTGTAGTAATTATCTAAATGGGCTCATTCAAAACCTCTTCATTGTGGAATCAGTTAATTAATTAGCTGTTTCACTGACAGGATAATGGTGAGAGCATGCTAAATAGATTAGTCTGGAACTTGATTTATCGTCGCGCGGCACCCCCCACCCGACTCTGTTTATCGCCAGCTCTCGCCCCCCCCCCCCCCCTTCTCTCTCGCTCTCTGTGTTTTCCTCTTGTCTTTATGGCATCTATAACAGCCACCCACCTACTTGCTGAGAACCCCACCCCCCCCCAACAAACACACACACTCACACACACAACTCGATACAAAGCCGCAGAGCTGATAAGGCCAAGAAATTTGGACCCCACATTGTTGCGAGGTGAAGAAAGTGATATCTAGCAGAGCAGGTGTTCAGTTGTGCGGGGGAATGAGCACGCAGAGAATCATGTACGTTCAAGCTCATGAGGCAGCTGCGTCACATTTCACTGAATGTACAGATCATTATCACATATGTTTATTTTGCCAGTGAAAGGGAAAATGTATTCTTGATGTTTAACTTCTACCTGTCCAATTACGTTTCCATCATTCGGTTTGTTTAGGAATAAACACCACAAACATATTTGCTGTTGTTGATCTTTAGGTTTGCTTTTTTATCATGTGGTGTGTATATGTACTACTTGATATCTACCTATTGATCCCACAAACATCTGTCTGTCTGTCTGCATGTGGGCTGGACCCCTCATCTTATTGACCTCACAATTGCTATGTGTATTTTTAATGGTCCAGGAAAGAAAAACATTGACTGTAAAATCTTCAATGCAGATAAACCAGTTAGGACGAACACAAAGTTTTCTAACTCCACTCTGCATCATAGACTATTTATAAAAAAGCTCTGGACACAACATCCAGAAGACAAACATTAAACAGTGGCAGTCCATTGTAGAACTGTTTGAGGAGGATTCACTAATGACAAGGAATAATTCTGAAGCAGCTCCAGAGCATTAACACAAGAGAACAGAGCATTCCAAACAGGAAGGTGTAGAACAGGCACTGTACTAGTTTTTAAAAAAATCAGCACATGTTAACCCCCCTGTTTTGTTTTATATCATGTCTTAATGTCTTCCAATGACTTATGGAAATAATGCTAATCTGCAAAACCCTGAATTATATTTAGTTGTTTTACATCCAATAACACCACTTTAAAAAAAAAAAAATATATATATATATATATAAAGATTGATGCAAATAGCAAATGAACTCCTGTACAGTATGGTTAGAGTTAGACTGTGACAACATGTCATAAAAAGAAGCTACTTCTTAGTCTGTGATTGGACCAAAATAACATGATCTGCACTACGTCCTGCTTTGGCGTTGGTGTATGTAGAATTGTTTGACCTAATTCTGTGGATATTCTTTGGAAACTTTGTGCTTATAGGGACTTTGTGGAGAATGGACAGGGATATTATTTACTTGAAAACTGCTTTTATAAACTCCTATAGCATTTGCTCAGTCATGTTTTGTTACATAATAATTGTGATACATCAGTATCAGCATGTTGAGTATTATTGTAAAATCCTTCTTCTCTCTTCCGGTAAAACATTATAATGTTTTTGAAGACTCCTTTGATGAAAACTGATGTATATTTACCATTATTCAATCAAAAGCAATCTTAATGAGTTGCTATAACTACATTCCTCATATCAAATGGCACATGTGGGTTACAGTCCAATGATTTCAGTTACCAGCAATCCACAGAACAGACACCAGTATTACCGGTTCCTTTGGTAACTTGAAGTTTGGCGAACCAACTGTTTAAATACAATTTTATTTCCCTCTAAGAAATAAGCCAGTAAAGCTCCAGCAGCTGGACCACAGCAGCTCAGTAGCCTACAGAGTGAGAATATATCAATTCACTCAAATTGTGTTGCATGGAAACAGCTTGGGCATAAGTTTAATTCCTGCGCGTGTTGACATTACCCAGTTCTGAAGAGGAAAAAAACTTGGACACATTTAAAGTGTTTGTAGCTTATTATAAAGAAAAATGAAAACCTTGTGCCTCAGTTCATTTTCTGCAAAAACACTCAATAAACAGTATTCCAGGCTGCCCGGCTTCAAATATGTGAGAGGTATAGTTGTCATCACATAATCAGATGACACAGTGTTAATATATTCTTTGTATACACTGTATTTATAAAAACTGTATATATTCTTTGTGTTCTCAGAGCAGCCGCTCAAGTAGATGGAGCACAATGACCACTCACCCACTTAAAAACAATAATAAAAATTATTACATTTTCAACTTCAAGTGCTCGCCCCTCCTCGCTTCAGTCTTTACTCTGTGCACCTACAAATGATAGCCGACGGTGTGTGTTAACCGGAATTTAACAGATCTGAACTAAAATGAATTTCATTTAATTGAAATCATAGTGCTCAGTAGTCTGATGCTGCATCTGAAATAATAAAGGAATCACATTTGGAGTGCACCTGCACTTCAGTGCGAATAAAACATATACACAAACAAGTAATGAGCTGAAGTTTGTATTGAAAACACTCAAATAACAAACTCACATTCAGTGTACAAGGAAAAAAACAGAGACATTTATAAATTTATGTAAAATCAGACAGTTGAAGGCACTTGTGTTTTGACTGACACGTTGGGTTAACTGTTGGCCAACTCTTATTAAAAAAGACTCTAAATTAGTCCTGCTAATGTTTTTATGTGTCAGTTGTGATAAGCACATAGAAATAAAAACACCCACACATTAGATTAGCACAAAGTCACATGAGGCAAATGAAAAAAAAAAAAAAAAAATCAGATGACAAAACCAGGAGGACGTGGGTTGTCAGGGTGCGGCGTTTCGGGGGAGGATGGGATTATTGAGACACAGAAAGAGTGCGTTAAAAAAAGAAGGTGTTATTGAGAGCACTGGAATCACTTGATTAATCAAGAAAGAGAGGCAGAGCTCTCTCCTGCCGATGTCCAATCAAAGCTGGAGCAGCTCTGGGTGCTGCACGGCGGGCCAAATCCTCTTGTTGCTCCACCAGGAGCATGAAAGCCAGGAGGGGAGTCTCCTTTTGTCTGCACAAAGGCAACCCTAACGCGCTTTCACTGCGACAAGGAATGGGAGGGCTGTTTTGGGGGGGCTGAAAAACAGCCAACAAGAGGTGTGAATAAGATGCCCATTCATCTCCCGAGCTTTACACTAATTCCCCCGACCGTCTCCTTTTCTTTCCTTCGTCTGCTCCGCCACAAAACAACAAACAGCGAGAGGGAGTGGAAACACTAGGATCTAGGGGGCTTAGAGCAGACGTGTAATCCCTGCCACTTCTGACCCTCCATCGGTGTGTAAGTCCCTGACCTCCCCATTGAGGTGCTGGGATGTGTGACTAAAGGACGGGTGACCCTCCCGCACACACATTTGCACTCAAACACACACCCTATTGCCCCCAACGCAGACCCTCACTCATACACCCCACACTCCAGCCCTTTCAAAGAGCTGAGCTAAGGAATTCAGGCTTTGGAACACCTCTGCGGCACTGAAAAGAGTGAGTCTGTGAGGAGTCTATAAGTAGGGCCAGGCCTGATCGTGTTTCTTTTCTCCACCATTTAATTCGTCTTTAGAGGCCATCTCGTTAACACGATCTTCCCTCGCTTTTTCCTTACCTCCGTCCGCTCAACGAAAGAGCCCCCCTCCTCACTCCCTCCCTCTTGCCCAACTTCAAAGGTCCCTGCCAGCCGAGGAAAGAAAGTCACCTCTTTCTTCCATTCAGCCTCCTCTCGTCTCTTCTCGCTCCTCTTTTCTTGCCGTGGCTTTCTCTCTCTCTCCTCTCTCATCGCCTCTCCCCCTAGAGCGGCCGCCGAGAAATCATCTCACTTTCTGCCGATGCTTTGCATTTGAAAAAAGAAGTAATTAGCCGGAGGCCAGGAGGAGGGGGCGATGGGGCTGAGCGACGGAGGCGTGGAAGGGTATAGAGAGGAAGAAGAAGATGCCACCCCCCTCCTTGCTCTCTGCCCACCATCCCACCCTATAGAGGCCAGGTCTCCATGTCCGTCTAGCTGCACATCCTGCTGCACCTGATGTGAGCTGATGAGAGCTAGCAGTCTGCAGGACTGAGGGGGCTGACGAACATGCAAGAGATTTTAGGCATTAACAGGGGCCCAAGGGGGGCCCAAGTAAAGTATTTTAAGTAGGCCCTGAATGTTTTTGGAGCAGCCCTGGCTGCAGGTTCACGTTTGTAATTTTTTTTTAGAAGCAATGAAAAGCAAGAAAAACAGCAATGAAAGATACTTGTGTATTTTTTATTTTTTTAAATTCCTGGATTATATAGGGCCATTCTGTCCGAACATTGTCAAATACTAAAATCCTATCACTCTTATCTCAGTTCAGCGTATTTCATTTCAGGACCCGGTGCAGTCCCCTCTGTGTTGCTTCAATTCATTCACTGTGTGACAGTCTATTTCAATAATCTACATGCGTATAGCCATAAGGCAGAGATAGGCTCAGCCCAAGCATATCTAAAGGTGCAGTGTAATCCTGTAATATGCAGAGTAGTGAGGAAAATTCATTCTTCCCTCACGCCCATCGGGGTCTTAAGCCCCCTGATGCAGCTGATAGGGATCCGGTGTTATCTCCACAACACAGAGCAATTTAGCACACTCACCCCACCGCTCTCATGCGCGCACACACACACACACACACACACACACCTCCACGCATGTAAAACCAAAATTCAACCCCATGACCACCTTCAGCGCATGCACACACACACATTTGCACACAGCTGCCTCACTTCAAAACGAATATTCAAATGCACGTACACTGGGTCTCTCTCCATGTCTCTGTCTCTGAATCACACTCAAGCTGCAGTGCACACACGTGCACGCACAAATCTCCTTATTTACTCTCTTATCTTGGATTCAAAGAAATAGAACACCTCAATGACAAACAGAGACGTGGTCATCCTGTAGACATCTTGCCTTTTGTTCAATGCTTTTAAATTATGCTGAAATGTAAAAAAGTCAAAGTTTGATTCAATAACTGCTTAGTTATCCGCTGGGGATATTTTTTTTGATTCAATAAATATAGGAAATGAGAGTGGAAAGAACAGCTTATAAAAGGAGAGGAGAAGAGAGGAGAGGATGGGAGAGGAGAGGATGGGAGAGGAGGCCCCAGAGAGCATGAAGGCTTATCCAGAGGAGAAGATCAGGGGACCTGGATGTTGGTTTAGTCTGGCTCTCTCTGTTTGCATTGTCTGATTTTGTTGCTGTTGTTTACTTGACTTTATATCTCTGTTTTATCTGGTGAAAAGTTGTCTGCTGCTCTGAATCTGTTTCAATTGTTCTGCGTCGCCTGCCTCAAGCATTTCAAGGATGCCACACTGTGCAGCTCTCCAACTTACGATCTACCACCCAGGCTTATGTTTATTCCAACAGCTTTACATTTCAGTGATGATTCTCCCTGCTCGTGCCTAAATCAATATGTGGTTTGTTTTCTAGAAGCTGACATAACTTGGCACATGAGTGAGGATGAGTGCTGATCCTTGGTATGGACACATGTGGGCCGTGGTGTTAATTCTTAGCACTGTAGATCCTGTGGTGTTGATTGTGTCCCGTGTTGACTCTGGAGAAGCGCCGCTTGTTGATTCGGTTGTGTACATCTGCTGTCAGGGCCCCCAGTGGTGGCCCGCTAAACGGGAAGAGCCTGTCTGGCAGGGCAGGGTTGTTTGTCTGCTTCCAAACATATTGATCTCCTGCAGAAGGGAAAACATTAGCGATAGCGCTGCACAGGCTGGGATGGAGTTGGGTAAATAGCTTTGTCAGGTCTGGTGAGCCGTCTCTGCCTTGTAGGAAATGAATAGCAGGTGTATTTGCTGAGCATTTGCAGGAGGGAATCTCCTGCCAGGCTGACAAGGCGGCCAGGAGATGGGATGTTGCAGCAAACCCCCCCCCCTCACCTTTTCTGCTTTTTAATGTGTGTGTAAGATTGTTTTCATGAGGGTGTGTGTCTGAACGTCCCTGCAAAGAGATCCAGTAAATTTTATTTTTTGAGTATTTTTCCTCTGCTTGCTAAAATAAAATGAATTCCGCGGTTTAAATAACCAGGTACAAAGGTTATTTCTTTCAACAGATTCAATTCTTTTTTCTTATTTTGCCAATTTGGAATTTTATAAATCATTTTTAATTTTTAGGCTTGATCGCTCACACTGAATGGAAAAAATCCCAGAAGTTAATTAATCGTCTTTGCACATTACTTCCATTTAAACACGCACACACACAGGCAACAGACGGAGGAAAGGAAGGAGTCCAGGGTATGAATATTTAACAGTAGCCTCTTGCAGCATAGAGCCTGCAAGTCATTGTCAAATAGGACTTAATCTTTTCAATTTCTAGGTGCAAATATTCACACTGGCCACTGTTTGTTGCTCAGATTAATGAGGCTCTCTGCCCATAATCCTCTGCTGCTAATTCAAGTGGCCGCCGGTGCGGTTAGCCAGGGGAGGATGGGATGCTGAGAGCACATACACAGCCGAGATTATTCCACCACCGCCACCACCCCCACACACCTCTCCATGCCTTCTGCCTCCACCCTTCTTTCTCTGCCCAGCCTTCCTAGTTTGCTGTGCTTTGCTGAGTTCAGCTCAATTCACAGACACAGACAGATCCCTCCTGCATACAGCTGACCAATGGTAGTTTAATGCATTATTTATGATGATATTTGAAAGGAAAATTAAGGAAGGAAAATACAAATGCGTCTGATGATTTTATTAGGATCATCGAAATCCTTTCTCTCATGTTTGTTCGGACGACATCTTATAGAGAGAATTATGTAATCGTCATTTTACCCATGTAAACAGAGGTAATCCAGCCGGATTTTTGCCCAGTCAGCTTTATTAAATGAATACATAGAAGGCCCATTTCAAAATGATTTTAACAAATATGGATGGAAATTAGTCTTTGCATTGCAAAGTGTCAGTTGAAGGGAACAACCTCTGAGTAGATGAGTAAAGAGTTTTTGACACAGATTTGTTTTGTGGAGTATTTGCTGCTAGATGTGATATATAGATGTATATATCTGATTATTAATATCAATTAACTGTGTCTCTCTTTTTCTGTCTGTCTTTGTGATATCAACATTCAGCCTATATTGAAATATATGTAATAATTCAGTCTTCAATTAGCTGTGTTGAAATACTTCTTTTAAAAGGGTCAATCAAAACAAATTATGTGATTTCCACCAGAGTGAAAAGCAGAGATGTTAGTTATTGCTACTGTTAATTTAAGTTTACGGTCAAGCTGCAGTGAGACTTTGTTTATTCCCTTATTTTCAATATAGCGCCACCACTGGGTCAAAATAAGTATTGTCTACTTTGTTGAAATGCTTACACATAAAATAAGATTAGAGATGCTAGCCTACCTGCTGATCATTTGCACGCTGGTATAAAATGACTAGCTGTGTCTCAATTCAGGCGCTGCATTATTCTTGGGCTGCATTTGACAGCGTCACAGCAGCACGACTGTCCCAAGTCGCAGGCTCCTTTAAATGCAGCCGACAAATACATCCTTCAGCCCCTGAGCAACGGAGGCTCCACCAGGTGGATCCCCCCCCGGCCCAACCTATCCCATGATTCATTGCGCTTTCCTGACAAACTGTTTTCCAAAGAGGTAATGGCAGCAGCATGCCAGGTGAAAATGTCAAAAGAATACATTTTAATGTTAGTAGTCCACTGAACAGCTAATCTTTTCAGCATTTTTGATCAACTGAAGACTTTTCGTCCGTAGCTCTGTTGCTAGGCGACGGCTGTAAGGGCAGGACAAGCGGGTGACGCAATAGGAAGACTACTCTGAAGGATGCGGCCCCTGAACTGAGACACAGCTACTGAGGATGTTATCATGCTAATGTGTTAAAATCTACGGTTGTGCCTTTTGCTGCAAGCCTGGTGGCAGACCTTTCTTCTTCTACAGTTTACGGGAAAGATTCTTGTTTTAACAAATTCATAGATCCTATTTTTATTTTTTGTGAGGCAGAGTACATTGAGGAAGATTTTTTTTTTTTTTTACTATGATATTTTTCAAATTCAACTTCCTGTCGTCATTTTGGTTCATACCATGAACGTCTGCCAGCTGCTGATTCTGGGCAGTCCAGACACCCTTCTGATCTTTCCTCACCTTGGCTGGGATGAGGTCAAAGGTCGACATTGCACACCCACCTCTCTCCTACTACCTCAGTGGTGTAACACAACCAGTTGTCTGCTTCCACCCCTGAATGCCATCCTCTGCTCCTCGCCTCTCCTGGTTACTAACTAGGGCTCTTTAACTAAAAGCACCTTCAATCCATTGCTTGGTCCATTAGTGCTGCCAGATGGGGGAGGTTGGGTCCTGGCGCTGTGTGTGACCCTCCTCTGATTAATAGAGTAGGTAAGGGCAAAGGTGCACTGCACGCCCCCATTCATTACCTCATTAGGATGGCCCACACTGAAAGGTGATCTCTCTCATTATATCTCAATGACAAGGGCTGAACTCCACACACTGTGAGCCATCCAGCCAGGCTTTTACTCCACACAACTATAGCCAAATCCCATCCACCTGTCTTTTTACACCGTTCCACATAAAGTAACACCACTTTACCCAGCAGTTGACTGCAGGGAGGAAATTCGACCTGATCAACAGTTATGCACAGCGACTTGTGACTGGTGCTCACCTGGAGCTGAATAATACTCCAATTATCTATTCGCAAGTGCAGTACTGAGTGTGTGTATGTGTGTGTCTGTCTGCACAAGTTTGTGCACTGAATTGTGTGTGATTTAGAGCTCACAGGGTGAAAGGTGACTGCGCTTGTTTGAGTTAGTCCTTTATTCTGGGTAATTGAGAAGCGTATGTTTGTGAGTTGAGATTCCTGCCATGTTTGTTTTTCCCCTGATGATCTCTTCCCATTCTGCCGGTCCCTCTCATCAGACCACATTTATTCATACCTGTGCAGATTCCCTATTGAGCCAAAGTATCTCCATCTTTCAATATAAGTCATTAATTAAAAAATAAATATGAAACGGAAAAACTCAAACTGTGGGATGAATAGAAAATTATAATGTTTGTGGCTGAAAACATTTTAAACATGAAATTTCGAGACTTAAAATTCAGGGGAATAATCGAAACAAAATACTCTTCATGTGCACACACTGGGGAATATGCATTTTATACAACAAACTGTTCGTGCAAATTTTTCCTATTTTCTTCTTCTAACAGACACAGGTGGCAGAGTTTAATATTTTTTTTATCGATCACAAACCCCGTGAAAAGAAAAGCAAAACCAACAATGAAATGATCCAACCTTGTCTCCTAGAAATTACATTTCAATACAACTAAATTGCAACAGCAAATATGTTTTGTGGGAAACGTAATCGCTTGCTGGGGGCGACATATTTTTTGAATGAGTGAAGCGTTACATTCATTAACGACAGCAGAGCCACCAAGAGGCGGTTGGCAGGGATGGAGGGCGTACAGAGCACATGACGGTAGCACCACAGTACACGCCCAGAATCCCCTGCTGTTTACTAAATAAAAACAAACACACTATCTGAATTTATTTTTTCTCTTTTAAACCAGAACGTAGTCTTTTTCCAACTTTAACCAAGAACAGTCAGGGTCTAAACACAAAGTGTAATAAAGCTGCAATCACAATGTGGATATCGCACCACAAGATTGGATATTAAACAGATATGTTATCTGTGCACATTTTATAGATATGTTCAGTGTCAGCATGGTTGAAAAGCCATTACATCCCCTACAAAATGTATTTGCTTTTGCTGTTTAGTTGTATGGAAATATAATTTCTCTGAGCCAGGGCTGAATGATCTTACTGACACGTTCTGTGTTTGTATCCAATGCTTTTACATATCATACTTCTCTGTGCCAAAGAGCTCATGTGTTCTTCACACAGTGAACCACACTGTTGCACTAAATTTAAAATGTTCTCTTTCATCCTGATTGCAATGCATTTTTAATTAGTTTCACAGCGTCCCTGTTTTAAAGAACTCAGTTCACATATATTTAAAGATATATATGTAGTGTGAGGTTAACAGGCATGGGGATGAGTAGCTGTCTTTCCATATCATTGACAAGCAAACTTGTTAATGGTGGCACAAAAAAGAAAAGAAAATGTGAATTAGACGTGTTTCTTTCTAATAAGCTACGCTACATTTTGGCAATGGTGGCAGTACCTCACACATTCCTGTAAGAAACAGTAGAAGAAGTAACGGTTACATATCAGAAACAAACACAAGCTATATTCAACCACCAATAAACCGTGAAGAAGAAGAAACAAGCCAGTTGCTGTGGGAGAAAACATTGAGAGAGAGCTTCACTGTCATCTTCTTCTTTTGATATGTCGTATGAGTTCTTTTTTTTTTTTTTACGACAGAACAGAAAAGGTGTTTCCGTCACCCAGCCTGCATTTTACCACTTTTTGAATGAGGCACCTCATCGCATGAGTACGATAACGTTTTTTGAGCAGTTAAGGAAGCTTGGGACAGGGTTAAAAAGTTGGAAGGTGGAAGACAGTGTGAAGAGGTCGATATTCTTCAAAGTGACTGTCAGAGGATTGAGCGGCATCTGAAAAGTCTTCCTGCATCTTTCCAGTGTTGTTGAGGTGCTATGTCAGACACTTTTTCGTAACTAATCTCTCAAACAAGTTACACAGGAGTGTGGAGGTGCAGGATTTGAACATTTCTCAAGCTCTCTCTCTCTCTTGCACAGCCCCATGAGTGTCTCCCAGGACAGACTGAATGCATGAGTGTGACCATTCAGAAAAATGATGAATACCTGCGTGGAAGTGGTTGGATGACACAGTACTCAGCTCCCAGTGCATTGCTGCTTTTGGTCTTTCAATGGACTTCACTATCAATGAGAAAAAGCAGAGAATAACACCTGTGTTATCTTTTAAAGTGTGCCGTTGTCACCTTTACTGAACAGCCGCCTATGTGACATAATGGTGAATGTGATAGTGTTACACATGTAGAGAACTGATGTAATGTCATCACACTGACTCACTGCTGTATGTTAGGCTGCAGTTGGTGACGTCAGCCCTCATTGATCATTGGTCAAACTGGACATAGTAATACTGGAGCAGCCAATTCTCTGTGTGTTTTGTTGTTAATAAGAAGGAGTTTTACAGCTTATGAATTCAGGTTTTCCTTTCCTTATTTCAACTTCATATACTGTAATTGTATGTTTTCATTTATTTTAGCATCAGATTGTCTCAAATTACACGTGTTTGATATCTGTGCATGCCTGTGTGTCCCCGCTTGCATACGAGGGCATAGATGCATGAGGGTAACCGAGGCCTTGAATATTTATATATTTGTGAGCTAAGGCCTGGCTGCCTCCAGTAGGATAGAGGTGTTGGTGGTGCTCAGCAGGAGGAGACGGGAGCAGGGGGAAGATAGAGGGGAAAGAGAGAGTCCCTCAGGCGTGTCCGGGCTCTGATGGCTCCCCTGACAACCTCCTCTGTAATGGTCTCCCTCTCTCTCTGAGAGGCGCTCTACAGCTGAGGACTCAGAGGAGACAAACGGCCTTTTAATTCAGAGCGCAGAGAGGTGACGGAGAGGGAGGCCCTAAGGGAGGGCTACCAATCAGACATCCATCATACTAACCTCTCCCTTGGGACTGGCCCTGCCAAAGAGGGGCCCTGGAGGTGGTCTTGAGCATACATGTGTGCGAGCGCGTATGCGTGTGTGCGCGTCTTTGGGGCTGGGGTGACACCGCATGCATGGAATGGCAGCAGCAGGAGGAGGGAGGAGGAGAAGGGAGGAACCCTGGGCTGCTCAGGTGTCCAGGCTGTCATGGTGCAGAGTGGACCAGTGAGGATGAATTTGGTGTGTGGGGGTATATTCTCTTTTTCTCCCCTCATGTCATTTACATGCACCTTTTTTTTGTTTATATTTATATCCATCCCTTTATTTCCCATGTTGGCTTCCTTCTATCCCATAGTGGGATAGAAGCAATGGCAGCAAACACCAAGGTTAAAAAATATATATATTTTACAATTGATTATTCAAAAGTTAACCTTCCCTCAGCCTGTGCTTTTCTGTAGGAGCCTGGACTGAAGAGACACCAGTGTTAAAGGGTTTGTGGACATTTCTGACTGTGGTTAAATGATTCCTTGTACCAGTGCAATACAAACCAAAAAAAGAGAGGGACAGATGTGCGGCTGCAGTAATATTTCATGAAGGCCTCTCAGTAAAAGAAGAGGACTGATACTTAAACCACTCATAATGTTGATCCTTGAAAATATGTGTTGTGATGGTCTGTATGGTTGTGTAAACATGTTGTAGTGTCCAAACAAAGCTCTTATCCTCCAAAATAAATAGCTATATACTGCGTTAATTAATTTATAAAATGGTTGATTCAAATTGTTCCTAGTTGATTTACAAATCATCCATGAGTCCTCTTATGCAAATTCAAGTCAGCTCGAAGGCTTTCTGATCTTTATTCCTTGTGGTTAATGACAAACCAACCCACCATCCTGTGTAAAGGCTTCTCTAATTTGCCTTGGATTTCACCAATGAAAGGATCCAAACTTAAAATAAATCCCAGGGTAGATTTAACTGAGCTTTACTTTTGGATTGTAGACAATTCTAATTAAATTCTATTATTTTATTGGGACTTTTTATACGTGGGTTGGAAGGAATGACTTTTGTTATCCTTATGTGATACAGCAAAATAGACAAAGCAAACAATTGCATCATAAATGTGCTAAAACTGCTTTTTAAAAGTTTTCCTGTACATTCTTATTTAATTGTCTTATTATTATGTGGCATGACATAAAGCTACAAATAATATGAGGTGCAAAGTCCTCTGAGGTCAAGGACGAAGATGATTTGAAAATGTGAAAAAAATATTTTATATTTCTACAGGAGGGTTAGTGTTATTATTATCAATGTTTTTTGTATCCATTAACAGATTTCATTCACACACTGTCTACCGAACAGAGTATGAGCTGCATGTGGTGAAGCCTGTTGCTGTCCTTGGTGCTTCCTGTCTATGGTACCACGGACAGCTCCCTCATGTCTCTCTGCAGGTGAGTGTCTCGTTCTTGGGCTGGAGTACGGTGTGCACAGGAGAGCACAGCAAAGCAAAAGCAAACAGAGCCTTTTTATCCACATGGACAATGTGATGTGGCTACATTCAATCAAGAGGACTGGATGCATTTGCCTCACATGCTCTTTTTCCCACCGTGGGCTTTTTGTGTGCCCCTCCCCTCCTCTCTCGCTTTTTTTGTGTGAGGAGCTTGGATAATTGTGTGTGTGTGTGTGTGTGGGAGGGGGGGGGGGGTTCATTTGGCCTTGTCTCTACGAAGACCTGATCTACTCAGGTTAAACCATATTGCTACCTGGAGTGTAAATCCACATTTGTCGTCAGGGATGAAATTTTGATAAGAAAAACATAAATTACAGCTACAGTAGAGCCACAGCTGAGAAGTGTATGTGTGCATGTGTTTATGTGTGTGTGAAGGGAGGGGGGGGGGCTTCTTCAGATGGTTTGACACACCAACAGCAGTTTACTTTGTCAAAAACAGGATGCATTCTTGAAAACAAATATCCAGGGCTGGAAGAGTGCAAAGAAATATATGAATAAAGAAAGACACATTACTGTAAAACAGGGCATGTTGGTGGCAATTCTTCAGCATTATTTTCTGTCTTTGGTTCTTTTGGTATGATCAAGGAAATTGTTGTCAGTGT
The DNA here is from genome assembly GCF_024713975.1 of Paralichthys olivaceus. Taxonomy (NCBI): domain Eukaryota; kingdom Metazoa; phylum Chordata; class Actinopteri; order Pleuronectiformes; family Paralichthyidae; genus Paralichthys; species Paralichthys olivaceus. The sequence continues at coordinate 4,232,191 of NC_091110.1, forward strand.
ACAATATGTGTAAATCAAATTTTTAAAGACAATAAAAAAAAGTGTGATTGTATTCATAATTGTTGTTGCTTGTCAGAAACAAAAATGTAAAGATGTGTATTCTTATAATGTAACAATTGTATAGTGATAATAGTAATAATCATGGAATAATGTGTTAACTTGTGGGTGGAAAAAGACACGCAGAATTTAACCCACAGACTTTTAGTATACAGAAAGATGATAGATAGATAGATAGATAGATAGATAGATAGATAGATAGATAGATAGATAGATAGATAGATAGATAGATAGATAGATAGATAGAAGTTCATCTCTAAATGTTGTCTTATAAACGTGTAAAACGAGTCACAGCTCCAGCCACAGTCATTCAAATGAGTCTCCATTAAGGTGCAAAGAAAATGCTTAAACCAGTCTCGGCCGTCCACGAAGGTGAATTAGCGAGTTGCATGTTTGCTTAAGTGCAACTAACAAAACAAGGCTGTGGGTAAATACTGAGATTCCCTTCGATTGGTGGCCACTCTGTTAAAGCACCGGGTGACCATGGCTCTCCCTATTGATGAGCTGCAGCTAATCCATCGCATTTCCCTGTAAATGGCTTTCTGCATGAGAAAAGGCCCGCGGCCCCTCCTCGTCCCCCTGCACGGCCGCACTGTGTGTGATGCAGGAGCGTTTTGTCACAAGGCCATTATGAGGTGGTGTAGCTTTAGCCCTTGTTCGGCTACTCCCACTCCCATTGCAATGCAATCAGATTCATTTCACTGACATGCAAAGTCGCCCTCCCTTCCCCGCTGCCTCTTCCGCAGCCTTCACCGTCCCCTTGTTTTGGACTTTGCAGGTAAAAGTGCGCTCAGATGTTGCACAGAGGTTGTTGTGTTGCACCACCTCCCCTGCAGCTGACACATTTCCCCCGGTGATGTCTCCACGACCGTCTCCCTGAAACCTTCCACATGCACGCTGGCCTTTAGAAGCGCCACTCTGCTTCCACTGCCGTGGTATTCCTGCACGCCGTGAGATTCGGGTCCGCTTCGAGGCTACAGCTATGAACGTGTAACCATGACAACTGCGCTCTGATTGGCTCCGCTGCACGGGAATTAACAAGGGCGTCATCCAATCTGGGCGCGGGCTGCGCGCAGCGGCTGGTAGAACCTCGTGATAACCCAGGCACAGTGATGCGAAAGTGGCGACGTGAGGTGAGCCCGAAGGAAATGACTGGAGCCCAAACAAAGCACGAGCCCGGGATGTAGTATTACAAATAAACACGTTTTGATTAATGGTGTTTTAACTGTGTGTTCGTGAGAAAACATGCTCGCTCTGCCCATTACGCACTCCATCAGCTGGCGCGGCTGAAAGCTCCGCTCCTCTCTTCTGGATTGTGGATTGTGACAAGTGCCAGGACAGCAGCCCAACAGGACCAGGACTACAGCGACTCCAGGGACTGTCACTCCGCTGCTTTTTCAACGGGAGCTTCCTACAGTTTTCGCCTGACAGCGCACCTCCCGGAGCCAAGACGTTGTTCCGCGGTGACCCGGCTTGCCTCAGTCCGAGCAGCGCAGTCCGTGTGGGAAGGTCGGCACTCGGCGTCCTGCAGGCCGGAGACATGATGGTCCACTGTGCCGGCTGCGAACGGCCCATCCTGGACCGGTTCCTCCTCAACGTGTTGGACAGAGCCTGGCACGCCAAGTGCGTCCAGTGCTGCGACTGCAACTGCAACCTGACGGAGAAGTGCTTCTCCAGGGACGGGAAGCTCTATTGCAAAATGGACTTTTTCAGGTAACACGCAGGGTCTGGACACATGAGCTCCTCAGAATCAAGCTCTGACTCCAGTTTTCAAAACAATGCGCGCCTTATGTCCGAGGGATGGATGGAATATTGATTAATTAAATAGATGAAGAGTAGAAAATAACTTTCAAATGACAACAATAATAATAGTATGTCATCAAGATGAAAATTCTGTGAGCACAGGGGTCAAAAATATGAAGCCATGGGTTCAAACTGCTCAGGCCACTGTTATTAACTTCCATTAGGACAAAATTAAACAAGTTGCATGTTGAATTAATATATAACAATAATACATAAATCTAACTGAAACATTTATTTTAAAATCTGGGGTTTTAATTTATTTCTAGAATGAAATGTTGGTTTTATCATGGACCTTGTGGCCTTTTAATGGGGCCCTTTGCAATAATAAAAAATGACACCTAAAATTGAATTTCACTCCACATCCACGTGCACTCAGTGCTTATCATTTTTATCTATTTTCCAGCTCCATGACAACACTTTTTTTTCCCCAAACAACCATTAGGCTATTAACCGCTTCCACAGTCCCTCAAAAAGTGTTTCAGGTAATTGAGTGATAAGTGAAGCTCTTGTTTGTCCCGTCGCTCTCTCTTTGCATCATTTTCATTTGTGCACGCGTCACTTATTTTCTACCCAAATTGTCTAATGACATGTGAGACACGCGAGCCTTTGTCGGGACGGGCCCATTATTGGCCCCGCGCGGCCCCGGTCGTCATATTACCGCAGGTCCCATCAAGCGGCTGGATTTTTTTTTTTTTTTTAAATGGCCCGACCATTAGCCAGGCGAAACAGTAATCACCCTAATGTGTCCATTTGTTGTGTAAGTAGAGTTGAGGCCTTTCGCCGGGGGAGGCTCGGCCCTGCATGTGAAAGGGAGAGGTGTGTGTGGGGGGGGGGGGGGACGATACCATTGCAAATGGAGAGACAAGGCTACATTAGTGTTAAAACAAAAGGAGTGCTTGCTTTCACCCAAAGGCTTAAGCATCCCCACCAACTTCACCCCCCACCCACCCATATTTACACCGCCAGGAAACCTCAGGTACAGCAGGCCCAGTGTGTGAGCCTCAAAACTGCTAATATTGATAATGAAGCATCAGAGCAGGAGATAAATAACTGTAAACAGCCACCAATCTCTCTCTCTCTCTCTCTCTCACACTCACCCCCATTTATTTATTTATTTTTTGAGGGGGGGCTATTTGTGTATCGAATTGATGAGTCCTCCCACCCGGTATTTAAGCGGGTGAATATGGATTAAGAGAAGATTTCCACGCTAAAATGCTCCCACTCCCGCTTAATCCCATAATATATTCCTGTGCCACAATGTGTTGATTGTCACTAATACGTTTTTCGTGGGGTTATTGTCAGAGCACCTCCATCAGAATTATGAGTCTCTATTTCTTATAAAGGAAAATCTGACGTGTACTTTGAAATGATCCAGCAGCCACTATTTATACTGTCAGTCAGTTATATAGAAATGATATAGGAGACATGCTTCTGTTTGCTGGTGTGTTTATTGTAAATAATAGTTTACTAATTACCTACTAAATACATTTTAAACATAATCATGTTACATTATTGTTATTATAATTATTAATATGAGTGTTAATATTATTATTATTGTTATTATTATTATTATATATTATTACAGTTAATATTATTATTATTGTTGTTTAAATAGGAATTCTAACATTGTACAATTTGATATTGGCCCGATTTCAGGCATTTCTTAGTTACAGTATATTCCCACCAAACAATGATGCTGTTAATAATGCCTTACATCAGTCGAGCACTGATTTGCACATAAGTTATATATATATATATATGTGGACATCAAATTGTATTTTTGTAGAATCTGGATATTAACTATAACACGATGTTGAGTTAAAATACGAGCATGAGTATTCTCTAAAATGTCCTTTGTGCGCTTCTGTTATGTGTGTGTGCCTTAACAAAATCATGCAATTATATTTAAAGAATATATACATACATATATATATTTAACATTATTTTCTATCCTTTTTATCCAGGCGGTTTGGCACAAAGTGCGCGGGCTGTCTGCAGGGAATCTCGCCAAACGACTTGGTGCGTAAAGCGCGCAGCAAGGTGTTTCACCTGAACTGCTTTACCTGCATGGTGTGTAACAAGCAGCTGTCCACGGGGGAGGAACTCTACGTGATAGACGAAAACAAGTTCGTGTGCAAAGAAGATTATTTGAGCTCCGGTGCCATCAAGGAAGTCAACCTGAACTCAGGTAATCAACGCGATAAGAGGCCACGGGATGTGTGTGTTTGTTCATATATCTCCTCAAAACAATCCCCATTGTGTCCACGCTGTGTGTTTAACATAAGCGCACCGAGTGGATGAATATGACGCACACCTGACATATAAAATGGCAAGCGGCCTTGCAGGGAACAAAAGGCGAGGCAAGTGTGGAGGCTCCAAACGCACTGTAAAGATTTTGTTTTTGTGGAGCGTTTTCAGTGGGCCCGTGGAGACCATGTCACAACAACCTTGTCAGATGAATGGCCTCAATATTTACCTCCACAGGACAATGGCTCTCTGTTATTGTACGTCAGGGTCCGCTGGGGACGAGCATGCCGCTGTGGCCGTGTGTGTGTGTGTGTGTGTGTGTGTGTGTGTGTGTGTGTGTGCGTGTGTGCGTGTGCAGCCCCTTCAGTTTTCTGTCTTTTATTCAGAGAGCTCATGAGGACATCAGCCTCACTCCACACCCTGCGCTCTCCCGGTGTCACGCAGGCCACGTCTCGCTCACGTCTTGTGCGCACATGTGAATTTATTTGCATTTAGTGAGAAACAAAAAAAAATCATGTTCGGTTTAATATATAAAGTAAAATATAAGAAAATATTTGCATGGAGAAAAATGCAAATATACAATTGAAGTGCCCTTAATTGACAGATATTATGGATGCATATTTTCAGTATAGCATGCGTGCATGTGCAGGCCTGATAAAAGCGGAACCCCTCCCTCACAGTTACGGATCGTAACCTTCCTCTTGTTTGCCCCCCCCCCCCCTTCCTCCAGTGTCGTCGTGCACAGACAGGAGTTTATCGCCGGATCTGCAGGACCCAACTCAGGACGACATAAAAGAGACGGACAATTCAACGTCCTCAGATAAGGAAACGAACAATATTGAGAACGAGGAGCAGAACTCGGGGACCAAGAGGCGGGGGCCCCGGACCACCATCAAGGCCAAACAGCTGGAAACGTTAAAGGCCGCGTTCGTCGCCACGCCGAAGCCGACCCGACACATCCGGGAGCAGCTGGCCCAGGAGACGGGACTGAACATGCGGGTGATCCAGGTAAGACACACCGCCGTGCGTTTGTGTCTCCGTGCGTGTCTGGCAGTGAGGGAGGACAAAGACAAATTAGAGAGAATTGACGGATTATAAATCAGTGGAATTACTCATTAATTCTACTCCAACGTTTAATTGAAGGCCCCATTATCTGCTGGAGAAACGTCAAAACACGATGTTGTCTGTGAGAAAGGATATAGATCCACGTTCAAGCTGCTGTGTGTGAGCTGCTGTTTGTTCCATTTGCTGGAATGAGCTCATATAAGAAACACATTACAATACACATTTACACGGATGACAATACATTTGACCTTTTTCCATTTGAATATGTTTTGTCATTTCACTATAGCAAAATGCACAATAGCAAACTCAATCTTATATTTTCCTATCTCCATATAACAAACCCATGCTTGTTATCACAGAAATGCAGGTTGTGATATTTATTTTTTAATAAAATACACCGATGTGTTTTTATAACTTTAATAGTAATTCTTACAGAGCTGCGCATTTTAATTTAATGTAGAGCTTTAAAAAAATTAATTGCTCACACTCTGTTATTTCCATATTCCTAAAATTAAAACTCCAATTTGCCTCCAATTTCCACGTTACTGTTTCCATACCTGCAGGCATCAATTTATTCCCTGAAATTAAGATGCAGTAATCCAATTTACTGATGCATGGATATAATAAATACCATGTTTTTTAAGGACTGTCATTTATTTTGTGCAGACAGCAGTTTATTTCAGCGATCATTCGTGTTCCACAGCCATGAAATTAATGAAAGGTTAGTTTTGTTTTTGCCAAAGGCAACTGGAAGCCCCACCACCCCAACAAACAAACCTGCTTTGGAGTATAACACAATCGCACACTGTTTTGGACCTATCTCTGTCTGTCTGTCTTTTCATTCTGACACACACACACTTACACACACACACTTGGTGTCTGGGTGCAGACTGTGTCAGGATGATTAGCACCATCTCTGCCAACTGTGATGTGGCTTTTTGTGCACTCACTGTAATTATCGCTGATTTCACAGATTTACATACCACCCTCCCCTTTCCCACCTCTCTGCTCTTACTCACTTACAGCCTGCTCCCACTGCTTATTAGAGCAGACCGGGGCCTCTCCACCGCCTCATCTGTATCATCACACTGCAGGTTGTTGTGTGTCTCTGTTTGCGTGTGTGCATCAACAGAGCCGAGCCAATCAATCAAGCAATTAATCAATCAATCAATAAATCAGTCAGTCAGTCAATCAATCAATCAGGCAGTCAGTAGTCAGTCAGTCAGTCAGTCAGTCAGTCAGGCAGGCCATCCCTCTGTCCATGGTCTCCACCCCTGACTGTTGCTGTGTTGCTTGGAGCCAAAATGGAGGCTGTGTTTCGTCATCCTCCTCCTCGTTCACTGTGTGTTAAATACCATTGCTCTCAACGCGGGGAGCCCTGTGAGCCACGCTGCTTCTCCAGCATGTGGATGTAATCCCTAAGCAACGCTCTCTCGAGGGGAGCGAGAGCATTTCCATAAAAATGTACCCTACAGTTAGACGATTGTTCTCAATAAGCAGGTGTCGCCTTTGCCGCTGGAGCACATAGAGCATAGCCTAAGTGGTTTTAGGTGTTTTTTTTGTGTGTGAGTGTGTTTTTGTTAATCTGTAGCACAGTGGGATTCTGCCTCTGGTGTAGCCTCGCTGGTGTGAACATACATCATTATGCAGCAGTGATGCAAAAGGCGAAACAAGATGTGTTATGTGCTTATAATGCAGACATTCTTCCATATGGCGTGTAGTTTTGCACTTTTGAAATCCCCCTTTGTTCCTCTTCAAAGACAGCTTATTTAACGTTGGTGATAAGCTTTTTAGACTCTGATTTATGGCTTTGACTGTTTATTTTAACTTGTGCTGAGTTGCATTGGGTTGTCTGTTGGGGTGCATTTGTAGTATTTTGCTATTCAGCTTATTTTTGCAGGACGAAAACACTTTCATGACCGAGACAGTGTAGCACAAAGTGGGTTTTTTATCTTACAAGTGTCATGTTATATTGTATCTTAGGTGCAAAGTTAAACTCAAAATAGTGTTTTTTTTAATGCTTTCACTCATTTCTGACTTCGTCTTTGTTAATTTGTAATATTGTGTAAATATTTTCCATTTTAATACACAAAAAGCTCCTTCCAACTAAGTGAATTAGAGGCAAATAAAGCCTCTGGTGTTTCCATTCATTGTGTGCCAATACTGAACTGATCTTATCTGTGTGATTCTGACCTGGCATTGAAAACATTTTCATTTTACATTTGGTTTGGATGGATTTTTATCCAAGAATTTTCAGCTCTTAAGAGTCAGTTGTTTTTTTTTAAAGCCATTTTAACATTGATGTCTAGGAAATAACACCAAATACCAAACAAAGACAGAGGCTGTACTGGCTATCATACAGGAAATGCAGCCATGTCAGAGAATGCGGATCATGTTTGGTAAGAAGCAGAAACATTGTCTTAGTAGAAACGTTTGCTGGTTTTTTAATTAGGGCCCTTTTGAAGAACTTTCCAGGCTTGAACCTATCGACAAAAGAAAAGAAAACTTGACTTCATAAACAACGTTTCACGTCTGATTTGAATTCTAAACAAACTCTGTAACTGTGAGCATGAAATTAAATATCAGTGAAATTACATAAAAATGATCAGGATTCAAATTAAGTTTTGTCAGTCGTGCCTCTGGCATTTTTTCTTGTTACACGATGCAACAGAGTGCATCTTGTAGCGATTGTGTCAAAGCCTGACTCTCACAGACGATGTGATTTTCACAGTTGGCATGACGTAGGAGAAGGTTTGACTGATTGCTGGAGCACTGAGGAACAGAGCAGAGAAAAAAGATAAACTGATCTGTGAAGGCTGCAGTTCAACCTCAAACCCTTTTTGAAAATGATGAGATCAGCTGATTAACTGTGTGTGTGTGTGGTGCAGGTTTGGTTCCAGAACAGAAGATCCAAAGAGCGACGAATGAAGCAGCTGAGTGCTCTGGGCGCACGGCGGCATGCCTTTTTTAGGGGCCCGAGGAGGATGAGGCCCTTGGGAGGCAGGCTGGAGGATGCAGACATTTTGGGACCTGGGGCCTATGGTTACTATGGAGGTAAGAAATGAAGCTTGTGATAACACACACAGTGACAGTTTAATGCACATTTCCTATAGGCCTGTATGTCTTATATCTTTCAGTACACCATAACACCATGTCTTTAGATTATTACAATATTCATGTGCCGTATAGGAACATTATTTTATTCAGCAAATAAAAAATACAATCCATATCCTGGTTTTACTCCCTCTCTGAATACAGTATATGCTACTGCAGGTGAATAGCAATAGCATAGTATGTTATCAGGGTGCAAGGAGATTGCATAAAGGTTGTTTTCTACTGTGTTTGCTCTGCACTACACATTATTTTCTGTAATCTTTCCATTTACTCAATCATATGATCAGACCTTAATGTGACTCGAACCCTGGGCACTATTCAATATGTTTCTACAGACCTTATCTTCAAAATAATAGTAACCATAAAACCTGCTTAACTGTCACACACTGGTTATACAGCTCACAGTCAACGTGCTGCAGTATGGGTCGCATTTACTTCAGTGTTGTATAATATACATTCATCAACACAGAATGAAAAACAGCAAATATAAAACTCTGGAGATCAAAAAGACGACTCAGTTTTTGTGGGATTTGATTCCCGGGCTGTTCGGTACGGCCCTCTAAGTTTTGATCAAGATGAAGCCTGCGTCTTCTAACCCTTTACCTTTTACACCGTTTAAATATAACTCGGTGCTTGAAAAAAATGAATAACTTCATGAAAATAAAGCCGCCATGCCCTCAACAAGTCATTCAGGTAGAAAAGAAGATATCTTTCAAGGAAAGTAACACATTAGAGTCGATTCAGCAGAAGTTTAATTTCTTAATGTTTTAAAGAAAAGAGTCTGTGCAATAATGGAGGGTTAACAGACACGTATTCTTTAGGATTCTTGTCAAAATATGCTTTTTATTCTACAGAAAAACCTCAACGCTTTTTAAAACAATGTGTGAACTATAAATAGCTGTATCCGCTTTAGCAATAAAGCTAGTAATGGAATTGCATTCACTCTTGTCAGGCTCAGGTCTGATGAAAACACATGGAGGTGTCTGTGGAGTTCACTGTCATTCACTGACTGGATTATTACAAATTAAGGACAATGTGCAGCCTTGACCTGACACACAGAGCAGCTCGCCTTTAAAAACGGATGAAATGTTACTTCCACAGAAAAGTTTCACATTGGATTTTTGGCAAATATTTGTGGTTGTTAAATAGTAAAAGGGTCTCTACTCTCAATTCTGTTTTCCACATGTGAAAACATTTTTTTTTTACTCTCTAGTTCTTTTCTAACATGTGTAACATGCCAGAATACAGTTTGATCTCTAGTGGGTGGAATGACACCTTCAAATAAATCATCATTCTTTACAAGAAACGCTTGTAAAAAACATTTTAAAAAAAAGGCATTTAAGCATCTGTTGGTCTTCTGGATAAAAAAAAGAAGTAAACACAGCAGCAGCACCACGTTGAACTGGTAGAAATGTATGTCAGCTTGTTTCTGACGGACGGTGTTAGGAGCCGGTGGTTGTTATGCAGCTCCTGCACATCTACCTGAAGGGCCCCTGCATCGAGGATACAATAAACTGGAGCCGTCAAGGCTTCAATGCGGGGAGTGGGAGGGGAAAACGGAGGACAAAACCTTCATCCCCCATTCTCATCTATCTTGCTTTCTTCGCACGTTGCTTTTCACACCCTTTTGTGCCGCAGCAGCACAGGCCAGTCTGCGCCTTTATCTGAGCTCGCTGCTTCCTTATGTTCCTCTGCCGCTGCTGAGAGGGAGGGATGCCTCTGTGTGGTGTGGTGCATCTGCATGTGTGAGTGTAATTATAGTTTGCAGAGCCACACACACACACACATACACACACACCACGCAGTCCACAACACAGGCTTGTTGTGTATTCTCAAGGTCAGCAAAAACCAACAGGGGCCTGTTGGTGAGATCAAATAATTAGCTCGTTTGTGAAAGTCATGTCACCTCTTATTGTTTCTCTTGATAATCACCAAAAGCAAATAAATGCACATGCTGTAATTGGGCAATATATACTATTTCTTGATTTGTAACCTGTTAGTTCCCCATTTTGCCTGTTAAGACTGAAATAGGAGTGAGAAGAGCATATGGCGGGGGTGGAGAAATGCTAGTGCAACATCTGGGCCACAGGGAAAAAGTCTGCCATCGATCTCAGTTCAACTGGAGTTTGAACGCAGTAAGTGAGGGAATTTGGAGCAGAGTGCGATGTAAATTTGGAGAATATGGAAGTGGTTGGCCGCAGGAGGCAGGTGGAGGTTTGTTATGGTTAAGGGATGTGACAGCGTGGAGTTGATGAATCCTGTATAAAGGGTTTTGGCTGTATGTTTTCTGATCAACAACTCAGGAAAGCTTCATGGTACGTCACAAGACTGTTGAGTATTTGGTTGCTGTGAGACTCTGGCTGCGTTGTCAGGATGACTGTGGTCGCCAGATTTCACGACAATGTAAATATCAGTCCCTGGTGTAGGATTAAAGGAAATATTCAAGGGAACACACTTATTCACTTTCTTGCCAAGAATTAGACAGGATCGATACCACACCCGTAATTGTGCCATATATATATATAAGACTATTGCCAAGAATCTAATGGTAAGGAAAGACGACAGCTTATTTAAAGTCTACAGATAAACATGTTATATCTTGTTTGCTAAATCCGTGCAGAAACGTAAGTGTGCAACAATTCGTAGTTTTCACTTGAATTAAGCGCTGGACTATTTCTTGGCCGGGCGCAGCAACTCTCTGGAGCCTCCACTGGTTGCCTGGCAACCTCACGGCGATGGCAGGAGTTCGTACGGATTAAACAAATGAGATATAACATGTTAATTAATGAGCTTTAATGAGCTTTAGATGTGCTGGTAGGCATATTTTGCTATACCCTTGGTTAGAGACTTGCTAGCTGTGTCCCTGTGTTTCTGGTCTTTATGTTAAACAAAGCAAAGCAGCTACTGGTTGTAGAGTTTATATTCAACAGGCAGATGTGAGAGTGGAATAAATCTTCTCATGTAAATGTTTTAGCAGAAAAGCAAATAAATCTATTTCACAAAATGTTAAATAATAACAAGCAGTGATGGTTGGTTATGGTAAAATGTAGTCTGGATGCATTGATCTCAAAGACAATCGGATTGGATTCATTTGTGCACTGCTGGGAAACAAAAACAAAGTCAGTTCACCCAGTTTCACACCTAGAAATGGTCAAAGATAGTCCTGTAATAAAATCTACAGCTTTTGGATTTATTGTCCAAGTGTGAGATTCTGTCTCTGAGATGTATAATAGACTGGAATGGAATCTCACTTTGAAGACTCACCATTCTGGAAACATTTAATTTTGAGAAACACCTTCCTTGTTGCTGAGGGTTCTGCAGATCATCAAGTTTTCATCCAAACGGCCGATAAAATAGTCATTTAATCAGACAACAGGGACGTTGTTTGTGGAAATGAAGTACACAAAAATACATAACTATCTGCATATGTATTTGGGTGAACTGACCCTTTAACCTTGTCCATATCTTGGCTCCTGGATGTATTGTGTCTCTCCGTTCATAAATAATGTATGAGAATGTCACCCTGGTAGAATGAACGTGAAGATTCCTGTTGAGGTACCAAACATGTGCAGACGTCTCTCAGATGCATAAACATGTCTGTCAGTGTCACAGGTTTGCCAGGAAACGTGTGTAAATCCAAGTGTGTGCTGGAGATTTTCTGCGAATGTATTCAGTCATCATTGTGTCTTGTATCAAAGGTGTTTTTTTGTGCTGCGGGCTCTTTGAAGTGAATGCCTATGACTTTGGAGGTCCTCTGACTTTCCCTGTATTTGTGCTCTTGAATGAATTCACAAAGTGTCACATAGGTTTGCAATCATTTACAGAAGACATATTGCTTTGTGCTTTGTGTCTGTGTATTTGTGGGCATTAATGAATTATCTTACCGTCTAAGGGATTTGCTGATTTCGCCTCGCGATGCAGCGCAACTGACATCCAAATAAAAAAATAGAATGGGGCGAGTCTGTCACGATGATGATTGATTGAACTCGTGTGGAAAGCTATCGATAATCCAACCGTGTGAATAAAACACAGCAGTGGCACAATCTCAAGCTGAGAGCACGAACTAAAGAGGTACCTGCGATGCTGGAGGCGGCGGGAGCTAGTTAAAACTGTGGAGCGAGGTGTAATTAAAAGGGAGAAAATTATTGGATGGAAAAGTCCAAACAGTTAATTTATTAGAGAGACTGACAGAAAACAAATGTATCAACTATTTTTCAAGCGAGAATACTAAATAATCTCTGGTTGCAGCTTTTCAAGTGAGAGTATTTGCTGGTTTTCTTTATTTTGTTTTGACGGTAAATTGATTATCTGGGAAAAATGACATGCTATATATATAAATAAACTTTAGATGGAATCATTACACTTGGGAACTTTATTGAACAATCAGGAAAATAAGCCTCACAATAATCAATGATATTAGTTGCAGCCATAGATGGATTGCATGCATGTAATAATGGGGAGCAATCTTTGCCGCTCAGGAAATAGCCAAAGCCCAGCGAGATAGAGGAAAGGGATGATGCTGAAAGCTGCATCAGACATGACAAAGAGATGTACCTGACAAGACCTGGCAGGGCTGCAGGGAGGCTGGAATCTCATTTTGGAGTTCCTCATCCACATCCAGAAGTTTCAGCCGGGGAATCTATCGAGGTGCACGCATGGCTGCGAGCTGAATGAGTGAGAGAGATGAATGCAGTGTGCAAAAGGCGAGAGAACTGAGGTGGAGAGGTGTGGAGTTGTTTATACACTCAAATGAGGCTGTTGGAGACCGGTTGGTTGGAAATTGGACATGATCAATTTCACCACTTAGGTAGGTGTGGAGCTGTGTGTAAAACTAAACACTGCTCTGGGGAACTGTGAATGTTGTCTATGTACAGTATATTTCAAATCTTGGATGGAAAGTCTAATTCTGGGTATTCTTCCTCCGCAGAATATCAAGGTGACTATTACGGACCAGGGAGTAATTACGACTTCTTCCCCCACGGTCCTCCGTCTTCACAAGCTCAGTCACCAGCCGAGTCCCCCTACATCCTGGGCTCTGGGCCCGGGGCCATGGAGGGATCAGGCCACCACCCTTCAGATGACCAAAGGTTCACGGACATGATCTCCCATGCGGAAACCCCTAGTCCGGAGCCGGGTTTACCGAGCTCCATGCAGCCTGTCCCCGGGGAAGCATATGGTGGCGGTCCCAGTCCCCCTTTCTCATTGGCCAGTAACTCCAGCTACAGCGCCCCTATGTCCCACCAAGGCCAGGAGATGGGAGAAACCACAGCTTGGTAGAGGACGAACCACAGGGACTATTCCTGGGCTGAATGTCAGCCTTGTTAATTCAGGAGATGAACGATGTGGGGGAAAAAAACCCACATTGCGGACTGAAAAGTACAACTGAAATTTCTATGGACTTGTTAAAATCACGGACTGATTTTGACAGCTGACGAAGTGATGGACATGGAAAAGGAATCGAGAATGGGATAGCTTAACGGAAAAAAAATAATATTTGCTGCCCAGTAGACACTCCAAAGCATATCCCTTCCTGGATTACTGGACTTGAGCTATTAAAATAAAAGTTGTGATTCTACCCAGCAAAATGCTTCTCGCCTTCCCCTTAATGTTAACGAAGGTATCTTCTAATGCTCTAGGAACACATTAGAGAGAAATACCAAAGGGGACATCTTTAGTTGTCTTTATTTCTCACCACATTTTTAAACAACCTTGCAGTGTAGGTGTTTCCATTCTGTTGCTCTACACCTGTCTTTATTTCTAAACTGCCGCTCTACCTTCAAAAAGACAAAGAACCAGGTTCAATACATGCTTTAATCCTCATATACAAATACATATGTGGCAATCAAGACAGGATATGTTTACTCAAAAACGTTGCTCATTTAAAATTTATTTTTCTGTAAGACAATATGTCTGATCAAAAGCTGCTGCTTGAGAGAAATTGTACACACACACACACACACACTGCACTGGCATTGGCATTCTCCACACAACTAAGCCAAATGTCTTTTAATGCACAAAAAGTGTTCTTGATCATAGCTTAAAAGAAGGATGTCTTTAACATTATTCAAAACACGGACACAATTATACAGACACACACACGCAGACACACAAATCTCACACCCATCCAGGCGGCCCTGATAGTTCTGCTCCGCGCACTGCTTCACCTGACCTTCCCTTTGTTACTCTCCCTTTTAAAAAACATGTTTTAATGGAAATGATTTTCAAAAGAACATTGAACCCATAATGGAGAATCTCCTTCAACAGCTGAGGTCTCCTTCCTCTAAAGGGAGAAAACAAAAGAGGGGGCAGACTACATCTGTGACATTACCAGTCTGCTCCGAGGCTCTCGTTGCCATCTAGTGGCCACGTTTGTTAGACACACAAAATCAAACATCCTCTTCGAAACAGCAGAGTCTGGGTGTGTGCATATTGTACTGCAAGTTCTCTCTATCGCTCTCTCTCCTTTGAAAGTAATGCCAGAAGATAATTCTGTACTTTCAGGGTGTCATTAGGGCTCCAATTTGAAAATCCAATCCAAAATGTCATGTTCCCTTTTAATACTGCTATTGAAAGATGGCACCCTGCCCAAGATAGCTGATATTACTCATTACGAAACATCCCATAAACACTTGTAATGCTGTATGTCCACATTGAGTTAGCGCTACTTGAATATTGTTTTGATTTGATTTCCTTTGGACATTGTATAAGATCTAGAAAGAATGTGTCTTATTTCTGGTGTTCTGAGACATCCTTGAATACAAGAGGTGTGTGGCTGTGTGTGCATGTGTGTGTGTGTGCCTGAACACTTGAGGATGTGTGTTTGCTTGCGCATGTGTGAGTGTGTGAGTGTGTGTGTGTGTGTGTGTGCGCATTTGTGCACATTTAAGGGGTGGGGGGGGGTGGGGACAAGGCTGTATTATTTCTATGTAAATAGCACTGGTAATAAAACCTTCTCTTACAACTCGAAGAACTGGCTTTCTTCTTACATATAATCTCTCAGTGTATTGTCTGTCTACTTCAGTTT